>NC_136109.1:2751254-3240689 GCF_965212315.1 Lampetra planeri | reverse complement strand
AAAACATGCTTCAAATCGCTTTAAACTATTGTCATTGTAGTGCGTATTTAATGTGGCGATGCACTCTGATGTTGTAGGAGAAAACATTTATTAACAAGTCAATTTTATTAAGTAGAACGTGTTGACTATATTTATTCAAAGTTGCACATTTTAATGTGACGTCACATTTCTCACCCCCCCCCCTCTCGTCACACATCGTCACAATTGTCTGACCCCCCCCCCCCCAATAGGGGGGGGGGGTCCCTTAGTGGTTGCTGTATTGGAAGTGGTGGTTGCAGTGGCTACTGCTGTAGGAGTTGTAGAGGTTGTTTGTGCGCATGCGCTTCGGAGCCTTTCTCGAGCACACTTTCCCTTGGGTCCTCACGAGGCTCTGGCACGCCACAGTCGCCCAAAATATGCCTGTGAATCCGTCAAATTATTCGCTTATTCATACAATAATCAAGCTTTTTCAATAGTACATTACCCCAAAACATATTAAACGCTCGTGCAGATTTTTTTCATTTTTTAAAAGCGAACCGTTATATAAATCTGTAAATCAATCGATATATTTATGTTTTAACAGGCACTGCCGCGGGCAGCTCGCGGGAGGGGTCCTCGTACCGCGGGTGACGCGCCGCGCCCACCTCGGCCCCTTCTCTCGTTCGGCGCGCAGGCAACATGGTGGGTTCCTCTCGCAGCGCTCCCGGCCTTACACTCCGCCATCCGCGTCCATCCACGCCTGCCTCTCGCCGCGAACCCCGCAGCGGCGGCCGCGCGGCCACCAACACAGCCGGGCTACACTTCGCGCCCCATTATTTCATCGCGGCGCGTGTACGAACGCCTCCGTGTTGAGTTGTTACTCGGAGCCTTCAATCTCACCGTCCTCACCCCCTTCTCTGCCTCTCCCCACCCCGCAGGGTCGCGTACGTACCAAGACGATCAAGAAGGCGGCGCGGGTGATAATCGAGAAGTATTACACCCGCCTGGGCAATGACTTCCACACGAACAAGCGCGTGTGCGAGGAGATTGCCATCATCCCCAGCAAGCCGCTCCGCAACAAGATCGCGGGGTAGGCCCAGGCGCCGTCGGATTGATGAAGGAAGCGAGGCCCGAGACGCGCGCGGAAAATTGATTTTTTAAATTATTAAAATCTAAAATAAGTCGGATTGAGAGAAAAAGCCTTTAACTTACAAAGGCAGCATTTTTTTTTACAAGTACAGTTGTCTTTAAAGAGAACTGGGATGTTAGTGGTCTACGTTCTCACCCTGTGATGTGGGGTTCATAACGAACAGTGCAGTGCAGCGTATAGTATCGGGTTTATAATCTTGATTTTAAGCTTTCGTGACTGCAGGGATCCATGCTCTTTGGTTCTTTCGGTAAAGTCACGTAGGTAGAAATTAAATAGAACAAATCGCGACGTTTCGATCGCAACGCAGGCGATCTTCATCAGCCTCTCCCCCCTTGCCTATTTAACCTCTTGCCACGGCAGCTTTCTCGCCTACTTCAGCATTTTTCTTGCTGTGGTTTTATTTCTACCTTCGTGACTTTACCGAAAGAACCAAAGAGTATCGGCTTGACACACAAAGAACAACGGGCTTCATGGCGGTACAATGTAACGTGGCTTAAACGATTGAAAAAGTATTTGCATGCACAAATTAGTATTTTTTTTCTTTAACTCGCCGTCTTAGTGAAATAGGTAATGTTCCGAGCAACCCTCCCACGTGGTGGTAATGTTTGAATGATGTGCGGTCTGCCCCAAGGAGGTCCCACGTGTGTGAGTGTCGGTTCCTTGTGATGAACACTCGCTCCCTTAGTGGTTGAATCGCCGCAGTGCGATGCGAAGAAGTTCCCTCCCTGGAGCGTCCTAACCAGATTAGTTGCTGTGCTTCTCTATAATGGAAGAGCTGCCTAGTTGATAATTTAGCAGGCAGTCCTTTATATGGAACAGTTTCGTATAGAGAATGGTGCACTGAAGTTGAACCATATGTATTGCAAGATTTGAATTAAAAATGTAACCTATAATGCTTGCATTTAAATTGTAATGGTGCTATAATGCAATAGGCCTTGTGGTATTAAAATCAAAGTGGTATACGTAATACGTCCAACTGGGAATACTCGGAAAATAAAAGTTAGGTATTTACTTTTCAAATAATTAAATGGTTCCATTCTTTTAATGCTAGGAAATCACCACAATACATTTGATATCTCAGTAGGGAAGACTACTCCTTATATTTTCTTCTGTAAAAGTAAAGACTTTTACAGCCCCTTTATCAATCTGTGAAGGTTTTTTTTACCGTACTTCATGCTCGTAAATGCGGGTTGGTGAGGCCAGGGCCGGTTCTGATATTACATGTCATTGATGTTAGCCGTGGCCAATTATTCAAATCTAGTTGCCTAGTTCGAAGTGCCGTGCACGACACCACAATTCCTCCAATACTTAAACTGCATATACGCCAATGCGAAATAATTGAGATGGTAAACTGCATTTTCTATGGATGGATGATCCAGGTTTTTTGTGGTAACGATGTTTGTGGGGAAACTTGTTGATTTTTTTTGCTGCGTATCAAGGGGCATTGAAACCACATCAACATAGCTGCAAACGTAAGGAAGTAAACAAGATTCCCTAAATAAAAGATAACGTTCTTGAAGGGATAATTGCAATCTGGCCAATTTAAGCATGGTGCTAAGTAAGGGACTCAAAAAACTGGGGGCAAATAATGCTAGATGACCATATCCCAAGATGGCCACTAGATTTACCTAAAATGGCATATCTCGGTTCTTTAAAGCTGTATTTGGTTCCTAAATGGGAATTTTGAGAGTCTAGGTATTAATTAACAATGTTGTTGCTTGAAGTCAAATTTAAATGTCACGTTCAAACTTTGTATGTCCAGCCAGCATCTGCAATATGCATTGTCAGGATGATAACTGCTTTAAATGAAATCTAGCTTTGTACCGTAAGTATATTGCATTGAAAATTCTAGTTTGACAAGAGGTTGTACAATAATACCAATAATTTTAAGCCTTATCCCAGTCGTATCTTTTTGCAATCTGTATTTCAATTGTGGTCTTAGTTCTGCATGCCCAACATCTACTCATTCTTAATCATGTTATTCTATGAGCCATTATTGGAATTGGCTGATAATTGATGCAAATGTTCCAGAGTTTGCGTGTATTGAACAAATGCGTCAGAAAATTGGGTGCTCCTAGAAATCCTTGTGGTTGTTGGTATGTGTAAAAATACTTATTTTTTATGTGGAAATGTGGATATGAAGGAGACTTTGCTAATCTATGTTGTTTTAGTCTCCACAACTCCAATGATTATGTTGAGTTACATTTTGTAACTGGGTTTCTGTGCCCAGGTATGTGACCCATCTGATGAAGCGTATCCAGCGCGGCCCTGTCCGTGGCATCTCCATCAAGTTGCAGGAGGAAGAGAGGGAGCGACGTGACAACTACGTGCCCGAGGTACATGCATGGACTTTCGTGTTGTTCACAGTGACATTACCATGGAGTGTCCATGACTCAGGGGTGTAAAAGAGCATAAAGAATTGCTTTTGTCCAGCAGTTGTCGGCTCTTGAAGTGATAGCTACGTGTGACCCTTTTTGCCAGTATCAAGATATTGAATGATTAAAAAAAAGTAATTCATTGGTGTCTTCCTGCACCTACGCTTATCACAGTTATGTACGGTGCGAAAGAAGTTCAACAAACATACATTTGGTTGTTTGACCATCTAAACACCTGTGTTTATGACAGGGTAAACCTTTATTTTCCGTTCAGTATCTTTGATGTATGAAACTGGATTTGTTTTCGTAATTTGTATAAAGTGCAGTGTTTAGTTCTTAACACTGGGCAAAATGATTTCCTGCTTAAGCAAACTCGTCATGTTTCTTGACCAATGGCATTGACTCCATTGTTCCATGTTCACATCTGATTTTTTTTGTTGATGCCTCTATTTCTCAACTTGGATATGTTCGTATTATTATACCTGCATATTTTCAAAATATTTTCCTTAGAAAGAAGTCTGCCCTTGATTATGAACCTCCTATTTGCTTATTAGACCCTTATAATATCTGTGACTTGGGTGTTATCTTTGATATAGAACTTTAATCTCATATCTCTATACTTAGTAACTTGATACTGTTGACATCGGTCACAACACAGGTCATATAAGCCAATGTCTGTATATTTTTACTCTACAGTAGAACACCAATTGCCCATGTGGGGACCCCCCCCCCATAATTTATTCATATGAAAGTATACAAAAATGCAAAGATCATTTACTTACCAGATCATGTCGGCAATGTTTGTGTGATGTAAACCCCAAAAAACTCTTAACCAAAAATGTATGAATGAATCTCCATTTGTTTGTCTAAGTTTTCCTCTGCGGGTCTTTGTATCTATCGCCAACTCTTGCAACCACAAAGACGTGGTTCTTATTTTTAAAAGCACAGCAGCCTTTGCAGTTCTTAAAAAAGTTAGTGGCCAGATTAGCATTTTAAACAATTTTTTTAAAATTGGTATGATTGAAAAATAATACCTTCAAAAATGTGTATCCTCTACTATCAAAGAAGAATGAAAATAAACCCTTTAAAAAAACGGTTTGGAAGCTACTCAGTATTGTGTATAAATATAGATGGCTATCAAGAAAATGTAAGAGCACCATCACAGCACCAGTAGTAGCTGCTTGGACAATGGTGCATTTGTGGTGGTTTTTATAGGGGGCTTTTTTCAAAGAAGCTTCATGGAAGCTGGATGAAAGGTTCACATATCGGTTGACAGGTCAAGGGGTCATTTTAATGGGTTCTTGGGCAAGCTTTTGCTCTTGGTTGTGACTTTAATGGCATCATTAAATGATTGACTCGTTGCCAAATGAACATAAGCGTTTAATAGTACTGTTGGTAAGGTTTTCATAATAGGGTGAACTTTCAAACTGAAGGCTTCAGAAATAGGCTATTCAACTTAATTAAGTGAAACACTTTGTATTTCAATAATTTCAGTACTGAAAAGATATTTGCCAAATACCTATGCTTTTTAGGTCTGAAGCATATGAAGCCATGTGGTTTATGGTCATTCACTGAGACCTCAAACGAACCAAGTTTCTATTCTGGTGAAAACCTTGGATTGAACCCAGCGTCTCACAGGTTGCAACACAGCACCGAGTTATCCAGCTACGATATTCTAACCTAAATGTACCGCTCCTTTCTCATCAGGTATCGGCCCTCGACCATGAAGTGATTGAGGTTGACCCGGACACCAAGGAGATGCTGAAAGTGCTGGTAAGAATCTTTAATGACTCGTGCAGCCGAGTGCATTTTAATACAATTGTGTAACTTTTGCACGTTTATTACTGAATTTGCACCAATGGTGATCATGCCCATTTTTCCCCCACTTTATCCCTGCAGGACTTTGGAAACCTGCCCAACCTGCAGGTCACTCAGCCGATTCTGGGCATGGCCTTCCGGTCACCGCGGATCTAAAACGCATTCATGTTGTGAAAAATAAAACAATGAAAATCTCATTTGGTGTGGTGGTTTTTCAGCCCAAGTGCTTTGTACATTTGCATGCAGTTGGGGCCTACAGCGTGTTACCAAGTCGGATTAGAGACCAACTATTTTCAGTTAAATTGGAAACCCTGGTGCCATCACTGCTCATAACTGCTGAGAACTGAGCTGGTTTGGTTTTGCAAAGGAACTAGCCTAATGGGGATGTTTTCTGATAATAAATGTATTAGTACGTGATGGAAGCGGGGATTGGAGATGCATTCAGATGAGATGTAAGAAGAGAAATAGCTATTTGCATAAAAGCATGTGTGCAGTATTGAATCACTGACCCCTGTAGTTTACATGACTAATGGGTAGATGCAGCACAAACACATTCCTGCGGAGGGAGCTGGTAGGAACGTTGGGTTGCTCGGTTAATGGCCAGGGTCAACGGCGGCGTGGTGTATTCCGCAAATGTTGCCGAATGTGAGGGCGGGCACAAGCCGGCGTGAGTAGGTTAAATGTTGAGTTTTATAAGGGCACCGCGGGGTGACCAGCCCCTCCCCAACCAGCCCCTCCCAACTCATTTTTGGATGCACGACGGACGGATGGACAATATAATCCCCTGTGGGCTGGTGTCACCAGGAGGTTCATACCAGTAAAAACCTTTTGCACACTGAGACCTTTACCAGTGGCAAAATATAGTAGTAGGTTTTTACCCTTTAAACTGGTACAAAACTGACACCTTTATACAAGGCATCATGCTTGCAATAACCACAACACAAGTAGTCAAAATGCAAACAAAAATAAACAACTGTTGATGATAATGATATGCACTGTCCTTGAAGTTGATTGGTCCACACCCGAGTGCTTTCTTTAGAGCCTAGTCTCCATTGGTATTGGACCAGATGACACCAAAAGGCGTACAACTCAAAAACAGTGCACTATCAGAGTATTGAGAGCTCGGGGCAAACTGGTAAAGGAGGTCTCAGTGTAAATGCTTACCCCGAGCTCTCTGATAGTGCACTGTTTTTGAGTTGTACGCCTTTTGGTGTCATCTGGTCCAACACCAATGGAGACTAGGCTCTAAAGAAAGCTGTCTCGGGTGTGGACCAATCAACTTCAAGGACAGTACATATCATTATCAGAGTTTATTTTTGTTTGCATTTTGACTACTTGTGTTGTGGTTATTGCAAACATGATGCCTTGTATAAAGGTGTCAGTTTTGTACCAGTTTGAAGGGTAAAAACCTACTACTAAACCTTTTGCACGTTTGTGTGACGTGAAAGTAAATGTGAGTAATAAGTAAACCCGTAAAAACAAAGTTTTTCACTATAAATCCTTTATATGCGTGGCGGCTAGAGTCCTCTCGTCCTCTGGCTTGAGATGGCTGCCACTTATGGGTCAGATGATTGTCTGCCACCATTAAGCAATTGGTAATTAAATATTTAATTTGTTTTCCCTAAACAGTAAAATTTTTGATTTTTTTTCACGAAAATTAATTGTCACACACAACGAGTCTGTGGAAAATGCCAGCTCGATTGGATCACGGGAAGTGGGTTAAAAAACGAGCGAAAGATTTGCACGGTCCTAAGCAAGCAAGCGAACTTAATATAAAGGATTTTAAAATATATTCGCCTGTGGAGGACGCGGGGATCGATCCCGCGACCTTTGGCATGGGAAGCGAGGGCACTACCAACTGCGCTACTCCGCCACGGCCTGTGGAGGGGTTACGCTCTGGGCTCTTACACTCTGACGTTCAGCCAAAGCCATGAATGCGTTCTATTTGAATGTATGTAAAATAAAAAAAATTTGCCTAAAAAGTGTACAATTTTGGGAATTTTTTTTCACGAACAATAATTGTCTGGCACAACGAGTCTGTGTGGAAAATGTCAGCTCGATTGGATCACGGGAAGTGGGTTAAAAAACGACCGAAAGATTTGCACGGTCCTAAGCAAGCAAGCACGCGAACTTAATATAAAGGATTTAAAAATACATGACGTCAAATTTTGTTTAGTGTTCACCGTCTCGGCACTGAATAGCTTGATGCTGGTCAAATACAGTATGAAGCTTTCAAAACAACCCAAGCGATAACATTTGTAATTTAGTCAATTTGTATATGATTGGATAGAAGAAATGTATCTGGCTCTCATCTTTGGGCTGCACTTTCAGTTGCCATCCCCAAAGTGGATACATTCATAACCCACCAGGAAATATTTAGAATTTATAATACTAGGATTGAGTGGCTCGAAATTGCACGAGTGCTTTGAAACACCAGCTGTTGTGGAGTTGTGGCTGGCTTCTCCAGTGCCAGGAGCTGTAAGTATAGTAGATTAATAAATCGGCAGAGCATGCGCGTGATGGCTTTGCTTTGGCCACCTGGTTTCATCCCACAAGAAGCCAAGCATCCCAATGTAATGTAACAACCTGGGCACAAGCTGATTTTATGCATTCCGTTTACTTCCACTGCACAATACTTACCCACAACCACTTGATTTCGAACAGTTAACCAGCATGTTCTCGAATCCATGTGTCCATTTTTATGTCGGTGTAATCCTAAGCACGCATCTGCTTTTCTGCGAGCTTTTCCATCGGTGTCCATGTTTTTGGTCAATTTAAAATCTGATAAGTTTATAAGCGTAATCTGTGATGGATAAAAAGAGCCACACTATGAAAAGGTTATAGCAGTGATTTCCCTGCAGAGATATTTGCCCTCACCATGAGAATTTCCACTGCTGGCTCAGAAACGCCCGGAGAGATGAGAGCCACAGGTTCACTTCGTAGTGATGTGTCTCATGAAGGGGTAAGAGGACACGTGTCGGTGAGTGAGAAATATGAACGGTTAAATTTCGTTTATGGGTAGGAATTCCCACATCACGTTGCAGCTTGTCCAAAGTGCAAAACTACGATGGCGTAACCCGAGCACACGCCTCATCCATCCCATGTGCCAGGGTTGGGCGCTTTAATGTTCGTTAATAGCAAAAAAACTAATTCCGGTGATGTGGGAAAGTGGCAACATTCGTGATTCGTGTCCGATGTTGAATGTCCATGTCTTATTGAATGGTGCTGTCGTGTACATTTTGCTACGAGGCGACAAATAACATTTACACAACATGCACGATTTAATGACATAATTGTGTTTATTTAATATACGATGCATTTGGTAGTAATTCATTGTGCTACAACCTTTCTCACGTATGCCCATGAGAAACAAAGAGGGACTTTGTTATGACTTTAAAATAAACACAAAGCAACGTAACGTGTATATATCACTCGCTGTTCTCCGGCCACTATGCGTGTCTGTTGAGGCTTTGTGAGCCCTGTATAAGTAACACTGGGTAATCCTGCATGAACTGAATTTGGGGATGACATTCAAGGTTCATGCAGTTACTTCCAAATGGAATTCGCATTAGTGTGAAATAACGTATCTGACAAATATCACAACAGAAAGACAAAAGCGTTCAAATAATTGATGGTTTGTGTATAAAGTATCAACATAAATGGATACTCATGGGTTTATCTGCTGTAAATATTATCCAACAAAACTACAACCAGAATCTTGCTCCGGCGCAGCACGCAAAGCATCATCGTAACCATTACTTGCATTGTTTTTTTTAATGTTATTACAGCTATCGGCTGAAATAATTAGCATGCACTACAGATGCGACATGTTACTGGTAGGAACCTCCTGGTTCCACCAGCCCACAGGGGATTATTGTGTCCGTCCGTCGTGCTGGATGGGGAGGGGCTGGGTGGGGGGTGGGGCTCGGTGGGGAGGGGCTGGTCACCCCGTGGTGCCCTTATAAAACTCAACGTTTAACCTACTCACGCCGGCTTGTGCCCGCCCTCACAGTCGGGCATATTTGCGGAATACACCACGCCGCAAGTTGACCCTGGCCATTGACCGAGCAACCCAACGTTCCTACCAGCTCCCTCCGCAGGAATGTGTTCTAATTGTCAAGTGACGTTTGAGTTTCTTTGCGAGTATAACGACAAACAGTGAGCAAACATTTCAACTGCATGTATGTTTGGGAACATTGAACGCACCGAACCTTATATGAGTCTTAATACATTATTTATACGGTTTAATGTAGGAGCTGTTCAGAGAACTCACGGTTTGACTGAGAATGTCACATTTTAGAGACTGCCAGATGTGTATCAACATACTAGCAATTAAAAAAATGAAGATTTCTACAACAACAAAAACCCCCAACTAACCTCATGTTAGCCTTTTTGTTTAACAATTACATCGTGATGAGCTCAGAGGACAATGACTGCATTCTTTACGAGGGGATCTTGTATGGAAACGAAATTTGTTAATTGAATATCTCAGTCTCAAAAATGTTTGACAACTCCTTGCAGAGATATATACAGCATGTACATGCGGACATTTCGTGATAATAGTTAGTCATGGAAATGTCCCAGCCAACGACATCACACGTTGTTACAAACAATTTCTTCAGATTGTACGAGAGTTAGTGGAACGTGTTGTTTCAGAAACTTCATGGACATTGTGGGAAACAGCGTTGACTGGCAGCAGACGTGACGACACAAGCTTCAGTTCGTCACTTCTCAAATACATTTTGGCCTTCGCATGCCTCCCCACGAGTGTTTTAGTTGTTTATATGATTATATAAAGTCAATATATTACACCCTATTTGCTGAAAAAAGTTAGGACAGGCTACATAACATATATATATCTGCTTACTTCATAAAATCAATGGAATAGCTAGGAACATAGTTGCTGCAGTTTCCAATCGTAAAGCCCTGTTTAAACATACATGAGCCAGCATGAATCCTTCTGATAAAATGGTTCACTTCACCGGCGTGCATGCCCTTTAATAAAAAAAAAATCAAGGTTTTGAAGGAGCAATGATTGTCTCGGGTTTCAGTGTTGTTGGATATTTAATGGACATGCAAAACACCACGAGACCAACAGAGTTGTTGACGTTAGCATCGATTTAGTTGTTGAGAATGTACATTCACGAAAAAATACCTCCACCAAAGTTGAATAATTATTTTGTCATGAGTGAAGAATTATTAGTGGAAACCTATCCATATTGACCACACCGTTGAAATATACGCTGCTAACAAGATGTTGCGAGAGGCACAATGGTAGTTGTATTGCCAGCAAGAGTCGTATGTTACACTCTGTATGTATTATCCGAGATTGAACCTATTCCAGATGGCTTTGTAGGTGCGGATGCGGGGCGACACATGCCATAATTCTGTTCTTTATACTGGTAGGAACCCACTAGTTCCACCAGCCCACAGGGGATTATTCTGTCCGTCCGTCCGTCGTGCATCCAAAAATGGGAGGGGTGGGGCTGGGTGGAAAGGGGAGGGTGGGGAGGAGCTGGGTGGGGAGGGTGGGGAGGGGCTGGGTGGGGAGGGTGGGGCTAGGTGGGGGGTGGGAGGGGTGGGGCTGGGTGGGGAGGGGCTGGTCACCCCATGGTGCCCTTATAAAACTCAACGTTTAACCTACTCACGCCATCTTGTGCCCGCCCTCACAGTCGGGCATATTTGCGGAATACACCACGCCGCCGTTGACCCTGGCCATTGACTGAGCAACCCAACGTTCCTACCAGCTCCCTCCGCAGGAATGTGTTCCGAGATTGAACCTATTCCAGATGGCTTTGTAGGTGCGGATGCGGGGCGACCACATGCCATAATTCTGTTCGTTTATATCGCAATGAAAGCTGCAGTCGGAACGCCAGTTCCCTGTGGGGTTAACAGTGTTGGCACCTCCCTAGAGAGGCCTGCAGCAAGCTCAATGTCTCTCTAGATGCTTTCACCTCAAATTGTTTGGCATACACTTGTTCGTTCGATTAATAATCACGATATATATTTTTCAATGAATGATGACTTTAAAATATGCCATTGCTCAAAACGTGATCATCGCTCATTATTAATTCAGCCTATTATTGTAATGTGTGTATAAATTACATTTTAGTGGTTAACACATTTTGAGCATGGGATGTCAAACATCGTAAATTGAATGCGTTTCCCACCTCACAATAGTAACTATGCACGTCACTGCACTGCAGGATAGAAAAAGAAACACGGTTGATGCAACCTTTCGGACTCATTCTCAAAACAATTTGACGGCGCAATGGCAGGGGAGAAGACGATCATTTGTGGGAACGATGTCGCAGCGTCAATTTTGGACAAAACTGCATCAAACAGAAAAACTGAAAGAAAACAAGACCAAAAAGAGGGCATTGAGTGGAGAAGACTCAGAAAAGAAAACCACGCGGCAGTCTCCTGGTGAAGAAATTGCGTCTGTAAATGTGTCTGTGCGCCTTCTGCGAACTGCATCGTGTACAGGGGAGTTCGTAAACCGACGTCGTCACATCTACAAAATGCGTTGTAGATGATGCCGTGTACAACTTTATGAACACGCGGTTTACGTGATGCACAATCACGCGAAGAGACAATGCCATGGGTGTAACACTTCGACTAAATTTCGTGGGAATTTAAGTCCAATGCCACGTGATCACTGAGAATGCTCCTTTTATGTGTTTAACTTCTCTTCAGCAAAACCTGGTTTTACAAGTATAGGAGATATAAGTTGTAGCTAAATGAAAACTCCCTCCGCAAATGAAATTAAAAAGCAACGCATTTTCCACGACTGAAATTTGACTTTTACCGCATGATAGTGGCGAAATGTTAACTACCTCGCCTGGTACACAGGAAATATGGGTTCAATCCCGACCCTGACGCCTGCATATTTTAAGTTTGCGTGTCTCTCTCTCTCCCCCGTGGTCGCGTGGATTTTTAACCGGATTCCCTGGTTTTCCCCTCCACATTTAGAAACACGTGGTTTAGATTATTTGTCTGCTAGACATTTCCACGTGATAAGTCACTTCGTTGAGCTATCATTTGTGGCCAGGTCGCTTCTGATAAAGAGCTACGTAGCTCAGTGGGCCTTACCTGGTCAAATTAAAAAAAAGTTAAATATTTAAGAGTATTTTAAACCCTGCTGGTGAGCATTGTACGCGGATAATATAGCAATTATTACCACGAATGATCATATTGAGTGTACATTTACAAAACAATAACAAGCTAACCCTTCACTCGATACCGAGGAAGGTTAATCCTTAAAAATAAACGTAGCTCCCACCCCAAACCTTTCACACTTTTAAACACTTGGATAAAAACAGTCTGCATTGTCGACACAAAAATATGACACGTATTTTGATAATTTATTTAGTGTAAATCAAATTCTCACGATTCCACGCCTGTGGAATCACAGATGCACTTGCAAGAGGGTGTCAGCCTCAGGATTGATTTTTCTTGGCTTTGCGAGCAGATTTCCGTTTCAATTCACCTCCAAAGTTCATGAGAAAATTGTACAGATTTATTTTAAGGGGCGGTCCATAAATGACGTCACGCACCTAGGGGGGGGGGGGGTCAGACATTTGTGGCGATGTGTGACGGTGGGGGGGGGTTGAGAAATGTGGCGTCACATCAAAATGCACAACTTTAAATAAATATAGACAACACGTTTTACTTAATTAAATCGACTTTTTAATGAATGTTTTCTCCTACAACATCAGAGTGCAGCGCCACATTAAATACGCACTACAATGACAATAGTTTAAAGCGATTTGAAGGATGGTTTATATTTTTTGGGGGGGGGGGGGCAGAGCTTTGTGACGTCATATTTGAGGGGGGTCTGACTTTTTGTGACGCCGTGTGACGACGGGGGGGGGTCAAAACTCGTCCAAAATCGTGTGACGTCATTTATGGACGCGGCCCCTAATGAGAAAATTAACCTGGACACATCAATGGGACAGCCTTCTCTTGTGTTCACAGCCCCCTCTCTTGTTAATGTATACCAGAGGTGTGGACTCGAGTCATGTGACTTGGACTCGAGTCAGACTCGAGTCATGAATTTGATGACTTGCGACTCGACTTGGACTTGCATAACAATGACTTTGTCCCACCTATGAGATGTGGACTCGAGTCATGTGACTTGGACTCGAGTCAGACTCGAGTCATGAATTTGATGACTTGCGACTCGACTTGGACTTGCATAACAATGACTTTGTCCCACCTCTGATGTATACACGCTTTGGGGCCGTCCATAAATGACGTCACGCGATTTTGGACGATTTTTGACCCCCCCCCCTTCGTCACACGGCGTCACAAACAGTCAGACCCCCCCCAAAAAATAAGACATGCTTCAAATCGCTTTCAACTATTGTCATTGTAGTGCGTATTTAATGTGGCTGCACTCTGATGTTGTAGCAGAAAACATTTATTTAAAAGTATATTTAATTAAGTGTTGTCTATATTTATTTAAAGTTTCTCAACCCCCCCCCCCTTGTTACACATCGTCACAAATGTCTGACCCCCCCCCCCCCTAGGTGCGTGACGTCATTTATGGACGGCCCCTTTCCACAGATAACTTCAATTTTTCCAGTTATGGAACGTAAAAAAAATCATACATAAGACCTTATAAACATAACTTTTAATGTAGTGTTCTAAAAGTTCAAAGCAAATACAGAAGAAAGTGCATTAATCAATCCCTTTAAAATAATGATAAAACATCGCAATTTTCAGCCTCTTTCATGCTGATGAACAGAGGCTATCTTCGGCAATCTGTTGGGCCAAAGTGCGATAAGGTGCCAGGCTGACATTCACATCTGATTCACACCAGCGGTGACTTGGGCGCTTTTCAGGAGCAGAAATAATTCCTATCTTTGTGATAGTTGCGTTTTGTATTCATCTTGCCAGACATGCACTGCACATGCAATTTTCACCAGTGTCTCAACTCAAGGCGTACATTTCTTCCCGTATTGAATGGACGACAGACAACTTCTTGGGTTTACCCATAACATACTTGTAAATGCTGAAAATAGAGTTTCTTCTTTTTATATCACGATTGCTGAGCACATGCCCAAAAATGCTAAGTAGCCAGTGACAAAACAGCACTGTTGAAAGTGTAATATATGATAATAAAAATATAAAACAAAAAAAAATCTCACGACGTTTCGATTGCAACACAAGCAATCATCATTAGGTGTGAAAACCACAGCAAGAAATTTTGAAAAAAGTGAATACAGAAATGTTCTTGCTGTGGTTTTCACACCTGATTATGATTGCTTGTGTTGCAATCGAAACGTCGTGAGAATTTTATTGTTTTATATTTTTATTATTTTATTGTTTCCCTTCTACGTGACTTTACCGAAAGAACCAAGAATCTGAATCCCTGCAGTCACGAAAGCTTTAAATAAAAATGTAGCATACGAGTTAACACATTTCTCGTGTTGAATAAGGTGATGTGAACTTGGGAGAATACATCATGGGAGGAGGCAATTCCACAATCGTGCAGTGCGAGGAAAGAATCCGAAAGAGGGGTGTTGGTGGTTGAACACAGCATGTGTGTGGAACTTCTTTTTCACCGTACCTAGCCAACCGCGCTGATCTGCGGTGCGATGGATGAGACGAAACAGTGAGCCTGGTAGGCAGTCCTCAACATGGGCGGAATGATCAAGGCGAAAAGTTCGTGGGAATGGTGAACATGCCAAGTGACGGAAGGAGGCAACTGCTGGTGAGCGAGTGACTTCACGTGGCCTCAAGGTGCACATGGCCTGGCACAAGCGTCGTGGTGACGTCACCGCCACTTAGTGGCGAATGGCGGTTGTTGATGTTGCAGTAAGTGGGCGAGTGCTGGATCACGCATCAATCAATGTGACTGATTTGTGCTGAATTCTATCAAGTGCGAGTGAGGTGGGAATGGGATGTTCCACCCCAGATGTGACGAAAGTATTCCAACTTTGGCCAAATTTGTGCTTTGAATCGTAGTATTGTATGTGCATATTTTTTAATATAAAAAATATTAAAATAAGGCTTTGGCACGGAAAAGAAAACCAAACATGCTAGATGCATGCTATTTCATATGACAGGACCGATGAGATTGATAGACTGATGGGATTTTAATATTCCATGACAGGTCTGTTGAGATTGTGTACCAAGCTGATTAAATGTCTTACTCTGGCTCAGAATATCGTTTGTTGAACACGATGGGGGGGGGGGGGGAGCTGTGATTTGGGTTTTATGTTGTTTAACGTGACCAGGTTTTTGTCACCCCAATCAATAATTGTTCCCAAGTGGGTGGTGATTGATGGTGAAGTATATGAGCATTGGCCAGATGCATGCCTATTCACTTTCAGGTAAATGATTTAAATGAATGTGATGCATGAAGGGTACTGTCATCTGCAAATGAGTGGAACATATTGTGAGTGGAAGAGAAGTCATTTATTGAGACAAAGCAGAGCCTTTCGGAACGCCAGTTAGTGGTGAAGGTACCGGACTGGCTACCTTCAGTCTCTGCACACGTTTACTTATTATTAGTGAGAAAGCCATGAATCTATGCTTTAAGATTTTCGTAATTTTCGTGATTGTAAAACTAAACATGTGGCAGCACCATCCATGACCAAACGTCCCTGTTATAAAATACTGCTTACATAGAATGCATTATATGCATGATTTATAAATATACGGTTAAATACATTTAAACTAATTTCAATATATTTGTATATATTAGCTTTGTAGGTAATGCTATCATGCCAACCTACCATATTGTATATGCATATTTAGTATTTCTCATATAATCTTGATTTTCATAACTAGAATCACAGTTAAGTTGCAATTGATTCCGTCTCGAAAGGACCTTATTAACTGCACAATTACATGTATACATGAACGTCTAGCTCTATATATCGTAACCCCCATGTAATGTGACCATGCATACTACAATTCCTCCACTCCATCCAGTGCCTACCATGCGCACGTGTTCGTATGCTGTGTTGCAAATACAGCTGGGTTAAAACCGGAGTGGGTGTACGACTCAAACTCTGTGATACTCCATGTGTTTCTATAGACAAAGGTCAATGTGATGGACAGACAATAATGAGTACCTTGTCTATATGGCAATAGTAACTGGGCCAGTAGATCGCTATGCCTTAGTAAAGGGGATCGTGTTGGGCTAAGTGCAATTGCTATCACTTGCAATTGCCTGGCTCCTCCCCCCTCTCTTGCCTTATATAGCCTCTTGTCACAAGCTACTCTTTTGCCCACTACAGCAATTTGTTTCTTGCTGTGGTTGTCCCACCTGATGACGGGCGCTTGTGTTGCGCCCGAAACGTCGTGGTTTATTTTATTTTATACCTACGTGACTTTACAGAAAGAACCAAAGAGTATGGATCCCTGCAGTCACGAAAACTTCAGATCTAAATTGCTATCACCTTTGATGATTCTCTTCACCAAGACAGCCACTGTCATCGAGCGGGGCGGTAACATCGCTAACCTCTTGTTCAACCATCAATGTGCACACAACTCAAAATACCCACAACATTTTTGTTATACTTTCAACATCCTCTCAATTTATAATTGACCATTTTTACATATTAACCAATCCGAACCCATGTTTCCGAGATGTGTGCCTATGAGAGAGGCAGATAGCCCAAAGAGCATTTGCATTATGCGACTCAAGATGAGGCCCCCCTCGCCCGTGCCAGGCTGACCAGTGGTCATAAAACGCCGCAACCACATCATCTCGCCAGGCACATCCACTTATCAAGACGGAATTTTATGGGTGTAACTGGTAGCAAAAACCTTATCAACAACGATGGTCATTAATCCTAGCACTTACCCAGCATGTGTAATTGTTGAATTGTTAAAGTAAGCATATTGATTAATTTCAGTATATATTTGTTTCCATTGCAAGTCCTTTATCTCCAATACACGAATTTCAGCCAGTTCACACGTTGGTGAATTGTAATGGCAGTGAACCATGACTGTTAGAATGTGCACGTAGCCATAATCAACTTAAGAGCAATGATATTAAGTGGCTAATTGATCATGCGGCTGATTAGCAATATCACAACTACATCCATATATGACTGGGTCACTCATCAAGCGACGCATGTATCCATTGCTACAACAGTTCCTGCAGTTACATCAGTTCGTTGCTTGCATGGGGACAGGGTCTGTTGTCAATGCTTTGAGACGTGGGGGGTGGAAATTAATGTCCCCATCTGCTCTCACGCTGCTGTTACAGGAGTGTACGTATGTAACTCTATAAACATTCAGTGTAAGTCGATTATTTTAACATTAAAATTTCATTTAAAGTCAAGTTTGCACGTTATTTTATAAGTTCAGTTTAAATCAATTGCTCATTTTCTACTTCACATTTGCATTGCAGGAATGATCTCCATATATTCAAGGGTATGCATACAGGATTTGCATTTATTTATAATTTATGTGGATAAATGGTTATCTTCAATTATAACTCCAAATAGCTTCACGATTTACAGCTTTCGTGACTGCAGGGATTCATATTCTTGGTTCTTTCGGTAAAGTCACGTAGAAGGGAAATAATAAAACAATAAAAATAAAATACAATTCTCACGACGTTTTTTCTTGCTGTGATTCTCACACCTGATGATGATTACGTGTGTTGCAATCGCAACGTCGTGATAATTTTATTGTTTAATTTTTATTCTTTAATTATTTCCCTTCTACGTGACTTTACCGAAATAACCAAGAATATAGATGTAATCACATATATAGTATGTACACAAATGGTGTTTTACTTTCGTGAATTAGATGCTATTTCGACGACCATATGTTCAGGTTAGTAATACAATTTCTGTGATTTTTTTATGATCATAGAAAATTTTAGTAAAAGGTGGTGGGGGAATAAACTAATAGTCAATCGTCTTAAAAGAAGATTACATGAAACGAGTTGTCAAATATTGTTAAAAAGTAGACAATGATAAAACATGTTAATCACAACAAACATAAATATCTTTAGCACAATGGACATTCAAGTGCAAAACTGCAACGATGTTACATTTTGTATGTTGACTTTTTTCGCACCGTACATAACCAACCGTGCTTATCGGAGCTGTCTTTGTATAATGAATCAAACACGGCCAAGGGGCCGTCCATAAATGACGTCACTCGATTTTGGACGATTTTTGACCCCCCCAACCCTCGTCACACGGCGTCACAAAAAGTCAGACCCCCCCTCAAATATGACGTCACAAAGCTCTGCCCCCCCCCCCCCCCAAAAAAAATCAAACATGCTTCAAATCGCTTTAAACTATTGTCATTGTAGTGCGTATTTAATGTGGCGCTGCACTCTGATGTTGTAGGAGAAAACATTTATAATAAAAAAAGTCTCTTAAATTAAGTAGAACGTGTTGTCTATATTTATTGAAAGTTGCGCATTTTGATGTGACGTCACATTTCTCACCCCCCCCCCGTCACAAATGTCTGACCCCCCCCTCCCCCTAGGTGCGTGACGTCATTTATGGACGACCCTGGAAGGCCGTAAAACCTGCACCACGGCGTTTACTCCACACGGTGTCACGCACGCGGCAGCAGCAGCGTGTGGCGGGGGGTGACTTTGACGCAGAGCATCGCAATCTTTGTTTAGACCGGAAGAATCCGATGAGCCATGAATCTCTTAAATACATCTTTATCGGTAAAACCCATCGTAATTGGTGATGCCAATACCCGTTTTTGGAACGGATCTTTTATCTGGGTAAAAAAAAACGCTGACCTCGTATTAGATAATTGGTGGTCCGATGAAAATATATTCACAGAGTGATCAACTGACTGGATCACACCTGATCAGTCGATCACCAAATTGCGACTTTTAACAGGTAAAACATGTTAACGTACTCATTTTAATAGTATCAGGATCATATTTAATATGCTACATTCATTTGTAATTGTAAAATTCGCTGAGCAAGGAGCATCCGTGATAGGCTGCAATTGCAGATACATTGCACAATTCTTGGCTGTTAGAAAAAAAAATACATAATAACAGCAGTTGAATCTGGAATTCTGCAACAAATCTATCCTTTTCATCATGCAAACTCATCTTGTTGAATCTGTGGGGGTTTCCTATGAACAACATACGATAGGGTTAGGGTAGACACTTGTTTTAAGTGGGACATGACATCAATGTTCCCCCATGCAGAGTCTGTTGGGTCCGTACGGACATTGACCTCTTTATATAACCGCTGCCCCCGTTCCACACCTGTGTTTGATGACGTATCCTTGATCGGCTATCCTCTCTGGCCTCTGTGTACGTGTGCTATGAAGAAGGCCCATTGCCCAAAATGTCGCCTATTATATACTCTTAAGGCCACAGTGTTATTGACGAATGTGTTGAATTTTTTGTTATTTATCCTTGACGGGCTCTCTTGGGTTCTGTTGCTACGGCGGGGACACACTGCTGATGGCTGATCTCCCATACTGCAGGTGAAGCGTGTTACCCAGAGGCTGGTGTACCTCGGCGTGTTGCCATGAATGTCAATAATCCCAGTTACCCTGTGTGCACTCATAGCAGAGCATTTCAGAACTGACCTTTCACATTTTGTTTTCCTTTGGCCACTGGAACAGGCTTAGATTAAAAACAAAATTGTACAGATCTCGGCTCTGCACGTCAGATAGCAGACAATTTTGTTCATCTTTAAGACTAAAAATACCAACTTCGTTGCGTGATGTAGAAAGATTGTACTGCAGATCCTCAAGTAAAACTGAGCCTCATTTGGACAGGCCACGAAGCTAGTTGTAATTACTGGCGAAACGTCGTACTCAGATTGTAAATGTTGTGGCTTGGCTCTCCAACACACCGGTGTGGTGCTGTACTAGTGACGAATTTTACACTTTCTGTTTACGTGACAACCCTTACTGGTTGACTGTGTCGGGTGGTGGCGGGTTTTAACAACACATTTATATATTTACGCGATCTAACCCAAAAAAAAAGCATCTATTATGGATGATATTGGTCGCGAAAGACGACGCGTGAAACGGTCTCATCACTGCCTCCACTCTCACGGAAAAATCCGGACTGATTTCTCGCTAAGTGGTGCTACTCATTTTTTCCCAAACATAAATAATGATGATGCAACAAAAACACTTTGTTGACACATGCACGGAGTTAACATAACCAATGAATCAATTAACTTAACTTTACATGAT
Organism: Lampetra planeri; assembly: GCF_965212315.1. Lineage (NCBI taxonomy): Eukaryota > Metazoa > Chordata > Hyperoartia > Petromyzontiformes > Petromyzontidae > Lampetra > Lampetra planeri. The sequence continues at coordinate 3,220,220 of NC_136109.1, read as the reverse complement.
AACATACCGTCACGGATACACAAGTACGCCTATTTAAAGCTTTCGTGACTGCAAAGATTCATATTCTTGGTTCTTTCGGTAAAGTCACGTAGAAGGGAAATAACAAAATAATAAATAAAAAACCCAATTAAATTCTCACGACGTTTCGATTGCAACACAAGCAATCATCATCAGGTGAATTTTATTGTTTTATTTTTATTATTTTGTGATTTCCCTTCTACGTGACTTTACCGAAAGAACCAAGAAAATAAGTACGCCTATGTCACGCTGTGCCTCTCGTGTGACTGGATCACGTGCCAGGTGAGGATCTGAACCAAACCCGCACTGAACCAGCGTGGTGAAGTAAGGTCACACGTTGTCCCACGGTGGAGTGCAGCCTGAAACCCGGGGCCTCCGGCAACAACAACTCCGACCTCATCTTTAATGGCAGCATAGCATAGGAAATGTGTACGCGTAAGGAACACGAGGAATCACTGGGTGATTAACCATTGCCGCAAACACTTTGGAGACTGCGTGTGGAAAATACGTCTCGTTCAATTGGAGACAGAATAGAATCTAGATTTGAAGTTTTCGTGACTGCAGGGATCCATACTCTTTGGTTCTTTCGGTAAAGTCACGTAGGTATAACAAAATAAAATAAATTAAATCACGACGTTTCGGGCGCAACACACAAGCGTCCGTCATCAGGTGGGACAACCAAAGAGTATGGACGGAAGATAAATTAAGGAACAAACCGGGGCGTGGTCGGTTTCAGCCAACAGTGGCGACGTTTTATATTATAAGGGGGAGATATGCTCGTAATTATTACAACTCGGAATTAGTTTAAGAGCTCACGAATCGTCCGGAGTTGTTTAACGCGCCACACAAAAGGCTCTCAAAACACTGCGGGTAAAGCTTCATCATGCATACGCTCCAAAAGAAAGCCACCGTGATTAGGATGTAGACAAAAATGTAGAAGGAAACGACTACTAAACGAGAGCGAAGTGCATTACAACATCGTAATGGGCGACAGTCATGGTAAAAGCTGGTGAAAGTTATAAAGACGAAAACATGATTGGTAAATTTGGCATTCGAAGAGGGAACGTGGGAGGTGAGCATCGACTAAAGTTCACAGTGAGGAGAGACAGATATAAAATAAATACCCTTTTCAATATATATAAATCAGGCATCAAGTAAATAGACACGGTGACCGCGTTGATTCGAATGGACAACCCCCTACATTGTCAGAGATGTGTCTATTCTCAACAAAATCACCACAACGGCTGCGTAACGCTGTGTGGAAGCTGCCTAGCACGTCGCTCCACACGAAGCTTCAGGTCTTCTCGGCCACAGTTATGCCCTCTCCTGCTCTCCGCTTACGAAAAGTGGACCCCTTTACAGAAATACACGCGCCGTCTTTAAACATTCACGCTGGCCTGCCTGCGATCCATCCCGGGTTTAAGCTGGCTGGATGTGTTAGACGCTCTAAAAAAAATAGCCACTGTTTCTCGACAGCATTTTAAGCTGTGGTTGCATTCAGAAATAATTCATTCTCAATTGTTTTATCCTAAATTGTCATCGTTCATTGTTATTTTTATATCTTTCCCGTATATTTCAAAATTTTCACTCGGGGCTTTGTATTTTACCAATGTACAGCCAAGCACTTTGAAGTACTATTTGTCTTTAAGCGATGAATAACTGAAAATCCTTCATTTGTTATTGTGTTTTATCGTCAGCATCATCGTCATTACATGAACGGACATCAGCACGGCAACAGCAAGCAGGCCTCGTGGTGCATGACTGCCTAATCCAGCACATTGGTGGGTCGTGCAGATTTATAAAACTCACAAGGTTGCCAGGATATTACAATATAGGAATAGGGTCAGTGAACCCATCTGTGGAAATGTCAGCGTTATCCCCTCATATGCGCGAGTTTTCTCTGAATACCTGAATTCCTCCTACAGGCAAAACACTTTTTAATGGATTTGGCCAACCATCCCAATGCAGGTCTCTACTAAAAAAAGTTTTGAGAATCAAAGAGGCTTTTCTTGAGAAATACATGACAATACTTCTCATCCCTATCATCATCACAAGCATCGTCATCAGTGTGTGCTTCCCAGTAAACATGAAGCGTTGGGCCAACGGTGGCATGTGCTAGGAAACGTTGGACCAATGTTATCCCAACGTTCCAGGTTTACTGGGTTGCAACAATTCATCTGCTTCTGACGCCATTGTGAGAGGTCTAGCTCGTGTAATGCTGTGGTGGTTTCTGCATGTGTTTGCAGGATGTGTGCACGCCACAGCCACACACGAAGACAGCGGAGTCAGCCACCATGCCCAAACTGTTTGCCCCAGAGTGGCCACTTTTACCAGTTTGGAGCTGGAATCACAGCACACAAGGTGTGAAAAGTTCCTGCGATTATTTAGCTCCACGATGGCCACTTCAACACAACCCGCAAGGAAAACTGAAGTGGAGCGAAATGTGGTTTACTAATTATGGGATTTACCCAGAATTAATAGCAAATGTTGAAATCAAAACAAATTTCCATGAAAACATCTGTAACTCAAGCAAACAATGTGGAATTATGGTCAAAAACACCTCAATTGAGCCCCAAATCTTTGAAGTGCATTTTTTTTAAATGATGGCCGTCTACAGTGTCTGCTCTATCCGTTGTCTTCGTGAATACACACCCCGTAAAGACACTGATGAAGATGGAGGTAAAGTAGACACCTGGTAAACAGCTGTTCCTTTCCTCAATCCATGCCTTTCCTTCAAACAACAAACTCGGCATTCATTCTGGTGTGCACATTCTGCAGCGGTCAGCTTATTTTGCATGGAGTGGCTGTACCAATCTATACGTTCCCATAGCTTATCTCTGCCAATGGAATCACACGCCGGTTTAATCCCTACAAAAGTAAAAATATAATTTCCACACTCACAGCTCTTCTCTATTAACTGCCCGACAGCAGATATGTCTGCCTGAAGCACTGGTATTTTATAGAAATATGCTTGATTTTCCTTCTGCAAAATTTTCAGGAAAGATCTATTTTCTTTTGTTTTATACCTACGTGACTTTACCGAAAGAACCAAAGAGTATGTATCCCTATTGTTAATGGTATCATAGTTGTTGTCAGTCATGTGGGAACTGTCACCTGCTCCTAGCATCGTTATCTGTGCAGTCCCCCCCCACCCCGCTTTGGTCAACATCTCAGCAACAAAGCCACATACTTCTATTTCTCCTCCTACTGTCTCATCACATTTTGGCTGCTTTACTGCTGTGTCGACCTCAAGGTGTGACTATGCCCTGAGATTTAACACCACTGCCCCACTGCACGGAAACTGACCTCCACCTGGTCGCACTTTGATTGAGTAAATTTTTGATTTTCCAGAACATATCCATGAAACTCGTTATGGCTGTGCCATTATAGTGATAGCAGAATAAAGCAGCAGTGATGACATTAAAGACAACAGAGACTGGTCCGGTGAGCTCTTGGCGTTACTGCAACTACTAGAGCTCGACAGCTTTCTACTTGCACGATAGACGCTGGCCACAATGGAGGAAGACTTCACTCCAGATACATCGCTACATTTGAGCAGTTTTCAGAGTTTCGGAGTTACAACATCAGTTTTAGGAAGACATTTACCTCTTCCTACCGGAATATGCTTAGAATAGATCTTGTTCCTGGGAAGATGTATGGATGGGCCCTGCCGGGATCCGTGTAAGGGGTAAAACCCGTGGCTGTAATCGATTTGGTTTTGAAGCCCCTCTTCAGCTAAGGCAGTCTGCTCCGGCTGAATACAGCTGTTCCGAATCCACACAGTAACACGCTACTTATTTATGCAATATATTGTATTCTACATGGTATATATAGTGTGGCAGCCCCTCTATATTCGAGGCCCCAGGCTGCAGGCCATAAAAGCCCGTGTGTCAGTCCGGCCCTGGAGATGGGTTCATCTCAAGTTTATAGATGCAAGTAAACTAGGCTGGATTATTTTTATCCAAAGAGTGGACATTGTTTGGATATAACATTAACAGGAGACATCACAGTCTCATGGAAAGGATTTATTTCATTATGAGTTGGTGCACATTCAGGGTTATTTGAGATTAACGTGAAAGGTGAAATCTTAAAATTCGGGAGGGATGAGTCGTTGACATTTGTTTGGTGCCATCCTAAAAATCGGATGTTCCAAATAAAATAATAACTGCACCGTTACAATCATCACGACAGCCACAGAAAGCAGTTGTGCCGGTAAGGGAAAACTGACAGCTAGACATGCAAAACATGAATCTCTGGAAAAACACTTTGGAGAAAGGAAAAAAAAGACGGTGCACCTTGTCCATTCTCGCTTGAACAAACGTCAGGCCCAAACCTGTGGGGAGAAAAAAACGCACACACGCACACATACGCATCAGGGACTCCCATCGCGGTGGTGAATAGGCGACGGTGTGAAGCAGTAGAACACAGTAAACTATTGACCCCCAGTCGGTTTTTAATTAAAGTCCCACTGAAAAAAAGACTTGTAGAGACATTTCAATCTTGATTTGAAGTTTTCGTGACTGCAGGGATCCATACTCTTTGGTTCTTTCGGTAAAGTCACGTAGGTATAAAATAAAATAAATTAAATCACGACGTTTCGGGCACAACACAAGCGTCCGTCATCAGGTGGGACAACCACAGCAAGAAACAATTGCTGAAGTGGGCAAAAGGGCTGCTGTAACAAGAGGCTATATAGGTAAGAGAGGGGGGAGGAAAAAGGGGGGGGGAAGAGATAGAGAGGGGGGGTGTGGGGTAAGGAGATACATTACTTTTTGTTACTCTTTGTATAAAGTATTGTAATACTGTGCGTATTTTAATATTTTTGGAACGTTGAATAATGTTGAAATACATTCATGTCAGAGCCATGAAATGATTTCTTAACAAGGTGGCCAAGCAATCCGGTGCAAGCGCTTTCTCCCACACATTCTAGTTTACTTGGGCTTCTCGGTACTTTGAGTATATAAAAGCAATGCCCTTGTTATGGCATCTTGTTCATGTTCATGGTGGAGTGCATGACATCACTCACACGCGTAAGCGCTTGTGCTTCACATTAGTGTCTCACACCCCACTCCATAGGGCTACATACAAACATAAACTCAACAAATTCGGCAATAACACTGTGAACTTTAAGGGGAAAATATATAATGGGTGACGTTTTGGGCAATGGGCCTGCTTCAGAGCACACAAATGGTAGCATGGCAGGTGTGCAGCCATACACCTTAGTGAGCTTGCCTGCCGATAGTGTTGTCTTAGAGGCCAAAGAGCACGAATACGCCTCGAGGAGGTGTTTAAAATGCATTTACTGATTTGAAGAAGTGTTCAGCTGTCCTTCCATAACATCGATGAGAATCTGACTTGATTAACACCTGGTTATGTTTGGATCGGCAGATTGGGTAACATTTGTTTTAATGCATCGCTATGTTTACACACAGTAATGCAAATACAGCATCAACAGTGCTAAAACGATAGAATCTGCAGCCGTGTGAATCTACAGTGTTGTGAAATGACTGAATTGACAGTAATGTGACTTTAGATAATTTAATAGGCTATGAATACTTAACACACTATACAATTGAACAACCATTGTGCATTATTCCACAATAATTAAAATATATCTGCTTCGTTGACGTGGAAAAGTATCTACTGCTTGATCAGGACTCCGTGGTCGGATATGTGAAACAAAGAATCAGATTGTATCATGTTGGAACTGGATTCGGGTCGTGATCCAGGACGCACGATTGAGTCTCGTTCGACCCAATCTGCCTCTCATCTCATCAGCGCTCCGAGCCTGGTGACCACCACACACCATGCTGCTGTCAGCAGAGGGCATTGCAGCAATATCTATTGCTGTACAGTACTATGCTCCCCATCTTTACCAAGTTTAACACGCAGGAGGCTTTCGCGACCAATATCATCCATCATACATGTTTTTTTAGGTTAGATCGCGTACATATATAAATGTGTCGTTAAACCCGCCACCACCCGACACAGCCAAGGAGTAAGGGTTGTCACGTAAACAGAACGTGGCCAATTCGTTACTAGTGTAGTGACTGTGAATGTCACTGTCTGGTGCCGGGCTTACGAGGCCACGGCGGATATTGTGTTGTCATTATGTGCAACTTGGTTACTGGGCGTAGTACCGGTCCTAGCGGGGCTTGGGTGAGTGCTGGTTAGCGCAGAGGCACCACGTACAGTGTGCGGTGCGAGCTCCCGGTGAGGGAGCGAGAGAGTCAGCCAGCCAGGGTTACGTTGGGGCATGATACGCTGGTTGACCTGCCAACACGTGACCGGATGATATTGGAGAGGGGCCACCAGTGGACGGAGGCCGCTGGGTGGTCACGTGGTATAGAAGAGCTCTCGGGAGCCTTCGGGAAGGGGCCAGAGAGATCGAGCTGGGCGGGGCGAGAGACGGAGCCAGCTCCAGCCTGGGACGATATAACGGGGCCCCATGTGGGGCTCGGGGTTTTCTTGACTGTTGGTGAGTGAAGACCCACGTCGGGTTGAAGAAGCTTCTAGCCACGCGGTCCGGGACCCAGCTCGTGGTCCGGACCGGGATAGCGGGACCGTGTCTAGTTCTGCCATAGCGTGGTGAGATGGGCGTTCAACACCCGAGTGTAGGTCACGTGATGCTGTGTGTTGAGTTGATGCAATAACAAATAGTGTTGCTCCCAAGACAACGTCTGCGACTCAGTTGGACTCACTACACTAGTACAGCACACCGGTGTGTTGGAGAGCCAAGCCACAACATTTACAATCGGTACTAACCCACACTGAGTAGCATGGTGAAGTATAACTAAACAATCCCCACGACCCATTCGGCAATAGGATTGCAAAAGAGTTGTACATATGTACAGAACAAAAGCATGCAAAAGTATATGCAAGGAAGCATGGCTGTCTCTTCCTACAGGTGAAATGAAAACACTAGAGTCTAAGAGCCACTGTATGTAAACAGCTTATGCTCTCCACAAACCTGACACAATATATACTGCAAAGCAACGGTCAAAAACGAGCTAACATTCCACCATCAAGATATTTTTTTCATTTAGTGTACTTTGAAAGTACAGTCGAGGAATGTTTGATTTTTGCATGATAACAATGCCAATTATTAAGCCAGGAAAGTCTCACCCAGTCTCATTACCCTTCTTCGGGAAGGGTCTTACATTGGGATGTTTGGCCAATAACATTCATGGGTGGGAAGAAACTTGAGTACAGGAGAAAGCCCAAGCATACCAAGGGCGACACTCAACACTGCCACCACCTGGCTACGCAACAGCTGATCGCCTAATTCAACCAAAGTACGAACCAGACTCGTGTCCGATTCCCTTCTGATCCGAAAAGACGGGAAGTAATGAAAGTAGTATAGTAATAAATTATGACCTTGAAATGCATTTTTATTAAAATACAAACCGTTCAACAATTACGATAAAACCCCAACACACTAATCAATAACACTGCCTTAAAATTGATAGGTTTTATTGTAAAAAAACGTTACCTGTATACAGTATATCATAGGTGACGTTTTGGGAGATGACCCTTCTTCATGTGCTATGAAGAAATGCCATTGCCGAAAACAGTCCCTATTTTATACATTTCCTTTTAACACAGTCGTATTGACGAATGTATTGAATTGTGTGGTTTGTGCTTGTGCCCTACTGCCAATGCTGCACGAGCAAATATTTAATTAGTCAATAACAGCTCATTTAACAGGCCATCACATTCGTTTAAAGTTTTGGCAAGTTGCATACATTGTTCTTAAGTCATATGGATTTAATTAACCACTTTAGTGGAGGACATTACTCACAGTATAACTACAGCAATGTAGTAAAAAGTTACCCCCAACATTTAGCAGTTTTTGTGCAATGTTAACGTTCTTAAGAGTTATTATCACCGACCGACTCTTATATAATACACCACTCCTCAGTCATACCTTAGCTGCAGGCGGCTTTTTTTATCACTGAACACTAACCCTCCTTAAAGTTAAAAAAGCCATGGTTGCAATCATACCGCTGTGTCACTTATGCCCCGGTCGGACATCGTGGTCCTTTATTATATTTTGAAATAATAGGCGTTATATAAACCCGTGATTTATGAAAACATAGATATCATGGGCTACAACACTGCTGTTTCAAAGCGGTGCTGTGTTTTGATTTTCCCGTTGCGTTACGAGCACCGTCAGTGTCCAGGCAGAACGTGGAGCAGGCATTCAGCAAGCAGAGCGACACGAGTTTCACTCCCTATTTCATCTGATTTCAGTATAAACACAGAGTTATTTGAAGCTTTCTGAACGGTGACTGACAATAGACCATCAAATGTGCTGCACAAATCAGGCCCCGTGATGTTCACACCGATGACCTATGACCTGAATCAGTTGACACTTGAGGTCTTTTGAGCGTTTTTGGACACCATCACAGAATGCGCTGCAAGTGACCGTATTTTATACTTAAAAGCATGTTACCACCCACTCTTAAGAAGTTGTGACATGACAAAGTTAACAGATACGAGGGAACATGGGAGGTCAGGTTAAGATGTTCCGTTCACTGTTTAATTATCGCTCCCACCAGGTGTGGATAATTTAATCTCGGAAAAAAAAACATTAATTTCACGTCGTCTTTAGTTACCTTCAATTATTCCCACCTCGTGGGAGTGATAAATGGAGACGTGAGCAAAGAGCATAAAGCAAGATTCATTCTTTCTAGATTTGAAGTTTTCGTGACTGCAAGGATCCATACTCTTTGTTTCTTTTTATTTTTTCACCTACGTGACTTTACCGAAAAAAACAAAGAGTAAAGATTCATTCTCTGTCAAGGCGGCCATTCCGCGTGGAAAGGCAATTCACCTCGTGGGTTTCCAGGAGCTCTGCTGAAGCGGAGCCCTCTGTCAGGCACAAACGGGCCTATCCACAAATACGATTCTTGCTCCACACCATTTACAAGCGCAACACTGGCTCTGCTCCTGTATTAGATGAGCAAATATAGAACTGTAGCCGTGTCTACACTTCAGTGCTGCATCTGAGGACCTCGCATAAGCTTTGAAGTTGCTCGTGCCCTACTTTGTCTAAAAATTCGTTAAATAAAGTAATTCATATTAATGGGACAATGTATGTGGGACCAAGAGCTCAGAAATAGCAATTTCATCTTTCTTGTCAGCTGGAAAAATGTGTATTGCAAATAACCAGGATACAAACCATGTCTCCAAGAAAAGAATATGAACAATTTTAAATGCCCTTTGCATAAAAGAACATTATTCCTTCCAGTTGAATTCAGTCTGATAAGCAACCTCGCTACAGTGCAGTTTACATTGAGACAAATGATTATGTTCGTGTACCCAGGAAACCCCGAGCCTGAAGACTTTTTCTGCCAAGTTGTTTTCGAAGTACGGGTTGGTGTAGCTGCAGTGTGTAATCCCAAATGAGTAATTTGCAGATCATTTTTCATCATTGGGGCATTTGGCCAGTACCAGTTAACATCGTGTGTTTCTCAAGTTATGGGAGAAAGACGGAAGAAACCCCATGCACAACAGAGGGAGGTGTACATACAAACCCCACGAGTCGGGAATCGAACCCAGGTGGCCCTTGCTGTGAGGAAACGAGCGCCACCAGTGCGCCGCCCTGCAGCCCATTGAGCAATGCGCACGGTCACCGGCACAACTCTTGACGAGGCTGTCGCAAGTGGCCGTTGGCTGCTGTCCCCAGGATGTGTGTGACTGTGTGTGCGTGCGCTCGGGCGCGTTACCACCGTCAGTCACCGTCGGTGGCTGGCGAGATCTGGTGTGCGGTAGTGTAGCGGTTAGCGTGCTGCGCTACGAACCTTGTGAACCGGGTTCGATTCCCGCTCACGGCCAACACCGGTGACGATTATTTGAACCGGTCCTGGTGTGGCACATTAGGAATGGACCACTCTTCTAATTATTTCCTCGTGCAGCAAGGGAGTAAAATGTGGTTTTGTGAAAGTCCGCGAGATCTGGTGTGCGGTAGTGTAGCGGTTAGCGTGCTGCGCTACGAACCTTGAGAACCGGGTTCGATTCCCACTCACGGCCAACACCGGTGACGATTATTTGAACCGGTCTTGGTGTGGCACATTAGGAATGGACCACTCTTCTAATTATTTCCTCGTGCAGCAAGGGAGTAAAGTGTGGTTTTGTGAAAGTCCTTATGTGCTGTGCAGTACATCGATGCACATGTGTACACCAGCATGCGATAACGGAGTTGGGCCTGTAGGGGGCTCGCAGGGTTATTGACTAACCGCACTTGTACACCAGTCACGTGGTTAATGGCGACTCGGTTGAGGATTGCTGTGTGTGACACACGTGCTGTTGCATTTTACAGATTAACCACAATAAATGTGTTTGCCCTCGATTTGGAGCACCTGCCCACGTCCTTCATTTCGAGTGTGCAACACTGGGCCTCCCCTAGGTCGACTCAGCCTCAAATGAGTACCTGGTGCGGTGTGTAAACATCGCCACTGGGGAGACAAAGGCGACCGGGCGTGGTGTTGGCCACCCACCCCCTTGTGTGCCGTGCCGGCCTTTATAGGTGCTCGCTAACAGCACTTGCGCCAACAGTCTGTTACAGGCTATACAGGGGATCTTTGTCTTTGTGTGCTCGCGCGCGTTACCGTGCGTCACCATCAGTGGCCGGCGAGATCTGGGTTCGAAGGGAGGCCGCTTACCCTGAGCGTGTGGTCCCAGGAGCCGGTGCAGAAGGCGGTTCCGTCGGGGGAGACGCGCAGTGTGCTCACGCGGTTCTCGTGACCGAACAGGATGGAGACGCGCGATCCCTTGAGTACATCCCACACGTTGATTGTGTAGTCGTTATAGCCGGAAAACAGCAGGCGGCCTAACCACACAGTCACAACAAAGACAAAGAACCCACCCCCCCCCCCCCCCGTATAGGCTTAACACATTGTTGGGGCAAGTGCTGTTTGTGAGCACCTATGAAGGCCGGCACGGCACACGAGCGGGTGGGTGGCCACAGTGCCGGATTATCGAAGTAGCAAAAGTAGATACATATGCTACGGGCCCCGCACTAAATACTTTCAAGCTATCAATTCCGGTTCAGTGATTCTGAGCGTGCTTTATTACTATAGTACTATACTGCCTTCAACTTTTACGAACGACCGGGTGTTTAAGGTTTGCGATTTATCGTATTATCTGGCTGTTTAGCAAATGAAAAAATACAATTACTTTACTATGCAAGTTAAACATTTGTGTTTTAATATTTATGTTTGTTTTTTAGGGCCCCTTTATAACATATGCTACAGGCCCCGCACTAGCTTAATCCGGCACTGTGTGGCCAGCACCACGCCCCGGTCGTCCTTTCTCTCCCGAGTGGCGATGATTTTACGCACCGCACCAGGTTCTCATTTGAGGCTGAGTCGACCTAGGGGAGGCCCAGGACCGGTTCAGATAATCGTCACTGGTGTTGGCCGTGAACGGGAATCGAACTCGGGTCGCTGAGTTCGTAGCGCAGCGCATTAACTGTTGCACTGCCACAATCACAACAAAGATCCCCGGAATAGCCGTAAAAGACTGTTGGGGCAAGTGCTTTTAGCGAACACCACGGTTACAATTCCACAGGCAAAAACACGCTCAGGCCAGTGCACGCATACACAGATACCTAATAATAATGCAAGCGCAAACGTTCACGCGTTCATGAATCCAAGCACATGCTCTCGAAGGCGTATGAACGCGTTTTGTTGTTCAAATGCACATCTCAAGACTTGTATACTCGTACCAAGACAACGTCATATACAAATTTACAAATACAAAGGTTGCTTTTATAATTGTGTTCGACTGGATAAATATTTTCCGGGCGAAACACTGTCCGTGAGCACCTATTAGAGATGGAACAGCACCTGAGGGTGTAAACATGTCGCCGCCAAGCCACAGTAAGTATCGACAGAACTACAGATAGTCCCCGAGTTACGACGGTCCGACTTACGATATTTTGATCTTACGATGGCGATAGCGATACGACAAAATTGTAAAATATTTTAAATTTCGCGCGGAAGGCAAACGCAGCAGCGTACGAGGTACGATACTGTACGTTGGGACGCTGTTGGAATGTACGCATCTCCCGCCTTGTGTGATGCAGATAGGATTGTTTCCTGAAAAAACTTTCTATTAAATTGCAGTTCATATAGGTAGGCTCAGAATTTACCTTGTTTTTTTTTACTTTACATTTTACTGTGCAATACAGTATTGTAATCAATTAATACATACAGTATATAGCTTAGACAGTACGGTACTGTAAATTTCTCTGTTGTGCTAAATTCTAACCATTCTTTAAGACTCCTGGGTAGGCTAGGTCATCTTCGACTTACGATATTTTTGACTTACGATGGGGTCGTCGTAACGCATCTCCATCGTAAGTAGAGGACTACCTGTATTACCGAACTCCTCTAACCTGCAGCCCTTTTATCTGCAACTCTTATTATATGTGGGACTGAGTGCGACGTTTCGCCAGTAATTACAACTAGCTTCATCGAAATGTTGTGGCTTGGCTCTCCAACACACCGGTGTGCTGTACTAGTGACGAATTGTCATGTTTTATTTACGTGACAACCCTTACTAGTTGGCTGTGTCGCGTGGTGGCGGGTTTAACAACACATTTATATATTTACACGATCGAACCCAAAACAACCTCTATTATGGATGATATTGGTCGCAGAAGCCTACGTGTTAAAACTGAAGACATGAACCACTTTGCATCTGGCACAGTCACTTGTTTAAGAATGCATGCACCCTGGGTATGCTCAGCACAGGTTAAGATGCCACATGCCACCGATGTACGCGACCAGGATAATCACTACCCTACCGGTTCCCGCAGTTATGTTCACAGCACCGCTGGGGCCACCAGTCCATGGGCCCAGACCGAAAACAATTAATTATTGGTACCACCTTAGGTGTCAAAGTGTAGTCATGTTTTTGTAATCCTCCACGTGTGTGGGACATATTCTGATATGATAACCTTTGCGGAGTGGCAGCTTAGTTGTAGTCACCATGACTTTTATACCCATACCCTAGGACAGGCGTCCGGAACGATGAAATGGGCATTATTACTGAATAACTACCTCGACCAAAGCCAGTTAGGTCACAAACTGGTCTTCATTTGACTTAACCGAAAGAACCAAAGAATATGGATCCCTGCCGTCACGAAAGCTTCAAATCAAGATCGGTCTTTATTGGTTTAAATACACAATAAAAACACAGGATAATAAGGAATACCATAGTGAGGTAAGGAGCCACTTGAATACTATAAACATTGACATTCGCATATACTTAGTCAATGATACATGTAACCCCATATATATCGTTAGTGATGGGTATATGTGAAGAAGGTTACATTATTGTTATCAAGCTCTGTGTGTACTTAGATGGTGTTAACAAGGGTAACCAAGTCCAGAATCACCACACTGTGCATCAATGTACTACTACCACAGTAATATCATCAGAATCACCACCCTCTGTAACTCGTCAAACTTCTCGTCTATCTCGTCATCTGACTCCACGAGTTCAAAGTCAGGTTCTGGATCATCCTGCAGTTTTTGGTTACTCCAGGTCTGTAACCTGCATGTCAGTCAATTTGACAGGCACGTGCAGCTTGGCATTTTGCATGAACACTTGCATACTAGCAGTTCCAAGACCATATCTGGTGCGGGTGCGGAGCGCATCCAGTAAATGGCCAGCTTGCCATCATCGTCTGTCCATCCATACTCAGTAGGGCTTGGCACCACAGGGTTAGCCTGCAGACAGCACTTCCAGATTGCTGCCTGATTGTTGAACATGCATAAAGAGACAGTCTCTACATGGTGGCAGCTGGCTGGACTCGACTTCTCCCCTTTTGGTGCAGAAGAGCTGGCAGCGCAGTTCGTTCACCTCACCAGTGCTGCTATTAGCAACATACATGCGACAGGTGAACGGCTCAATTTTCTGGAACAGCTCGTCACTCACATTCCATAACTGCCCCAGTCGACTAATAGTCTCTTGGCAGGAAGTGTCCTTTCTCGCCATCTTCAGGGCATTCAGCTTCCCTTGACCGGCGAATGCACTGACAGCGTCGCAGCCTGTGAAGGCGTGTAAGTCAATTAGGCTGTCAGAGATGATGTCTCCTAGTGACCTTGCCAGATTGCTGATATCGACAAACCGTGTGCGGTTCTGCGTCCCACACTTCTGGTAGATGGGACAGGTGATCATGTGGCTGAACAGGTTTCTATCTGCCTTCAGAACCACATCCTGTGCTTTCTTTCCATGTGCTGTTTTTTGTGCTGATATTGGAGAGTGTCTTCAGACTTTGCTTGGTCATCTTGCCGTGGAATTTATCTAACCTTGTTTGCTTGAATAACCTGGTAGGCCTCTTCTCCCATCTCAAGAGCTCTCAAGAGATCCCTGGTCACACCAGGTGGAGCCATAGTGCCAGTAGAGAGGCTAACGAGATCTGTCTCATCATGGCACATAGGATTGATCCAGTTATTCTCCATAAGGTCAATGAGAGAATGTACATCTGCTTAATCTCTCTTGACCCTTGGACCCTGTAGATCTGAATGGGTCAGTTTGGACCTGCCTTGACCTACCAGGTCTCTCAGCTGTCTGAGGTTCATGCTTCTGTACTCAGCTGTTAGGTAATATTTGGTCACGGCTCCTGGCTTCAAGCTGAATCCCTTTGTCCCTCCGGCTGTCTGGGTGTCTATGTTCACCGTTTCTTCTATAGCTTGGTCAACAGGGATTCGGCCAACGGGATTGGTGGAGCCCAGTTGAACTGAGAAGCCTCCTTCCATGAATTCCGTGTACACATCTGGGTATGTGATGGGCAACTGAGACATCTGGGCATAGTAGTCTATTCAGTATATTCAGTCAGTTTTCACCTGTACCATACAGTACAATCAGAAATCATCATTACTTTGATGCAAAACCTGAATTCATCTGTCAGTACTTTGGTTACACATTGATGGCAGCAGAGAGTTACAACCCAAAAACTAAACTAACATTGATGAAGGGTAAAATTAATCTTAACTAATCTTAACTAAATTAAGGGGAGGTACTACAGGTGAATAGGCAACAAAAAATGTATGTCCTTTTATCAGAATCAAAAATTACCAGATGAATATACACAAAAATAGAAGCTTTTTGGTATTGTGAATTTCCCCCCATTCATTTGTGCATATTGTGTTATCGCATAAAATTTGCACAAATTTGCATATTATGTCAAATATAATCTTGACTTCGTAGATGAAGTCAGAACTTTTTCGTTTATTTTAATGTGATCAATAACTAATTGGTTGGTAATCTACAGAGGATTTTGTCAAAATATTGTTCTTTCAGTTAATTATGTTAAAATACACTTAACAAAATAGAGTTTCGCTTATTTTTTTATATAATACCACATAAAATGAAAATGACAAGATATAAAAAAAAATTGCTAGCTATTTCAAGTAGGAAGCAGTATGTATAATTACGTGGCTTTACCAATTATGAAACAAGAGTTGTCAAACTCGGCATGCAAAATGTAATTTTGAGAAAATCTCAATGCCAGTTCTGGCATTGTGATGCTCGTAGCAATGAGATTTGAGAGTTAGACTTGTGTTCCCCCGCTTGTTGCCATGACAGCAAAGTAAATAGCCATATGTGACTAAGCTAGACGTCTGCTCCAGAGAATAAGCTTGTCAATGATAAGCAATTTCACGAGGTTATTTCTTATAATGCGGAGACAAATTGCGATGAAAGATGCTAAAAAACGCCAACTTAAGGCTTTGTTTACTTGGCGAAGTTTGTATAAAATTATGTGCATGTTATGAAAGTTTATAATTTATAGAAGCAGAATATAAAAAAATATAAAATATGACAAAATGAACAGATGTAATTATTTTTGCCTGTAGTACCTGACCTTAACCAATAATCTTAACAGGTACATTAACAATACATTGAGGGTAAAGTTATCACTTTAGATATCTTTACTGAACAGAAATAATACAGAACCACCAGTACTTGCCTCACCAGCCAGTAAATGATCATGAGCAAACAAGCTGCTAGAAACAGAAAGAAAACAAGATAGCGCCAATCTATTCCAGACTTAACTAAGTCACTTAAATCGAAGAACAAGCGTGAATAAATGCAATAATATGTATGAAATACATGCCTTGGGGACAAACATCCATTTTGAAAATTATTTATTGTCTTAATTAACAGCAGAGGTGTTGGAATGTTTTATTTGTAACGTCCGGGCAAATAGGCGTTATTGCGATAGGTGCAAAAACAGGTTTCCTGCGAGAAAAATTAAACAGCTCTTCATTTTGAAAGGTTATTATGTATTATTTTACTTTTGTTGGTGTAACAAATAAAATGGCACCATTGAAGTTTGGCCATCTTGGGTGGTACTGATATCTGGTCTGGCCCAAGGACGTCACGTGCGGCCACGTGCGGCAACTCGAGCGGCTGTGCAAGACGAATGACGCAATGGTGGTGGTGTCACGCGGGGACACGGCCGGCCGTGGCGGCGAGATGTTAACTACATCGCCTGGTATACAGGAGGTCGTGGGCTCGATCCTGACCCTGACGTCTGTATATTTGGAGTCTGTGTGTTCTCCCCGTGGTCGCTTCGATTTTTCTCTGGGTCCTCCGGTGTTTTCCTCCACATTTAGCAACACGCGTTTAGATTCTTTATCTGCTATAAATGTCCACATGATAAGCCACTTCGTTGAGCTATCATTTGTGACCAAGTTGCTTCTGACAAAGAGCTATGTGGCTCAGTGGGCCTTACCTGGTGAAATAAAACATTGTTTAGTTTCGTTACGTAGGGGGCATGGTCATGCGAGGTCATGATCACGCGTGTGTACACCGGCGATTCGAAAGCCTTACACTCACCCGTTCGTCTGGAACGTGACAAAGCCGTGCACGTCGCTGCCTCTCTCGTTTAGCACGTTTTATTATAATCCACGTAAATATGGAATTACTTATTGAAGGAATGAAAATTATTTAATACATGTTCTGATGAGTGTACGCATATATGACAAGATCGTTGGGAATCATTGCAATATTTTATACCAAATGGTTACTTTCTTTAAATACTATAATAGGACGTTGCCAACTTTCATTTTCACAACGTTTTAGAATAATTGTAAAAGCGTATGATCAATAGACAGGTGGTCTCCAGATGGACACCCAGGCTCTGCTCGTCACCGCACACAGTACCCACGTGTAAAACGCACACAAATCAAACGGGATGTTGTGGGCAACGTGTGCCAGCAAGAGATCGGCATGCTCCCACTGAGCCAATTTGAGGCTGATTTGACACAGAAGAGGATGGACGGCTCTGTGCATGCGTGAACTCACAGGGGGCCAAGCTAGGGCACTGTCACCCAGCAACCCCCCCACTTGACCACATCGGGGATGCGTGCACCACACTGAAGCCTCTAGAAACACACGAGCGTGCATGCCAGACTCGCATCCTCTCCCGAGTAACGCGAAGTTTCAAATCCCACGGAGCAAAAAGCCGCACAGTTAGAAATCCACGATGGGCGGCGATACAGAATCAGAAATTAATAGCCTTAGTTATACACACATGTGCATATATGGTGCACGTGTGTGGCTTGAAATACAGTCCATAGGCCTGAAGTACCCTAAGCCAGGGCCGTATTATCCAGTAGGCACTGTGCCTAGGGCTTACGAAAACTAAAGGGCCTACGAAAAAAATGTGACCACATTTTTTTGTTTGATAAAAAACCCTACCCCACTTCGCTCCCTCAATGGACCCAGCCCCAACCCTCGTACATGTGTAGGGGTGTTAGAGAGAGAGCCGTTATGCATGGCAGCTTATGGGAAACAAACACAGTGGGCGGGGCTACGTGAGTGCACGGGGGGGTGCTCTCAACGACGTCCGCACCAGGCAGCCCGGGGCCCCACCCCTCAGCGGGGGTTGAGTATAAAGGGGGATGTGTCAGAGGGCTCGGGGCAGAATGTTAAAGCTAAACGAGTGAAGACCGAAGATCGTCTAGCTAGAGCCCTGGACTCCCCTGGGACGCCGCCCTTGTCAGGGCCGCGCAGGACCGAGCCAGCGGCGTGGTCCCGAGAACCAGAGCTAGTGCTCTGGTTCCGGGTACCGTAGCCCGACTTACCAGTGTCGGGCCAGACAGCCTCCCCTAGCCCGTTAGTGGAGGACTAGGAGGTAGGTCAGAGATAGCTAGCAGTGCATTCCCAGCTAGCCGGGTGAGGGGGCCGATACCCCCTCCAGTATTGTATGTCCGCGGTTGTGACAACTGTTGCGGAAAAAATACGTGTGCCTCAACCCCGGGTGTCCAAGAGTCCTCAACGGCATTACACATGCACAGAAGGGGGGGAGCCAAAACTCAGATAATGGGCTAACTTCCACTCAGGTGCGAATTAGGTATCATTGTCTGGTCCATCCGTATCCAAAAACAATGCTAATATTTCCCCACTCCGGTAGTTTCGTGCACGTGGCAGAGAGGGCGTCGGTGTATGTGAAACGTATTCGTACATGTACGGCCGTTTTGTTCACCCACTGCTGGATGAGGGCCTCCCCAAGCCCTATGGCATATGAGGGTTTATTTGACCATATTAACACCTGTACCAGCATATAAACGTGTAAAATGCATTATCACAGCATTCATACATTGTGTGTCTATGCAATGAACATAAATACCCCATGTGTGCATAGACAGGGGAGTAACTTGACACCAAATCTCATGGTGCACCTGGGTGTTCAGATTCCCCACATACCCATTTCCCGGAGAACGATAGAAATGTCAGATCATTCTTTAACACGGACTCTGCCACACATATTAGAAACCAGAGAGAGTGCATTATATTTCACGGCTGAATTCCCCTGCGGTCACACACTCGAGTTTGGTGGGGGTGGCTGTGTGTGTCTACTGGGGACCACAGAGAGCTCACAAACCTTGCACATTGATACAAAACAAAGATCCCCATATAGCCTTTAACAGACTGTTGGAGCAAGCGCTGTTAGTGTGTACAAAGAGAAAAATCATCCGTTTCGCCTTTAACAGACTGTTGGGGCAAGCGCTGTCAGCAAGCACCTATGAAGGCCGGATTGGCAAACAAGGGGGTTGGGTGGCCAGCACCACGGCCGGCCGCCTTTGTCTCCCCAGTGGCGATGTTTACGCACCAGGTACTCATTCGAGGCTGAGTCCACCTAGGGGAGGCCCAGGACTGGTTCAAATAATCGTCACTGGCCGTGTGCGGGAATCGAACTCGGGTCGCCGGGTTTGTAGAGCAGCACACTAACCACTTTGCCATCACTCCCATTAGCGTGTACAAACAAAAAGACACACACGCTCACAAACACACCGACACACAGAAATCCACACCACATACACTCAGACCACAGATGCATGCATACCTTCAACCACACAGAGACACACAATCAAGAGAAGCTCCTTGGCCCATTATGCGTGAGAAGAGACTTGAGAGGCAGTGGAAGAAATCTGGCATTGAGATTCAAAACCAGATGGAATATCCACACCAAGACCTAACAGTCAGTCAGTACTGATTCTAGATTTGAAGCTTTCGTGACTGCAAGGAATCATATTCTTAGGTTTTTTCGGTAAAGTCACGTAGGTAAAACATCAAAATTAATGGAAATAAAATAAAATAAAAAATCACGACGTTCCGAAACGTCGTGATTTTTTGTTTTATTTTATTTTCATTAATTTTGATGTTTTACCTACGTGACTTTACCGAAAAAACCTAAGAATATCGGTCAGTACTGCTTTGTCCTGATTAAGAAGGTTGCTGGGAATACTGAATGCATTTGTAGCACTGTACACTCCCTCATGCTCCCTCCGAACCTGGCTTCCTCCACTACCCCAGTCGTTGCCAAGTGTGAACAATTGGCCTATTTCTTTGAAAGGGGCAATACAATTATAAAGAGCTTTGTGATGTCTGACTCTGTTCGCTCATCCTTTTGCCTATCCTGTTACCTCCTCGCCACCTTCCATTAACATCCCTCAGCCTGTCACGATAGAAACGGGACTCCAAATATCTCCAACAAAAAACAAGTCTCCCCCAACGCTGGATCACGACCGCTGCCGAACATTCGATGCTAAAGAAACACACACCTGAACCCCGACATTCCTGAAAATGTATCACCCTATTTTAAACTGACCTCTCCTCCCTGGAGAAGTTCTACAAAGGGTCATCTGCCACCTTTCCAAACACCTCTCCCTCCCTCGCTTCCATGACCCAATAGACTCAGCGAAGGTCACGCTCCCGAGATGGCTCGGCTACCTGCTCCCAATGGCTTTCTCTCCTCGTGCATCCTTCTAACTCCGGCTCATAGAGCTCACAACACTTATTCATTTTCCTTTCCCGACAAATGAGCTTATTTAGTAACAAATTTTTATTCATAAAGGGTGTGTTACTCAATAGCTACTAATAGGTAACTATTCGCGTTCAATTAAAAAAATACTTTATCAGAAAAAATTTCAAATGTGATGTTGATCAGGCCCCACAGTGTTAAGTATAGTATCCAAGCTTCATGGATTAACTCTGTCTCTCTGTGTTCTCTATGTGCTATGAAAAATTACAATTGCCCCATATGTCACCGATTATATAGTGTCACTTTTAAGACTGGTATTGACGAGTGTATTGAACGTTTTGTTATTTGTGTTTGTGCACAATTATATTTTTATAACATAGATCCCTCTGTGTTTCTTTAACGTCTCCATAGCTACTTGTGTGTCTCTGGCACACTTAGCACCTGGGTCTGCTTTATCAAAGCTCTTCTATATGTCAATGCATCTTCCACAATGTGCCGCAGCTTCACTGAATTCCATAGATAAGTACAGATAAGTGTAGTGACATTGAATGAATCACTGCAGCGCGTGCCGCTGGGAGATTGGTAAACAATGGAATTAGGGGTTGCAGCCTGTTCTACCAGTTGCACCTGTGGGCAAGGCACGGAGCCTCCTGGGGGATCCAGAAGGGTGCAGGGCCGAGGGTGTAGCCTGGCCACGCTGGGCAGGATAAAAGGCGAGCTCTGACTCACAGTCGGGGCTGCTGCTATCTGCAGTAGAACTCGTTGTGCCGTCGTCGTTGTGATCTTCGCCCTCTTCAAGCTGTGGAAGCATGTTGGCTGTCCCGACCAGTTATATAGTTATCCCCTAGGGCTGTGAAGGCCGGAATAAAAGAGAGAGAGTACCTGCTACTAGTGTCTGTGAATTAGTACACTTCATAAGTACCATCAGCAGATTTAGAATTGCTCTTGCAAATACACATGCCATCTCCTCGTGGGTGCAGCTTAATTAGCACCGTGATAAGTGTTCAGGTCAGAGGTTTCTCTGTTGGTTTATTTTTAATAGTCTATGTACTTATGCAAAACAGAACTACACAATTTCAGGAGCTGTTTTTTTTCTCCTAATATCTGCAAGTCTCCACGAAGGGACTATATATGTATATATTTACACACATAAAATAGGCATTGCAGGGTTCGAAGTAGCTAGCCCGTGATAGAAAAAGACAAACTGTGCTGCAAAGAGACAAATCTAGAAGGAGATACATAAACGGAGATGTAAATAGAGAGAATAAAATGTATTTTTATTATTATTATTATAATATTTTGATTTAGGTTTATGTAGCACAAACTGTGCTGACGTGATATTTGAGCAGTTAATCATGTGTGCATGCTTTAGATGTGGATATAAATTTTTTATAATGCAAAAGACATTGACAAGAGACCAAAGTGGAACATGTGCTCCATTTGGGTTTCAGGAAACAAAAATGGCGGGGCTCCTATGATCCACAATTTTTTCCAATGAACAATGGAGTCCCCAGCTCACGTCCTGCCCTCCTCCTATAAGTAACATTTTCACCGCAAATTAACGGAGCCGCATAGCCCAAAACTATAATCCACGAAAGAATACACATTATCTGACATCATGGATTTTTATTTATTTTGCATGTCGCCACAGATTGCAGGATCTGCGGGGAGGCCCCCCCCCCCACCGCAGGTTAAGGGAGTTCACTGTATTTACCCCAGCGACCTTTCTGGCTGACCCCAAATTCCAGCTTACTCGCGTCCAGGTTCAAGAGCTTTTAGCGTAGTGATAGCAAAATAATCTAGGTCAGCGGGTGGCCTATTTTAGACGAATTAAAAGCGACAGATTTAAACACCTAGAGGAACAAAATGGATGTCACCAATTTAAATCATATATTAACTAACATGGTGATAGATATTCAGCTGGCGTTGAGCTGAGCAGCTCTTTAACAACGAGGACGACCACATCCCGGCACCTTTAGCAGCAGTTGCAGGAAGAGGAGCGTTATAAAAATGTAGATGCTGAACAAAACACTGAGGACAAATAATTCTGCAAAATTATCAGGAAAGTAATGGAATAAGAGATCAGAGACTACAAAACAAAGGTGACTGAAAATGTCAAGCGACCAATGGGAGCATGAAAGCAGCACAAAAGAGGTTGATGATTGGCAATTCACAAATGTCAGGCCCTAGGGAGAAAGATTGAACCATAATACTTGACAGCAATGGAATATTGCAATGTACAGCTCTATAACAGCCTATTACGTTACGGTTAAGCCAAGTTTGTTTATTGAAGTACTGAATTAGCCTGATAACTTTAATCTAAATTGTCTTTTGGTTGTTATTTTTTTTTTACTTAAATCCCATTGTGATTTTTGCACAATGCCTTGTTATACGGTGGTTTTTTTCTGGAAGATTTTGCTGGTTTTTCCTGGATGTTTCTGTTGCGTGTCGTCATTTTAAGATATTCTGTGTTCATGTTTTTGTTTGTTGCGGTTTCACCCGAGTCAAGAGCCACATGGCTCATAGGGCTATACCTAATAAATAAACGTAACTATCATATGTGGATAGGTTGTTCACAAAGACCATTGTGAACAGAATAACAAATAATTTAGGGACTAACCAAACACATGCACAAGCGGGTTTTGGAAAGGTTTGTCCACCAATTGCCACATGCATAACCATCAATCCGATTCTAGAAGAGACAACACAGTGACAACCAAGGGAGGGAAAGCACCCAAGACCCGTACACCGTGGAGATGGAGCGATGAAATCAGCTATAGCGCAGGTTCTTGGTGAATTTTACATCACAGAACCAATTGGGATGGAAACAACGTGGGGAGACCCTCACCGAGCTGATGATGACATCCAAAGGGTTTTGGTATTGAATTAAATTTCAAAAGCATATACTAGTTTAAGTATTATGCAGCTGCATAATATTGGGTTAATGAAATAGCAGACACCTACGATTAGCACAGGTGGCTACGTACGGTGCGAAAGAAGGTCTACATACACACGCATAAGAAGTAGTCATAGGAAGAGCAACGTGATGTGTGAACAATGGCGTGAATTATGCACCGATTTCCTTTTTATTATTATTACACGCTTTTATTTAACTCACTTCGTCTGTTGTATCCTCAAAAAAGAAATCTTATAACTCAATTTTTACACACTTCCCAATGTGCTATCGACTGCAAACTTCGTATAGGTATGTCATTCTGATGACAACACGATATTCTATCATAAAAACATCCAAAACATATATTTTAAAACCTTTTACACGCTTTTATTTAACTTACTGTATGTCTTGTCGTATCCAAAAATCTTGTAACTCAATTTTAACCGTATTCCCAATGTCGTATCGACTGCAAACTTGGTATAGGTGTGTCATACTGATGACAATACTATATTCTATCATTGAAAATAAAATATATATATTTTTTAAAATTATTTTTTACGGGTCTAATTGTCGACGCTCAACTCACGTTGCCTGTAAATCACCACGTGGTCCCTTACGTCACGGCAAGCCACGGGGAGCCACGCCCAGGGGCGGGGGATGTGGAAGGAGGGGGCGGGGCGATGGGGGAAGGGGGCAGGGGGAGGGGCAGCTCGGACAGTACATTTCATTAAAGCGTCTTTAAAAAAAAGTATTCAATATTTTATTCAGTGGAGCTGAAGGAGACGCTTACCGCTCAGTGAGAAGTCGACACTGGAGGCTCCGAAGATGATGCTCTCCTTGGAGAAGACGGCCACCTCCCGGTCCGCACGCAGGTCATAGAGCCGGCACTGCCCGCACAGAGCATCGGTGACAAGACAATTCATGCATCGCATGCCCCTTCACCGCAACACTGGCACGACCATTAATCAAGTCAAGTGCAACCAGGCGCAAGCCCATTGAGACAAGGCTCTTGCAAAGAAGACCAAATAATTCACATTCTTGGTCCTTTCAGTAAAGTCACGTAGAAGGGAAATAATGAAATAATATAAATATAAAACATTTATTATTTTATTATATCCCTTCTACGTGACTTTACCGAAAGAACCAAGAATATGAATCCCTGCAGGCACGAAAGCTTTAAATAAAAATTCAAATAATTCACGTCGCACATATCTGCCGTACGACAGTTCCGTTTGGGTCGGATGTTCTTACGTTCGCGCATTGCTTTCTTGTGCAGGAAATATTGAGCCGTGGCAAGGCGAGCAAATGGACTTGATTTTAATTGTAGAAGTTGTGTATAGCTTGCAAATGTAGGTGCATTGGAACTATACATTTGTAACGCAACTGTCTCTTTTTGAGTGATGTTTGCGGTGCCTTTGATGTCCAGTAAAAGGCATGTAGCTCGAGACTTTGATGTCGACCTGTGCCAACACTGCGATGGAAGTGGATTTGGGTTTCCTGAACATGTTCAATATATTACCCGAAGGTTCAGTCCACTAATGGATCCAGCTTCCTGAGATCCAAAACTTGAGACGCCAATACGAGCAGTTAATAACATTTGATTTGTCGATATTTTGAAAGCAATTAAATGGTTAACGTATTTACACAAATAAATGCATCACGTGGGTTAAATATAGCTTTCAATAAAATAAACCGAATTTAGTACCATATTCAAACTCCTGCAGTAATGTTTGAAACAAGTCTCGTCTCGATATCACATTAAATTCGTTTCATAGGGTCCGTTGTTCAAAATAATTTTGACCTCGCCTAGTCGAACCAAGCAATGTAATCACATTTAAAATGCGTCTCACGAACGTAGCAAGTGTTGCGATGAACATTTAAAGTAACGTATTCTTCATTTTAAAATACCTCCCCGTAAATGTCGCTATTAAAAGCAGCACCTGTGAATGTTGGAACGGGGCTTTTAAAGAGTAATGAGCCTGATTCGTTTTCATCATTTAACGTAACATACATCTGTTACGTATTTTCAAGGCACCGCAATATGGTCAAGTCTCTTGAAGTTAACAACAATTTCATGGATTTAACCTGGCAAATAACACCGCCATCCAATCGCAGCGCACAGGCCTAAACTAATAGACGTATAAAATAGAGTAAAACTCCTCTCATCCGTGCTCTATTACTTGGAACTCCCATTATACAGGGCACCCACTGATCTGGGTAAACTCCTCTGATCCACACGTCCATGCCCCACATTTACACATTGTGAGTCAGGACAGCGACTCAGCAGTGGCTACGCTGCAAATTCCTCCCATTATCCACGGAGCCGCACACAAGAAGCTGTGCTCACACGGACGGATATGCGAAGGAGACACATTTGTCTGATAATTTTTGTTAGTTATTTTTGTTAGGTATTGTGCTGTCATATGACAACCGGATTGCTGATAATAATGGGTCGGTGGAAGGTGACGACGATAAAGGTGTTTCTAGATTTTAAGCTTTCGTGACTGCAAGGATTCATACTCTTTGTTTTTTCTCCGGTAAAGTCACGTAGGTAAAAAAATAAAACAAAATAAATGAAAACAACTAAATTAAATCACAACGTTTCGGGCGCAAAACAAGCGTCCTTCTTCAGGTGGGGACAACGTAGCGAAAGCACAACCGCTTAAGCGTGTGTGCTATCGCTACGTTGTCCTTGTGTTGCGCCCGAAACGTCGTGATTTAATTTAGTTGTTTTCATTTATTTGATTTCATTTTTTTACCTACGTGACTTTACCGAAAAAAACCGAAAGAGGATCGAATATTGTTGTCGTAATATTTTAACATCGCTGTGGAACATCCCACGAGACGCGCGCTTAGCCCTCCCGTCGCACTCGTCCCCTGTCCTTCCCCCGCCGTGCCGAGTGAAAATCGTTCCCATTGCACGCGGACGAGAGCGTGGCGCATCGAGAATGTGCCCCGGAGAGGACGACCGCGCGGCAGATGTGGAGCACCGAGACCCATTAATCGTGCGCGAGAGATGGATTGTGACCGTGCAAGACAATCGGGGATGGCGACGGCCACAAATTGCCTTCATTCAGCAGTGAGCACGGAGCGGCAAATGACGATGGTGGCGGTGATGATGGTGATCATTCTGCCACTGCCCCGACTCGCCGCTCATGATGCCACCGCGGACTGAAGGACAGAGTAGAGGCCTTTTTGTTGGGTTAGATCGCGTAAATGTATAAATGTGTCGTTAAAACCCGCCACCACCCGACACAGCCAACTAGTAAGGGTTGTCACGTAAACAGAATGTGCCAGCCCTTTCCCTCGCCCACTCGCTCTGGAGCCCTTTATAAGCAGCTGCATTTGGAAGCTTGCCCCCTCTTTTCTCTCCACCTGAAGACCGCTTGTGTTGCGATCGAAACGTCCTGGGTTTTTTGCTTTTAATTTTGATTGTTGTTTTATATCTACGTGACCTCACAGAAAGAACCAAGAATAAGAACATGCCAATTCGTCACTTGTACAGCAACACACCGGTGTGTTGGAGAGCCAAGCCACAACATTTACAATCTGAGTACGACGTTTCGCCAGTAATTACAACTAGCTTCATCAGGCGACAGCCAGATTTGTGGAGAAGTCCACCGAGTGGCAAATTACTCCCTTTGACCCGAAAATGTCTAGGGCTGTGAGCCACCCTGAAGTGGTCTCCCACAAACGCGCCATCGCTGTTATCCACACGGATTTCACGGATTATTAGTCACGTGGGGGGGGGGGGCAAATCCACAAACAAATGCAGATAATTAAATTAATTGAGATTTGTAAAGTGCCTCTTCCCAGCCCAAGTCCCCATTGAGCACGGTTGAGGAGTCCCACTGTAATACATCGCATACGTGACAACTGAAAAATATCCCCAACAAATTATTTATCATTTACGATCATTCCATATTTTATATTGTTCCAGCAGTGACGAGTACATTCCCTTTTGAAGTGTTCTTCTCTTGTTTGTTGCGTATCTTGCGCACATTGTATTGTGTTTGAACATTGTATTTGCTCTGAATTCACTTCCTTAATGAGTGATTATTTCAAATACTGCTTTGCTCTGGCACCATGGGATCTACTGCATCGGAGGTGCAGTATAAATACTTATATAATCAATGCTGCTGCTGATGCATGTCGTTTCTGTGTGCTCAAAGAGAGGAATGAGGTCATTGTGATGTCACTCTTGCTATAACGTGGAAGACGCACACGTGAATGGTCATGGGTATCTGAACCTGTCCTGGGCCTCCTATAAGTTAACTCGGCCTTAAACGAGTACGCAGTATCGCGTGTGAAAATCAGGACTGGGGTTCTAACCACATCACCCACTCGTGTGCCGGGGATGTACTAACAGGTTTTCGCTAACAGCAATGACCACAAACGCCTGTTAATGGCTACATAGGTGACTTTTGTATTGTGAGCGTCAGAGTGGGTGCGTGCGTGTGAGTGTGACGACCTCATGATCATCACCCTTGGCCACTGAAGCTGCTAAATGCTTTGGAGGCACTGGATCAGGATGTGTTCTACCAGATGGAGTTTTCATCCATGCTGTAGGACACACGAATTATGATCCTCTTTCCTGCACTCTCAACGTTGCAACTCCCCCCATCGTCTCTTTGCCCCAAGTTTCTATCATCATCATCGTTAGCGACGATCAATCCACTGACGGAAGAACTCTACAAGCCATCACCATCTCGTACGGTGCTGCAACGTAACAATGCACCGAGCACCTGCCCAACAGCTTGTTTCATCGCTCCATCTCCGTGGTGGACGTCCTCTCGGGAGAATTCCCTCCCTCGGCTGCCACACTGTCGTTATTCTATCCAACCCTTTGTTCGACGTGCTCTGGCCCAAGCCCACTCACTGTGTCTCTTCTCTCAGCCACGTGTTCATCTTTCTCCTTCGTTGTACAGAACGAGGAAAAATATGCTGCAAGGTGACACTGACGGCTGCTCTGTGCTTCCAGTGTTCAGAGGCCTGCTTAAGACGCAGCTCCGGCTGGAGCACGCGTACCACACACGTGTCGGTGATGTGCAGCGCGTCTTCTTCGAACGCTGGGGAGCCAGACAAGCCCCTCTCTGTACCAGCGTGGACGGCACCCTCGTGTTCACCTTCTAAAGCGCTCGCTCGTCACCGCGGCGTGCGCGATGAACACCACCACCACGTGACTTTTCTTTCGTGTTGTGCGCGATGCATTTAGCGCCACAGCGCGTGGATTTATAGCGATTATTAGTTTGCTGGTGACTTTGTGTGTTTCCTATCGGAATCGCCTCCAGTGCTGTTGCTGCTGGCAGCAATAAAAGTTGTTCAAAAGTCAAAAAGTCTCTCTCGTTGCAACTCCAAACGTGCACCTCTCCACGCTTAAATACGCACGCATCAGTGTCCATGTTTTGTTCACAATCCATCTTCAACAACTGCCCTAAGTATATATTCCAATCCAAAACGTTCGAGTAATGATGAGAAACCCCATCACAACAGCAAACTGCCGACAGGATGGAAGCGATGATGTTTAATAGCACTCAGAGGTGTGCTCACAAACAGCAGGGAGGCACAAATTCCCACCATGCCTTGCATGCATGTCATATGGTCTTCACATTGCATGTACATGGCAGATTGTACGTGGTAGAGCGTACGTGGAGAAGCGTACGTGGAGGAATGTAAGTGGAAGAGCAGTAGTGTAGTGTAGTTGTTAGTGCGCTGCGCTGTTAGTGCGCTGCGCTATGAACCTGGCGACCTGGGTTTGATTCCCGCTCACGGCCAACACCAGTGACGATTATCTGAACCGGTCCTGGGCCTCCCCTAGGTCGACTCAGCCTGAAATGAGCACTTGGTGCAGTGCGTAAACATCGCCACTGGGGAGTCAAAGGCGATGGGGCGTGGTGCTAGCCACCCACCCCCTCGTGTACCGTTCCGGCCTTCATAGGTGATCGCTAGCAGCACTTGCCCCTACAGTCTGTTAAGGCTATACGGGGTATCTTTGTGATCGAGGATAGATAAATGTTTCCTCGACCCTGTGCTGTCACCTCTTAGGTTTTTTTAAAGTAAAATTGAGTTCACAAAGATCTTCAAGTCAATTTGAATACCCTTTTTAATCGAATAACGAATGTGGCATCAACCCATTATTACAGAATTTAATTACTCTGTAAACATTTAGTTGAACATGAGCACTAATTTTTAATCCGATAATTGGTCTCGCTCCTTTGACGAGGTCGAAAGTTATACCATCTGGTTTGCCTGCTTTTCAAACATACACATTTGAACAAGTGAACTGGCCTTCACAGGTTTTCATAACCAATCCAAGAAATATGTTGTTTTGATTTAAAGCTTTCGTGACTGCAGGGATTCATATTCTTGGTTCTTTCGGTAAAGTCGCGTAGAAGGGATTTCACACCTGATGATGATTGCTTGTGTTGCAGTCGAAACGTCGTGAGAATTTATTGTTTTATATATTTATTATTTTATTATTCCCCTTCTACGTGACTTTACCGAAAGTACCAAGAATATAAATATGTTGTTGTATTTGTATACACTATCACTCATACTCTCAGTATATCCTGGCCACTTTGAATGATATGCCTTCAGGCCTGCATTTGGTATCTGTGATAATAAAATACAAAAAATCCAAGTTATCCTTTCAAACAGAGAAGGCAGTTTGATAGAAACTGACATACTCTCCTGTTAGTATTCACACCACCCCCTGGGCCAAGAGGACCACTTTGTGCACGCTACACCTCACCAACAGCAGCCCTCCAACCCTCGCCTATAAAGTGCACTATGTATTGGCAGGACTCTCGCTTCGTGCGAATATAAACTCCCTTCATCCACCCGAACCAGTGGGAAAAAACGCATTAGTAAATCTAGATTTGAAGTTTTCGTGACTGCAGGGATCCATACTCTTTGGTTCGTTCGGTAAAGTCACGTAGGTAGAAAATAAAATGAATTAAATCACGACGTTACGGGCGCAACACAGGCGTCCGTCATCAGGTGGGACGCTTGTGTTGTGCCCGAAACGTCGTGATTTAATTTATTTTATTTTATACCTACTTGACTTTATCGAAAGAACCAAAGAGCATTATATAATGTTTAATGGCCTCGAGATATTGATTCTTACCGTGGCGTCGTCCGAGCCTGTGGCAAACGCATCTCCACTTGGGTAGTACCTGCAGGAAGAGACGCCGCCAGAATAAGACCGCATGGCAAAGCGCAGCGTGCAGTATGACAATGCTGCTGCAGCCACTGCTGTTGACGATGACGTACCGACAACGACAATCGCAATGCTGATAGTGATGATGAACGTCATACAGTGACGCGCGACAATATTTCCACCGCTTTCAGCATACTCTTTGGTTCTTTCGGTAAAGTCACGTAGGTATCAAATAAAATAAATCACGACGTTTCGGGCGCAACACAAGCGTCCATCATCCACGAAATGTTTGCATTCCAACGATTATATATTTTTTTTTCATCAAAAATTAAGGGCTTGCTAAACAACTGGCAAGTCCGATCTTGCAAAATGTGGAACACCGACCGAGCGAAGAACAGCGCCCTTGCCTGTCGACGCCATAATAATTGCCAATCAAGCAAGAAAGTGGGGAATGTCTCCCATCGTTCTCTTTCTGTGTGTGGTATCGTATAATGAGACGTAATTCGAACTGGTTAATGCGCCCTACGATATTCGCTCACTCTCGTAGAGAGATAAAAACACGACTGAGAGGCGAGAGGAGGAACCACAGAAAAGCAGGAACGGCAGCCATGCCTATCAAGGGGCTATCAACCAATTAATGAGTGTTTACATGTGGGGAGGAAACCGGATCACCTGGAGAAAGCCCATGTGTGCAAGGGGGAAACACTCTATCCCATACAGATGGAACAGGTGGAGTTCACATTTTTCTGGATGCCCGTGGCAAGGGAGATTCTCAACATTTGTGCAATCCACAAACAAGGCGCTTACATGTGGGAACCGGAGAACCCAGAGAAAAGACTCAATCCCATACAGATGGCACGAGTGGAGTCCACATTTATCCTGCACTGCATTCTTTTGGAAATCCAGGGTTACGGAACCTCCTCAGGAAGGGAGTTTCCCAAAATGTATGCGAACCACCAACCCTAACCTCCACAGTGCTGGATTACAGGCGTGCACCACCACCATCACGATAATCCTGGATATCCTCGTGATGGAGGTAGCCACAGTCACTTGGGCTGCACTTTCCCCCACCTGCTAATACACCCTTCCTATCTGGGACGGGGAAGACAGAGTGTTCTTTCTCAATATATATTTATATACAAAATAGACTTACAATCATCTCTTCACATAAGTAACAAAAAACAACGATTTTAGTCCATTAGCCTGTTAGCCTTGCAAACTACGGGTGGAGCCCACAAGGAAGCAGAACGTCCCGTGACAGTTGTGGTGAACCGCTGGCACTCATCGGCATAGCTGGGCCCGAGCCACGGCGCTAATTTCCACATTCTCGTGCCGGGCACCAATCTCCCTTCAGGACGTCCGTGTCGTGAAACAGAGTTGAGGGTTTTTTTGTACAAATCCCAGATGGATGACGATGAATGACGACGATACAATTAGCGTTACGTCTGCTTATGTTAATGACGCTGATGATGCTATACCTGATGATTATGTGTATGTGTGTGTACTCTAAATGTGTGTTTTAGTGCAGGTACTGGATGTCATAGACGCCTGTCCACTTGGGGCCTCTCGCACATGCTCATTTAGACGTTATATACCTAAGTTATTTGGTGAATTGATTTAACTAATTCACTATTTTAAAGGGAAGACTTTTCCAGCACCCTTGCACCGGGCCGGAGTCCCCGGCATCTACCGCCGTGGTTGGTGTGAGGTTATAATCAGCCAACGAAGAAAGCCTTTCCCCTGACAGCATCGCTCACAACACGCCGCGTCATTACAGTCTGCTGCCACAGGGAGCTGGAGCTGGCCCCACGGGGGCTGGCGGGAGCCTCGAAGGTAAGCGCTGAGTAACCTCCAACTGTAAGTGATTGGCTAAATCTTCCATCTGCCAACCGATGAGTGATGTGGAAAGATGGTGACGCGTACGGGGCTAGGGGGTGGCGTCCCGCACGTACAGCCGAGTGAGGCGAGCGATCGTGCCGCAGGCAGCCCCGCATCACATTCTGACAAATGCATGGACCGCCGGACAGGTTTTGCAGGGATGGAGAGAGACGTTATGGTGGTCTTTATTTAGAAGGCAAACCACACTGATTGTAGCAGTACTGGTGGGGGGGGGGGGGCATTTCCATCCTCATTGTACTGGGAAAGAGTCTGGCGAGGGTTGTTTCAACATTGCATTGCCAGACACACGAAGACAATGGTTTACGGACCACTAATGTTAGTCCAACAGGGGTG
This sequence comes from Lampetra planeri, assembly GCF_965212315.1. Lineage (NCBI taxonomy): Eukaryota > Metazoa > Chordata > Hyperoartia > Petromyzontiformes > Petromyzontidae > Lampetra > Lampetra planeri. The sequence continues at coordinate 3,187,628 of NC_136109.1, read as the reverse complement.
GTGCGGCATTGACATCATATTCTCTGTCTGCAGGTGTCAAACTAAACAAAACATGTGTAAAAAGAGATCTCAGCCTTGGTGCATTATGCAGATTAAGCAGATTCTGAACAACTGCGTTGTAGAAATAAGCAGAAAAATGGGCGACAAAAACATTCGAAAAATGAAATATTTTAAGGAGGTCAAGGTCAGGTCGGAGGTCACTGGGCATGTTCAGGATAGGCAGTCTCAGTGGGATCATTCGAATGAAGTCCAAATTAAACACGCGCGTATAAATAAATAGCTTTAAATAAATAAGTCCTGTTACAGAGAAAAGGACAAAAAACGCATTGTGTGTTTAAATCGCCTACGGAGCAGATCCTAAAATGGGTTGTGTTTCATGATGTGTATTTAAAAGGGGCCGTCCATAAATGACGTCACGAGATTTTGGCCGATTTTTTACCCCCCTCCCCCCATCGTCACAAAAAGTCATACCCCCCCTCAAATATGACGTCACAAAGCTCTGCCCTCCTCCCCCAAAACCACATTTCCATTTTGAAAATAAAACATGCTTCAAATCACTTTAAACTATTGTCATTGTAGTGCGTATTTAATGTGGCGCTGCACTCTGATGTTGTAGGAGAAAACATGTATTAAAAAGGAGGCATTGGATAGCTGAAATTTTGCATAAAATTCAATTAAAAATATTCAACGTCTAACTAAAACTGCAGATGTTCAGAATATTATATTGAAATTCTCTTATAATTATAAAATATTAAAAGTAATTATAACTATAAAAACAATACTTGAAACTTTGTAGTATAACGAAGCAAAATGGAGAGTACAGTTCTTATAATCACATATTCATTCCACAGAATGAAAAGCCCTGGTAGAATAATTATAATCAAAATGTTTAATAACAATCATTCAAAAAATGTACAATGCTTCTCCATTCTCCCATGGAGAAGCAAAATTCTCATTCATGGAATAAATAAAAGGTGACCTTAGTAAATTTAAATAATCAAATAGTTTATAAAGAGAATGTACAAACATGTGTGTTGTTACAACAATTCTATTGTTTATATTTATTTAAAGTTGCGCATTTTGACGTGACGTCACATTTCTCAAACCACCCCTCCCACCCCTCGTCACAAATCGTCACAAATGTCTGACCCCCCTCCCCCCCTAGGTGCGTGACGTCATTTATGGACGGCCCCCTAGCATGGTTTGTGTTAGTCAGGGTTGTGTTTCATGATGTGTATAAGAGTGGTTTGTGTTAGTAAGCCATGTGTTTTATGTTGTCTGTTAAATTATTTTGTGTTAGTAAGGCATATGTTTTATATTGTGTGTTAAAATGAATTTGAGTTAGTAAGTCAAGTGAAGTGAATTTTATTTTAGTTTACATGCATGGTGCCTTGCTGGCACAAATCTGCCACTCAAAACGCCATCATCAACGTGAAAACTCAAACTCTACATAACATGAAAAAGATTCTCAACGATGGGAAAAAATACATATCTATTTACAAACTATCTGCGGTTGTTTAAAATATAAAAACAATCAAGCAGGTTGTGGTTGTGAGTTCGTCGTTGCATGCAAGTGCGAAGAGAAGCGTTGTTGAGTTGTCGTGATGGAAGTCGAGTGTGCCGATTGCTTCAGGGAGGTTGTTCCAAAGGTGTGGCGCTGCAAATGAGGAAGATCTGTCCCCCATGGTTCCGTGTGTTTAGTTGTTCATGGCTGGGGGAGTGTTTGAGTTGGGGGGGCGAAGTGATCTGCTGTTTCGCTTGATCTGCATGAGGTTTCTGGTGCAAGGTAGAGCTTGCTTGTGTGTTGCTTTGCATGGTAAGATGATGTATTTGTGAAGTGTATTCTACATTAGATTAGGAACCGGTGTACATTTATTTTTACAGTTTGTTTGATGTGAGATGATTTCGGGAGGTTGAAAATTAGTCTAGCGGCATTATTCTGAATGATTTGTGGGCGTTGTCGCTGTGTTTGAGGTATGTCGAACAATAGTGAGCTGCAATAATCTCGCCGAGATGTCACGGATGCATGTATGAGGGATGGCCTGTTGCTAATGGAGATGTATGAAGCTATGCGTTTGATGGTGCGTAGATAGTAGTGTCTGGTTTCTGTGATTTGAGATGATGTGTTCTGAGAAATTTACCCTCATGTTTGATGTGATGCCCAAGCTATTTACTGTGTTGGTTGGTTACATCAGCAAGAGGTCTGCTGTTATTGAGACGCTTACCAGGTCTGTTTGTTGTTTAGTCTTCTGAGGAGTTCTGTTTTTTTGTATGTTTAGTTATAACATCTTCTTGGTTCTTTCGGTAAAGTCACGTAGAAGGAAAATAATAAAAAATAAAACACAATATTATTTTATTATTTTTCTTCTACGTGACTTTACCGAAAGAACCAAGAAGATGAATCCCTGCAGTCACGAAAGCTTTAAATCGATAGTTATAACATGTTGTTTGATAGTGTTTAGCGATTTGGTAATTCTTTGGTTGTGTTTCACGTTGTGTATTCGAGTGTTATGTCGTGGGAGCGTGGTGCTGACGTACCTAGCACACATTCAATATTTATCCTGCACAGTATCCATGTTGCAGCCTACACCCTTACTCCCACTGATTGAGAATCGCTGAACTAAGATAACTGAGAATACGAATCTATAACAAGCGCCAACATTTTTGGCGATTTAAGTCAATCAGGAAATGGCAAATCCCATGTTGGGAAGATGATAGATGACTGACACCAAAAGGCCATTGGACAAGCAGAACAACATAACATTCTTCAGAGGAACAGTTTAAGAGATTATATAATAATTCTAAACACCACTGAACGTGAACACGAATTTTTTTTATTTGAATGTTGTCATCTATCGATAGGTGTAAATGATGGAAATTTAAGAAATGAAACCGATGGTCAAGTGATAAAAAAAATGTCCACCCAAAAAGCATATTCTGCCAATTCTGGACAATTGCATTCGTACAATTGCTCAAGGCCATGGCCTTGATATTCAACTACTCACAAATGTAGCGAATTAGAGTTATGGAGTAAAACTCACGTAGAAAACATTTCCCAATTTGCAACATTGTGGCTCAATCGGCTCTCAAACGGACGTTCCATCAACGTACTGCGCAGGCCCAGATGTGGTTTACGTTTTGGCCCGGACTGCCAATGTATTCAGCACAACCACACAAAATAAATTGATGCATTTTTCTTCCTGGAAATAAATGAAATCGTGTACTTAACTAAAATAAAATGTTTTTCCACCAAAGCAATTTACCCGCAAAGAGCATCTCCTGAAACTGGACCTGCCCATGTGGCCGGGCAGTGCTGACAGCATTCCCTTATTATTCGTGAGAGGTATATTCCAGAGATGCTCTTGAAGAGCAAATTTGACGGATAATGATATTGGCCTTTGAAGACCCATCATTTTAATTCTTTGCCTGAAATAAATATGTTAATAGGCTATTAAAAAATATGACAAATATCATCATATATCTGATCACTTTATCGCATCACTTTATCTCACCACTTTAATTCTCGATGCAGCCGCGTAGAGTTCCCGATGCGATTTGCGGATGGCCAAAATCGCGGACAGCACCCTCGTGAGTAACGAGGGAATACCGTATGTCACAGTGCTCTACGTGGGGCGCGTAGATTTCCCCGTTCGGTGCGTAGATTTCCCCGCGCAGCGCGCAGCTCTGACCTTACGCTGTTGATGTCAGACTCGTGCGTTTCAAAGCACTGCACGCACTGGCCTGTGCGCATGTCCCACACCATTGCCTTCTTGTCGCAGCCCTGTGAAGCACAGTGCCAGGTCATGGGCAACCAAGGACACAGATCCACCAGTGCAAATTGGAGTCGCACAAACTCTGCTGCTCAGATAATGAAACAAATCACCTGGTGGTATACAGTCTATATATATAACAGGGGACGTTTTGGGTTATTGGCTCTTCCACATGGGCGATGAAGGGTAAGAAGGGCAATGACCCTTCTTTATGTCTAAGTGCTATGAAGAAGGAGCATTGCGTTCATTTGTGTCTCTTCTAAATATAATATCTCTCCTTTTTTTCCTACTCCTTCTGAAAAAGCTCTCCTATTTGTCTTCAGTCTCCTGAATACATCTCATCAAAATGCATATTGTCATCTTACAACTGGACTTCCCGTCTGTGTATCTATCTCTTGTCTACCTATCTGCTGCCATCTCTCTAGAAGTTTATACATTGGATGGGGATGGGGAAGAACCACTGATTTTGTTTAGGGCTAACACCACTGTCATTCACAATATACTACTTTGTCATGACCATCATCATCTTCGGCCACGATCAATCCACTGCTCGATAAAGTCCCGTTTAAACTGTCATCATCTATCATGGTTTGTGATGTAACAGCACCTGCACACGAGCTAACATCACAGCTCCGTCCCTTGGCTGCCAGTCTGTCATTCGTCTCGACCACAGACCCCCCATGCCTTCTAGCGACAGGCCCGGCTCAACTCCTCTTACTTTAAACGTCAATTTGATACGTTATACAATCCATTCCTCTTTCTGATTCTCAGTGCAATCTCTAGCATGCACCACGCCATACTTATTTGCACGCATTTCAGTTTCTGTATCACATTTCTATCTTTGCCAATCTCCTAGTATTCTGATCCATGTCATAACAGGCAAACTGCACTGATTAAGCCATTTCTACTTTAGGCACATCGGTATGTTTCTTTTTATCTGATTTAACCATGATAATAGCTTGAGATTTACATCCAATTTCGGACAGAACACAACACTGCAATCCTATTCAACCTCAATGGTACTTGCAAACGAGAGATCCTGGGAAGCCACTGTTTGGCCATGTTTGTTTGTTGTAGTACAGAGTTAGACTGATGGCTTTAATCTAGTTGTCTTGTGGTTGTTGTTTGACTTGCATCCCACTGGGATTTTTGCACAGCGTTGGTATATGGTGCTTTTTCTGGAAGACTTTGCTGTTTTTTCTTGGATTTTTCTGTTTGCGCGTCGTCACTTTAAGATGTTTCTTTTTCATGTTTTTTGTTTGTTGCGGTTGGACGCGATTCAAGAGCCGAATGCCTCACAGGGCTATACCAAATAAATGAAACTGAAACTGAAGAAACTATTTTAATCTTAAGTACTTCTATGTAATTTGGGCACATTTAGTTCACGGTTGGAATGATATTGTGTAATATTTAATGTATAATATACCCATTTTTTAAAATAATAATGTCTAATATTGCCAAGCTATGGGGTTCAAGCTGTCAAATCTCCAGGCACACTGAGTAGAAGTGAAATAACTGTGCGCTGGTTACAGGGCCGTCTTGATCTCGCGGGGGGTTTCTTTGAATAACGTTTATCACCGTTATGTCATGCTACTTGTAAAGTCTTACAACAAATGTAACCACTTCTCGTTATATCGTATAGGCTAGTTGTCCATGCAACCTCTTATGGTTACATTTTAAATGTGTATCATTTAATAAGCTAAATAAAAACCTAATTCATGCAGAAGAAGAAGATACATTTAATGATTTAACAGAGAGCGATATAAGAGGGAATGCAGTGAATGGATTTTGGAAACCCTTGAAATGGAGAATCTCTGTAGAAAGAAATCGAACCAAAGTCGTTTCTTTAGGTGATGTTGTTTGACAATTATGTTTGATAACTCGTGGTACGTTTAAGCATGCAGGTCCTCCATAGAAGCCAGTAAACATGCAACATTGGCTAATGTTGGCCCAATAACGTCCCACGTTTACCGGGAAGTCGCTGGCTGTGTGGGTGTCGTGACAACGCTGCCGGATTACCCCAGACACGAATGTATTTCCAGTCTCAGATGGAGCCAGGTCGAGGCACAGGACATCAGCTCCATGCCCATGGAAGCTCTGCAGGAGCTGGCCACTCTCCACGTCCCACAGTGCGCAAGTGCCATCTCCACTCGATGTCAGAATCTAACGCAGCCACACGGAGAAGAACCAGCGCAAGAGAGCTCCACAACGTCCACGACAGAGCCACAACACTTAGACGCAACCTCGCAGCTGCAACACAGGTTTGCAGTTGCGATACAACCTTTTTTTACGATCAGGGGAAACAAGAAGATGCTCGGTGTAGTCGGCACTTTGCTTCGTTCATCATTTCATTTTTTTTATGCTTTGCTTTATGTTAACCCCCCCCCCTTTTTAAATGAAATATTTCACAAAAGATTTCACGCTCTGCTCTCCTTACCCCTTCCCTCTCTCTCTACCCCCCCCCCCCCCTCTCTCTCTACCCCCTCTCTCCCTACTCCATGTCCATGTTCCCCCTGTTTTCTATGTCATATTTGTAATATTATTAATACATATAGCCTCAGTGTGACCACTGGGTTGTATCCTTTGCACTCAGGGGGTACAACAATGATGCTCGCATTGATAATTAATAAACGGAGAGTGACAACAGGGAAAAGCACGCGTTGTTATTGTTGCTGCAATATGAATCTCCTCATTTGAACTTAAGCAACATTTTGAGCTTTACCCAGGCAAAAGCAGCCTCGAAAATAATAACCAATTACTTTTTTACAGAGACATTATCTACCGCTCTCTTTTTGACAGTTTCCCACCACTTAGCGGTTGTGGTGGCACTCACTGATCACGCAGAGCGCCGGTGTAACAGGCTAAAACAACCCCTGCCCCGATTAAACCCGGGTATAGTTTGGCCCAGGCCAGAGTATACCCGGGGGGATAAAGTGTTCTAGGCTAAACTATACCCGGGGGTTTAAACTAGACTGGGCCAGACCATACCCCTCCAGGCCAGACTATGCCCCATGTGAAAGTTCAAAGGCAATTATCCATACAGAGAACAGCCGACAACGAACTTCAATCGATATATAAAAAGCGTATAAATGGCAGTAAGAATCTCAATTTGATCAATTGAAGCATTTTTAGGGTTAGGGTTATTATTAAAGTTTCTCTGGTTGAAGCAATCAAAGTCTATGTGTTTACAGTTTTAAATAAAATGTTGGAAAAATTTAGTAATTCATGTGTATATCGCTCAACACTATTACTATCATGGGGGTATTATTTGGCCTAGAGGGGCATAATTTGGCCGAGGCCATAATATACCCCAGAGTATAAATTGGCCTAGGCTATAATATACTCGGGTATAATCTAGCCTAGGCCGTTTTAACCCCGGGTATACTACGGCCTGGGGGTATACTACGGCCTGTTACACCGGCACTACCAACAGCACGTCCGCTCCCACGCCACGCCTCTCGTGGCATCGCTTCCGTACCCGCACAAATCTACCGGAACTGCCCAACCGCTCATACCAAGATATGTTGTGGTGTGATCCCTACTGTCTAGCCCTTACTCTGGCTTCTTCACTAGTCCCACCCCCCACTATGCATTGTTCTCCCCTTTGCAAAGCAGCAGTTAGATAAGGGGCCGTCCATAAATGACGTCACGCACCTAGGGGGTGGGGGGGGGTCAGACATTTGTGACGATGTGTGACGAGGGGGGGGGGGGGGTGAGAAATGTGACGTCACATTAAAATGCGCAACTTTAATAAATATAGACAACACGTTCTATTTAATTAAATATACTTTTTAATAAATGTCTTCTCCTACAACATCAGAGTGCAGCGCCACATTAAATACGCACTACAATGACAATAGTTTAAAGCGATTTGAAGCATGTTTTTTTTTTGGGGGGGGCAGGGCTTTTTAACGTCATACTTGAGGGGGGGGGGGTCTGACTATTTGTGACGCCGTGTGACGAAGGGGGGGGGGGGTAAAAAATCGTCCAAAATCGCGTGACGTCATTTATCGACAGCCCCTAATGCATTCCTTTTGTGGAGAACCCCGACGATGTGGATGAAAGTTTCCACTCCTATTTTTCACAAGCTATCAATTCATGAATTTGACCCCTAACCTCCGCTGTCACCAACCACGAAAGTGTCTGAGCTCAGTGGCGGCTCCTGCAAAATCTCTCAGGGGGGGAAAATGTCTGGATGATTGATAAGGTCCACCCATGCAATGAATAAATTAACAGCTTAAGCATGTAAAGGCAACTTCACTTCTTTAATATTAATGAAAAATAAAGTGACTCTTACAATACATCTTGTTTGTTTATATACTCACTATTAAAACAAACCACTCAAGTTTATTTTATTAAAGATTCCACTAGGTGGTGATAAATTATATTGTTGGATGAAACGTGCTTACGTATGATGACGTTAGCACGTATGATGACGTAAGCACGTTAGTGCATGCCCTCCCGGAAGCCATAGAGAATGCATTGCAGTGCCCCCGTTCGAAAAAAAACATCTTTGAATGTAAGTCTATGGGGCCACTCGGGGCGATTCTCAGCCGTAGTGAAATCGCCCAAAAAGAGGCGGTACTCCACAGAACGTGACATGACGCTGATTGGACTATATCCAGAGGCTGACAGTGACGGCTAGCGTGACTCTGTGGTTGAATGACATTGGTGGTGCGTCGCCCAATCGCCCTAATGAAGAAACCGCCCCTGTCTGAGCTCCTACTGGAGTCTGACTGGAGCGTGTTCTGACTCACGGTTGTGCCTTTAGCACCATAAATGTCCCCCGCGTCTAGGTTTTCTCCAGCATCACGGACTCTTGTATACTGAGTGATCTGCACCGAGCGTCCCAAATCTACGCATCAAGTGGCGGCACCTTGAGTGTGGTGTCCCAAGTGTATTTATCATCTGGGTGTCACAAACATCTCCAGCGTATCTAGTGCATCCCAAGTGTCATACATTTATCTTATGTTCTACCTTCAATATATTGCCACGAGTGTTTCGGCACTACGATGTAGAGTGACCGACGTTAGTGTTTTGAGTGCCTTGAGGCGGTTATGCGACCTTTACTGTCTGGTGCTGTGATGGTTACCTTGAGGAGGGTCACGTCTTCATTGTCTCCAGTGTCTTGAGTTTTCTAAAGGTCGTGTAATACCTTACCTGTTCCGAGTTTGTACATCCAATGCAGCTGCCGTATCACTCGTGTGTGTTTTTGAAGGCTTATTTCATGCTATGCCTACACTCTGTCGAGCTTACGCACGTGTTGTATATATGCTGTCATCAGTTTGAGCACTGCCTTGTGAGTGTTGCGTCATACTTTGCATGTTGAAAGTGAGTGTCATGAGTATCTCCATCCTGCAGCAGGCGTTGTATCAAGTGTGATATTTATTTTCATCGTCGTCAAACATGTCATGTTTTGCTTGGCCTGAGCTCATGCTGTTTCCAATGGCTCTCAAATGCGAGTGTTAAATAAAGTCGAAAGTTGATTTGAAGCTTTCGTGACTGCGGGAATTGCTCTTTGGTTCTTTCGGTAAAGTCACGTAGAAAGAAAATAAATACGACATTTCGATTGCAAAACAAGCAATCGTCATCAGGTAGAAGACACACCTAGTAAACTTAGAAATACAATGCTATACAACACAGAGAGTCGGCTAACACAACAGTCAACACCCTACCTGGTTGATTACGTTCTTCCAAAGATTGCTAAATTTGAGAGAGAGACAAAACACTGACACGGAGACACATAGACAGACACACAAGCAGAGAGAGACAACACAGAGACACACAGAGAGAGAGACACACATAGACACACAGAGGGTGTTGACTGTTGTGTTAGCCGACTCTGTGTTGTATTGCATTATAATTCTAAGTTTACTAGGTTTATTTTCTACCTGATGACGATTGTTTGAGTTGCAATCGAAACGTCGTATTCTATTATTTAATTTATTTTCTTTCTACATGACTTTACCGATAGAACCAAAGAGTAGAGTCGAAAGTGTTGTTTGCCAAATGTAATGGTAATAACAATTTCAACTTGTAACCCACACAGTAGTCGATCATTCTTCAATCGAGAGAACGACTCAGAGGCGCGAGCAGTCACAGACAAGTAGGAAAAGGTGACCACGTTGTGAGCCAGCACCAACAATTAGCTCTGCGGTCCTCTATATATCAAGCTGTTTACACGTGGGAACAAACCGGAGAACCCAGAGAAAATACTCAATCCCATACAGATGGGATGAGTGGAGTCTACATTTACCCTGTACTGCATTCTTTTGGAAATCCAGGGTTAAGGCGCTTCACAGTGCTGGATTACAGGCGTTGCGCCTACCACCATCACGATAATTATCCTGGAAATCCCCGTGCTGGATATAGCGACAGTCACTTGGGCTGCACTTGAAGCATTAGGTGGCCATGTACCAAATAATACAAAATGGCCGAGGCAATTAATTAATTTATTTCTGGGACACTATTTTTTCCAGGGGTGTACTTAACTCCGCGACTGGGGTACCAATCAATCCGAAATCAGTGCTACTCCGCGATGTTGAAACGCAGCGAGGACGATTGCGCTGAAACCCTGAACGCTCCTATGCACCAGTTGATCGGGTGGGATCTTGGTGATTGGGAATCCAGATGTGGCACATTAGGAAAGGACCACTATTTTAATAAGTCCATATTTGCTGTGCAGTACATAAATGCACGTGTGTACACCAGCATGTGATAACTGAGTTGGACCTGTGGGGGGGCTGCTAGGGTTAATGATTAACCGGACGTGTACACCAGTCACGTGGTTAATGGCGACTCGGCTGAGGATTGCTGTGTGTGATACACGTACTGTTGCATTCTATAAATTAACCACAAAAAATGTGTTTGCCCTCAGTTTGGAGCACCTGCCCAACGTCCTTCATTTCGAGTGTGCAACACAGGCATTATCTGCCTTTCTCAGCACTCTTGATGAGACTGCATCACGGACATTACTCGAGAGCCGGGGTATTATGGTACCCCAGGGTACTATGGTAGTGTTACCTTCCCCCGCCTGAAAGCACCGTGACTCCTGCGAGTCTCGATTGTCGTTGTAACGTCCACGAGTGAGCGCAACTGGATGTGACTGCAGGCGTAGCACCTGCATGTCGGAGTTGGTGAAGCAGCAGGCAGATAGGTAGTTTGTGTGCATGGCCACGGACTTCTTCTTAGCTGCGAGATTTTCATTCTTGTCCATGCTCAGTGGGTAAACAGAGCACTTGTTGTCAAGGCCCCTGTCCATACAAAGACACAGAGCCACAAGAAAACGCTTGTTAAAGAAGTATCAACGGCATCGCTAGATATTCAGTTTCAATTATATTTGCGTAACACTGATAAATCGCCTTCCATACAACTGACGTGTGATGTATTTGTCAAACAACTGTATTTGGACACCTGCAGTTTGCCTCCAATGCTTGACAGCTTCGTCGAAAACACTGCATATGTTTGGAGAAACCAGGCCCTTCCTGCTGTACTTCACATCATCAAGGTCCGGGGTTGGATTTCCGACTGGGCCACCTTTCTGTATGGAGTTTGTATGTTCTCCTTCTGGTGTGTGTGGGTTCCCTCCAGGCTCTCTGGTTTCCTCCCATAGCTATTAGAAGCATTTGATGTAACTGGTATTGGCCAAAAATCCAAATGAAAAAATATTACCTGCAAATTACTCAATTAGGATTGCGCATTCTGTTGAAAAAAACTTGAAAGTCAAAAGGTTTTGCCGACGTGCTTGTGGATTCTGAGGGGTAATTATCTGTGGGTTTGAGTTGGAGCCAGTTTATCTCTTATGCCATGAGGAGACCCCTCTACCAATCCAGCTACAATAGCTGTCAGTGTCAACCTGACTTAATTATCAAATAAAACAATGCCATTAAAGAAGAGGAATTTTTTTTGTATTAAAAACCAAATATGACAATTCATTTGTTATTTAAAGTTATGCTTTTAATGATTTTTATATTCTGTAACGTCCAAATTAAAACGTAGGCCAGGTTTAAATGTGTAAAAACGAATTTCACGACACGAGTGCAATTATTTGAAAAGTGGTAACAATTTTTTTTATATTAGATTAACCCGAATGCATGACAATAAAAGCAGCATTCAGAATTCATAAAGGTTATTTTTAGTTAGATCGCGTAAATCAAGGCCTTAATTATAATATATATTGGGGGGGGACACACCCCCCCCCAATATTCAAATATGCTCAAAATGTCCCCCCCCCTCCATATATTGCTATAAACAATATAAAAAAAAACTTGCTATGCTATGTAAATAAAAACAACAATTTGCTAAACCTTGGCCACAATATCTGGACTTGTCTTCATATTACAATACATAGATTTCTGTTGATATAATTGTGGTTATGGTTGTACTTTATGAATCCCTAATCTCTGCCATTACATACAATGAAACAAAAAAATATAAAAAAGTAAAAACAGAGCAATGTAATACAATACACTATTAGACATTATTGTAAAAAGAAAAGTCCATCCCATGTGTTAGTGAATTCTTTAATATTTTAGGCAGGAAATGAGTTTTCAAATTTAGATTTCTTTTTTTCTGGGGGAGGTCGCTATGTGTCCACTGCGCTGGCGATGTGTGGTGGTGTCAACAGCTCTGGCCACCATGACATCTTGACCAGGACTCGTTTAACTATGAGCCGCTGCTTGCTCGTGATCCGGTGCCCACGTGACCACAAGTGGGTCGGCAGAAGAAACAAAACAAGATGAAGGTCTATGTCCGCACCACCCCCTTGCTATATTAGTCCGTAATATTTATGGCCATTTAATCCGAATGTAAATGTGTTGCATTAACCAGGCCATCGCTGTCCACTGGTACCCCGAATATAATCAAGAGCTGCCGGTATAAAAAGCTAGAGATAGTATCTCTGTAAGAAATCATTTCTTCTAGATTTCAGAAAATGTTATAGCAATATAAATAATTAGCTGCACAATGGTAAAGGTATTGAACTATTATACTGTTGGCAGCACACCATAGCGGCTCTGGGATTCAGTTTTACGGGGTAATCAACTCCTCCCACGTGTGGCTGGTTATTTTTGTGCCTCATAATTGGAATATAGACTTGTGATGATATTATAATACAACACAGTGATGTTCTATTCAGTGAACTTCTATTTATGTGAAGCTGTGAAGTCTCCAAACGTGTCCATTTTGTGGTTGAATCTCTAATGAATACATAACTATTTCAGTCAATATTACTTCAAATTAATTACTTATCTCCACATATGTATAAAAGGCAATGTTGTGAATATGTGTGTCTGTTCAAAATGTTTAGTGTACTTCCCGACATGCAACAAACTGGAAATTTGCCATGTGGGTACTTTCCAGACTGTACACCATGCAAACATTATAAAAATATACTTTTTTTGGGGGGGGGGAGCTCAATAATGCATAGATTTTGCACGGCAAGTGAGCTGTGACGTCAAATCTGTCACGTGACCCGCGCATGTTGAAGCGTAACGCATTGTAGTGTAGTGGTTAGCGCTACGCTGCGCTACGAACCCGGCGACCCGAGTTCGATTCCCGTTCACGGCCACCACTGGTGACGATTATTTTAACCGGTCCTGGGCCTCCCGTAGGTCGACTCAGCCTCAAAAGAGTAAGTGGTGTGGTGTGTTAACATCGCCACTGGGGAGACCAAGGTGGCCGGGCGTCGTGAATCCAAGTCCCGAGTGAAGCCGGGGAGTACAGCTAGTTCTCCATAAAAAAACCACCAATCAACGCAATCCACATCCACTACTGCAACAATTCACCACCAACAACCACCCCAATTCAAAAAGTAAAACAATTTCGAGAGGCTGGAGATTAATATTACAGAATTTGTACGTGGGAGATGAGGAAGGTGTAAAATAGAAGACACGTCATGGTGTATGCAGACTGTATCGAAATCATAAATCTGGCCACATCGCCTCAACACTCCAGTATATCCACTGGCCCTGAATCCAAACTTTAATCAAGTTCAATATCAAAACGAGAATCTTCTTGGTTCTTTCGGTAAAGTCACGTAGAAGGGAAGTAATAAAATAATAAAAATAAAACATAATAAAACAATTCTCACGACGTTTCGGCCACAACGCAAGCAGCCGTCCTCAGGCGAAGAATGAAACACCACCAAGCTTGGAGCGTATATTTAAGCTGGGTTAGAGGGGGGGGGGAGGTGGGAAGAAGAGCGCCTAGACAAAATAATTTGCATATCAAGAGGAATTCAGCATATGGAAAATGCGTAGGAGGTGGGCTGGGGGGGTTCCAAATCAATACTATGCCCGTGCATTATGCAGGATTAGCAGCATCAAAGGGGGGGGGGAGGGGGGGGTAGCATTAACAAAGGAAAGGAATGCTAATAGTATGTAGCTGCAGTTACTAAACAACCACGTAAAAAACTAAAGTATAAACTGCATAACAAACTAAAGTATAAACTACATAGCATCATCAGTATACTTACTATATTCTACAATAAGCTGAGTTACTAACAGTAAGTAATACATACAAAATTCTACGTTGTAAAAAATTATATAATATGCTTCCATCTAAACTTTATTCTGTTACATCACACGCGTCTATACCGTACTATATACTGCCATAGACAAACCCAACATTAAATTACATACTGTATTGCTATAAACCACCCTATACCTTATACATTTTAATATAACACTATGTATTATTCTACCCACCCTAATGTGTATCAAAATGGTTTATTACGTCCTTCCAGTGATTGCTAAGCCAGAATCCATCTTCTCGGTTAAAATTGTCTCTGTGTTTGTATATGTGGATCGCCTCATGAACGAATCTCTCATGATAGCCAGATGGCTTGCAGAGAACCTCTGTCTTTGAGAAGTCAATGTCATGTGAGCCCACTGAGTTGTAACAGTGATCTGAATCCCTGCAGTCACGAAAGCTATAAATCGAAAACGAGAATCTTCAAGATCATCCATCGACTTGACTCTGCCGACCTCTCTCACACCATCTCAATCTACTCCTTTCCACACAAGCTATACTCCAGCAACCAAGGCCTTCTGTAGAAGCCCTCAGTCGACCTTCACTCAGTGACGGGTCGCTGTTTCGCCTCTGCTTCTCTCATAGGCTGTCAACTTCCTGCCCTTGTTCAAATCCGTACACAAGGCTCTCTCTTTTTCTTTGCCCATTTCTGGGCCCAATTCATCTACAGTTTTGATACGTTTCAGTTAACCCTGAAAGTAGTGAGTGTTTACATGTGGGAGGAAACTGAAGGAGCCTGAGAAACCCCACACTCAATCCCGTACAGCCTGGACTAGTGGAGTCAACATTTTTGCTGCACCACATTCTCCTGGAAAGCAAGGGTATGGCACCTCCTAGACGTCGGGATGAGATGATAGCACGGATGAGGGTCTCAACAGCAGCTGGGTGTGGGGAAATGGCCGATGTACAAGTCATTTAATACTCTTTGGTTCTGTCGGAAAACTCACGTAGGTAGAAATAATTTCAACGTTTAATGCGCCACACAGTATTTGCCCAGGCTCAAAGAGCAAAACATGAATCAGCGGTGCAAGGAACCACAGACTAGCAGAAAAGGTAGTCATACAGTTAGCCGGTGCACACAATTGCCCAAGTTCTACGATCCTCTATATATTAAGATCTTGTCAGCCAATTAATGATTGTTTACATGGAGGAGGCAACCAGAGCAGCCAGAGAAAGCCCCACGCATGCGAGGGGGAAACAATATATCCCATTGAGAAGGGTCGCACAGCTGATGTTAGTCCACATTTTACATACTACCTTCTCCTGGCAAGCCAGAGTATGGCTTACTCGACGCCCACGGGAAGAGAACTTCACAACATTTGTGTGATCCACCAACTCTCGCCTCCACGGTGCATAGCCACCATTGCCTGGTTGGTGGTGGAGGCACAAGGTCTTGCAGAGTTGAGCGGAGTGGAAATAGAGCATGAGTTTGGAATCGATGACAACCCCAAGGTGTTTCACAATACTTGACCGTGTAATATCAGAGTTTAGGAGGTGCTGAGAGTTTCCTTTCTTGCTGATGATCGGGAATTGTACTTGGGAAATATTGCTGGAAGCAGTCAGAACCGATCCAAAATGAGCATGCATAAAGGCAAATTGTGAGTATGGAGAGTGGGGTTGAGTTCATGGTATCAATCGTGATATAGGGCTGGGTATTATCAGTATAACAACGAAAGGCGATATAAAAATTCGAGATGATTTTGCAAATGAGGCAATATAAAGGGTAATCAAGGGGTCAGGAATGGAGCCATGTAGGACACTATAGCACAGGGAATTTTGAGAGCAATACAGTCTTGTTATATACATTTAGAACGAGCAGTTTGAGAGTTATGAGCAGAACCAGGAGATAACCTTTTGAGAGACACCTACATGGTTATGCAGATGCTCAAGGAAGATAGAGTGGTCTATTGTGTCCAAAACAGTCAAGTAAGAATAGTCATTTGTTGTGAGCAGCGAAATAAACTATTTACCAAATATAGGAAAGCCTTTCGGGATTGCAGGAATCCATACTCTTTGGATCTTTCGGTAAAGTCACGTAGGTATAAAATAAAATAAATCACGACGTTTTATTTTATTTTATACCTACGTGACTTTACCGAAAGAACCAAATAGTATGGATCCTTGCAGTTACGAAAATGTCAAATCTAGGGGCTAGTGATGTTAAAGTGAGAAATATACAGGAGGTGGCTATGCTAATGTGAGAGATTAGCTTGTCAATGTAAGATCGCAAAGCCGCCGCCACACCGAGAACGCGACCGACGGTGGCTGTGTTAGTGTGAGACATTTAACCTGTTAAGGGGCCGTCCATAAATGACGTCACGCGATTTTGTACTATTTTTGACCCCCCCCCCCCCTTCGTCACACGGCGTCACAAAAAGTCAGACCCCCCTCATATATGACGTCACAAAGCTCTGCCCCCCCCCCCAAAAAAAACCATGCTTCAAATCGCTTTAAACTATTGTCATTGCTGTGCGTATTTAATGTGGCGCTGCACTCTGATGTTGTAGGAGAAAACATTTATTAAAAAGTATATTTAATTAAGTAGAGCGTGTTGTCTATATTTATTTAAAGTTGCGCATTTTGACGTCACATTTCTCACCCCCCCCCCCCTCGTCACACATCGTCACAAATGTCTGACTCCCCCCCTCCTAGGTGCGTGACGTCATTTATGGACGGCCCTATAATGTAAAATTAGAGAGTAGAAAATAACAACTAACATCGGAAGGTCGGATGGAAACATCACAGCCAGATATGACTTAAACTTGTTAATAACGTCCTTCCAATTATTGCTCAGTTTGTACCCATCTTCTCGGTTGAAATTGTGTCTGCGTTTATATATATCTGGATGGCTTCATGAACGAATCTTTGTTCATAGCCAGTGGGTTTGCAAAGTACCTTCGTCTTGGAGAAATAAATTTCGTGTTTGCCCACCGCATTAAAACAATGATCAGCCACGGCCGAGGTATTGGTCCTCCCGTGTTTCAAATCTGCATTGTGTTCACGAGCACGGTCCGAAACATGTCGCTTAGTTCCCCCAATGGAACACGACGGGCGCGGACCACGCTGCGCATGTGACGCATCGAGGGGGGAGGGGATCGCAATGTTCGTGGAAGTGCAGATCATGGGGCGGTAGGGGGGAGTGTAAATGCACCCAGTCCGACCCTCTAGTACGTTTGCTACATACAAGTACGAGGTGAGGCATGCGAACACGACGCACAAAGTTGGCCGCCAAGGTCGCCGTCCATACGTCTCCACTTTGTAGCGAGTGGCGGTGGAGCGGCTCGCTCGCCGTGCTACAAACCCAGCGGCCCGAGTTCGATTCCCTGCTCACGGCCAACACCGTTGACGATTAATTATCTGAACCGGCCACGGCCTCTATGAGTACCTGGTACGGCGTGCAAAGCTCTCCACCAGGGCGCGGTGCTGGCCACCCACCCCCTCGTGTGCCGTGTCGGCCTTCATAGGTGCTGCTCGCTAACAGCAGCGCTCGCCACAACAGTCTGCTGTTAGGCGTCACGTCGGCCCGAATAGGCGATTGCGAACGGCACGTTGCGTTTAAGGCAAGATGAGACTCCTATGTTTTTTAGTGTGAGCGTGCGTGGGGGTGGAGGGAGACGCAGTGCAGTGGGAAGTGCACTCACATCACACATCCACTGGCCCGACTTCGATTTCCGCTCACAAGCAATAAGAGTGGCGAGTATTTGAACCGGATCTGAGTGCCTGGTGTGGTGTGTAAACATCAGGACTGGGGAGACAAATGCGGCTAGGCATGGTGCTGGCCACCCACCCCCTCGTGTATCATAGGCGCTTGTGTGGTGCCACAGCGACGGGGCCGCTCGGCCGAGCCAGGAAGCCGCCCGGCTTCCACCGCCGCACTGCCCCCCATCACCTCCCCCACATAAACACGCACCCGCACCCACGTAGGGCCTCGTGGTCGGGTCACCTACCCTGAGTTTTCACCCGAGGGCCCCCTAGGGGGGTTACCCCACGGTTTCTCAGGGCCAGGGAATTGGACAGGACCCTTCCCAGGCCAAGTAACACTGCGGCGCCGTGGGCGGATTTGAGATCGCACGACCACGGCGAGCTCAGAGAGCCCCGCAGTTAGAAACGCATACAAACACAAACACGGGTCAGCAAGGCAGATAGCTGGGATCAGGACCCGGGACGACTGATTGGTCGAAAGTTCAAAGGCCGGCGGGATCGCAAAAGAGCGGGAAATCCTAGGCTCAGGATTGGTCGAGAGACCAAGGCGGTCGGGACGGGGGCGCCTAGCCTTTGATGTGAATAGTTTAAAAGAAAACGCAGGGGCAGTAGGGAACTCTCTTCTTCTGGAGTTTG
This sequence comes from Lampetra planeri, assembly GCF_965212315.1. Classification (NCBI taxonomy): domain Eukaryota; kingdom Metazoa; phylum Chordata; class Hyperoartia; order Petromyzontiformes; family Petromyzontidae; genus Lampetra; species Lampetra planeri. The sequence continues at coordinate 3,168,990 of NC_136109.1, read as the reverse complement.
GACACGGGGTCAGCGACGAAGGAGTCATCGGGCGAGCCGCTAGATTGTCTGCAGGACGATCTGAGCGCCGCAAGGTCACCAAGGACTACAGACGGTATCGTGTTGCGCGCCTTACAACACCTCAGAGCGGAGGGTAGGATCCGTAGGAGAGGGTTAGTTCGGGGTAAGGACGAGTAGGAAAGCGGTTTAGCAGAGAGCGCAGCATAGAATAGGGCTACACGGCACCAGAGTGTGGGTTAGAAGCGCCTTGCTGTCCCGCACACACACACGGGTGGCTCGGTTGGTTAGCAAGGGCTAATAAAATCTCGAGCGTAGTAACAAAACCGTGTTGTTGGGTGTTTTTGGAACGTGGTATTAGCGTGCACTGCATTCGCGAGTGTGTGGTCGTATGCATAAAGGCCGTGGTCTCTGTACGATTGTGCGGGTACGGGGGTGTGTGCGTTAACGCCCGGGGAGAGCACTTTTGTGTGTCGGCGTGTGCCCCGCTTGCGTGTGCTCGTTACTTGCGTAAAGTGCGGCGCGGTGGTGGACCCCTGACCCCCGACCCCACGGCTCGAGCGCGTAATCGGCTGCGCATTGTTGTACGGTTTGTCTCGCGCGCACGGCGGCGGCGGCTTGAGTCGTTGTGTCGGCGTGTGCCCCGCTTGCGTGTGCTCGTTACTTGCGTAAGTTCACGACGTGTGTAACACAGGTGCGCGATCCTAACGTGAGTGGTCAGTGTTGGGTGAGTGCCGTGCAGAGCTGTGTGTGGGTGTGCGCGTACGTGGTTAACTATGCCTGCTACGCGGACCCGCGGTGGAGGGGAATCCTCGGGTGACGGCTCCCACACCATGGGTGAGGAGCTTAGCGGCGGTTCGCTTAGCAGCGGGGGGGCGATTGATGATGTTAGCCCGGCCGTTAGTATTATCGAGGGAGGGATCTCGGGGGCTAGCGACCCCCACAAATTGGTGTCAGAAGCGGTACGGACCCCCGCGTTACCTCACGCTAAAATAAGACTAATATTTACCGGCAGGGGGGCCCCTTCGTGGAAGGCATTCGCCCGCAATCTCTTAGGGGCTAAGGAAATTAATGGATGGACGGACGTGCAGGCAGTACGTCAACTTAATATGAATCTTGATGGGCGGGCAGCCGATTTTGTAGAAGCGTTACCCGCGAGCGCACAGACACAGCTAGAGGAGCTGATGCGCCGACTCGATCAGCGTTTTGGCACACGGGACGAGGAGGAAGCAAAATCGGCCTTAGAGGCGCGCCGTCGCCAACCTGGCGAAGATCTCCGTGATTACGCCGAGGATGTGCGCGAGTTAACAAAGATCGCACGCCCGGGGTACGCAACGGAGGTTATTGAGGAACTGGCTGCCGAGAAAATCCAGCGGTACCTGTCTCGCACGGCGTGGTGGCAGCCAGACCTGAGCTGCCCACGTCTTCCCTTTAACACCCTTGTCGAGCGCGCACGTAAGTGTGAAAGAATTCACAGCGAACGCGCGCAGCTCCGGGGGCTGGGACGAGAGCGCGCCATTGCGAGCCTGCTCTCGGAAGACGAGGAGGAGGAACAGGAGCTCGCGAGGACGGTAAGGGGCCGGGAAAGAGAGCCTCCAGTGTCCCGCGAGACAACCCCGGGATGGGTTGCCGGTATACAAACGGGTATAAAGGATGTCTCCGGCCAGGTAACCCAGATAGACAACAAGGTAAACCAAGTAGGTGAGGAAACGAATAAAAATATGGCCAAACTGCAATCCTCCGTTGAGACCATCCGATCCGAAATGGGGGACCTACGCGCCACGGTGGGAGGGTTATCTGGGAGGGTAGCCCGACTAGAGGCGGAGGGTGGACAGCGGCGTAATGGGGGGGGAGGGAGTGGGCAGGGGGCCCACTACGGAGCCGCCCCCCCTCCCCGGGCATGTTATATGTGTGATCGCCGAGGGCATCTGGTGAGAGACTGTCCTGAAATCACCCGAGCTAGGCAGGCGCGGGGGTTAAACTCCAACGCCTCCTAGTGAGCGGACCAACTAGGGGTGCAATCGACGCGGTCCCGATACAAATAGACGGTAATGAGAATAATGGCGAGCGAGTGATCCATAAACAGGTTACAACAACAACACCCAAGGGCGCGGGGACCTCGGGCGATTGGCTGCGGGAGCTGGTGGCAGGGATAACGGGAGCCACGTCGCTGGTGGAAGGCCAGGTGAACGGGCAGCGCACCCGGATCCTGCTGGACACGGGCGCCGTGGCCTCTCTCATGAGCGCCGCGCACTGCAGCATGCTCGGGGTGGACGTGGGCTGCCTGCAGGCCCCGGATCGCGCGCTGCACACGGCAAGCGGAGCCGGGATGGGGTTGCTGGGGAAGGTCTCCCTCGAGGTCCGTCTAGGAAACCAGGTGTGCACACAGGAATTCTACGTTTCGAGTGTGTTGTGCCACGAGTGCATTGCAGGAACGGACCTCCTGGAAAAGTTGGGACTTAACGTACAGCCCCGGCAACGATGCGCTACGGTGGAGGGCAGCGGGGAGCGGATTCCGTTCCTAGGACAGGAGCCGAATCGCCCACGCTTCACACCCGTGGCCGCTACGCTGGTGTCGGCCGTCACCATCGGGCCTCTCGCCGAGATGCTGGTGCCAGTGGCAACCCTCTCCACCGACCCAACCCACCGACCATCGGGCGAGGTAATGCTGACTCCTCACCCAGAGTTGGCATCGCGATACGGGGTGGTAGGGTCAGCCACACTGGTAAACGCAGATGGGGGCCGGCTGTTTATACGTGTGTTTAACCCACACAGTACCCCGGCAATGATACGACGACGCACCCCGGTAGCCACCGTACACCCCCTGCACGCTCGCCACTCGAACGACTCGGTGTTCGCACTCTGGGCGGAGGACCCTGGCCGCCCCGAGGACAGCCAGGATCTGGCCTGGCGGGTCGGCCCGACCCCCCGAGCCGAGATTGTTCCCCTGCAGGATGCGTTACATGTGCCTTGGGCAGCCTTACCTAAGGGGGAGGCCGATCAGCTGCGCGGGTTATTGCGGGAGTACGCCGACGTGTTCAGTGAGCACGATTCGGACGTGGGCCGGACCGACCTGGTCAAACACCAAATTGACACAGGTGCAGCCCGACCCATCAAACTCCCCGCATACCGAGTGGGCGCGCCTGAACGGACCCAGATCAAAGAGGCAGTCACGGATATGCTACGCGATAACATAATCCAGCCCTCCGCGAGCCCTTGGTCTGCCCCGGTGGTACTGGTAACGAAAAAGGACGGATCGACTCGGTTCTGCGTTGATTACCGAAAATTGAACGCAGTCACCCTCGGCGACGCTTTTCCCATCCCACGCATCGACGACACCTTCGACAGTCTCGCAGGAGCGCGGTATTTTTCCACCCTCGATCTGGCGTCCGGTTACTGGCAGGTGGAGATGACGGAGGAGGATCGGCCAAAAACAGCATTCACCACCCCGATGGGCCTGTTTGAGTTTCGAGTGTTGCCGTTCGGACTCACTAACGCGCCCGCGACGTTCCAGCGGTTGATGGAGTTGGTGATGCGGGGCTTGCAGTGGGAACAGTGCCTGATTTACCTGGACGACGTAATAGTGTTCAGTAGGTCGCTGTCCGAACACTGGTCCAGGCTGCGGGAAGTATTCCAGCGACTGCGAGCAGCCCATCTCAAGCTCAAGCCACGTAAGTGTTACATTGCGCAACGCGAGGTGGGGTACCTCGGACACCGAGTCAGCGAGGCAGGGGTGAGCACCGATCCCGAGAAGGTGCGTGCCGTAGTGGATTGGCCGCGGCCGAGGAACCTGACGGAGATCAGGTCATTCTTGGGACTCGCCACTTATTACCGTCGATTTGTAAAGGGATTCAGTGAGATTGCACGCCCCCTCACCCAACTCACCTCCCCTAAGAACCCCTATCAGTGGTCGGAGGCCTGCCAGACGGCTTTCACCACACTCAAAGACCACCTCACCCACACCCCCACCTTGGCTTTCCCAGATTTCACCACCGATTTTATTTTGGACACTGACGCCTGCAGCAGTGGGCTGGGCGCGGTGCTGTCGCAAGTGCAGGGTGGGACGGAGCGGGTCATCGCATACGCCAGTCGGACCCTGAGCGGGGCCGAACTGAACTATTGTGTAACCCGTCAGGAACTGTATGCTGTAATTTTCGCGTGTAAACAGTTCCGACCGTACTTGTACGGCAGGAAATGTCGTGTGCGCACCGATCATTATGCACTGCAGTTCCTCCTTACATTCAAGGAACCGCGGGGGCAGATGGCTCGATGGCTGGCGCAGCTGCAGGAGTACAACCTGCAGATCGAGTACCGAGCGGGGCGAACACACGCGAACGCGGACGCCTTGTCAAGACGGCCCGCGGTGCGCGCTGAGACGAGGGAGGGAGACGCCTGCCCGTGCTTCACGGGGGGACGCTGCCGCCAGGCAGCAGAACCCAAGGAGCGCGCGGAAACTAAACTCCCCCCCCCGAGAGAGAGTGCAGTGTGCGCCGCAGGAACCCCTGCAGAAGGAGCCCGGGGACAGACGGATCATCCCACCCCAACCGGGCGGATCCAAGAGGATGTCGGCTGCGCCTTCCCGGGCTTGGACGACGAGCAGCTGCGACAAACCCAGCAGCGGGATCCGGATCTGGCGGCGGTGGAGGCGGCACTGCGAGAGAGGAAGGATGCACTACCAGGGCCCTGGAGCGGTTTGTATGCCCGGTTGTGTGTAGAAAACGGGGTGGTGAGGGAACTGGCCGACGCTGGGCAGCCGGGGTGCATCTGCGTTCCCGCCCATGTGCGGCCCCAACTACTACGACTGGTACACGACCACCCGCTCGGGGGCCATGATGGGGAACGGCGCACCCGGGAGACTCTGCGTCGCCAGTATCTCTGGCCTAAATTAGCGCAAGATGTGGCCGCCTGGGTGCAGGGCTGCCGGGCCTGTCAGCAGTGTGGGCAAAAGCCGGCGAGGTACCAGGTACCCCTGAGGCCGTTCCGAGTCAGTCGGACGAATCAGTTGGTCGGAATCGACCTGCAGGGGCCCTTTCCACGATCCCACCGGGGCAACCGATATATTCTTGTAGCGGTGGAGTACTTCACCCGCTACCCCGTGGCGGTGGCTATCCCAGATAAAACAGCCCTCGTAGTGGCCCGGGCCTTCGTGGAAAACTACGTACTTAAGTGCGGGATCCCCGAACGAGTCATTACCGACCAGGGTAGTGAATTCGAGGCCGAACTATTCCAGGCGCTGTGCCGAGAGTTCGGGATCCAGAAGGACCGAACCACGGCATATCACCCCCAGGCGAACGGGATGGTAGAGAGGATGAACCAGACTCTGGCCGGGAAGCTTAAACGCATGGCGGCCGCGAATCAACAGGACTGGGACGAACACCTCCCCTATGCCCTGTTCGCCTACACCACCGCCGTTCACACATCTACAGGACAGACCCCGTTCCTAATGATGTTTGGTCGCGAGTCTCGCCTGCCCGCAGATCTGCTGTTCGGTGTCCCTCCGCCGCAACGGGAGGAAGGGAGCCACCCCATGGAGCACTTGCTGGAGACCCTGCGAGAGGCCAGGGGCCGAGCCTACCCGCACGGAGAGGCCGCGCACCAGCGGCAAGAGCAGGGCGCCCGACCCCGTATGGAGCCCCCCTTCTACACTGCGGGCTCCGAGGTGTGGCTGTACACTCCCCGCGTCGGTGCCGGACAGGTGGGGAAGCTGACCACCTACTGGCGAGGACCCTGGATTGTGAGACGGCAGATCTCACCATGGACGGTGCTGATTCAGGGAGGAGAGAGGGGCCGGGAGATGGTGGTCAACATCCGCCGACTGAAGCCGTGGCGAGCAGCCCCCGAGGGGGGGAGCCCCGCCATCCAAGTACCCCGAAACCCCGGGGTCCCCCCACCCCCCGTGCCCGGGGGCCTCGCGCAGTATATGGGCCCCACGGAGCCCCGGGCTCCGAGGGGCCCCGGGCGGGGCCGGGGGCGACGAGGACGGCGACCCTTAAACCCCACCGCCTCTGAGTTTGTCCCGCAGCCCGCAGGTGCCGGAGACCGAGGGGAGCCGTTGGAATGGAGGAGGAGACCACCGCCGGAGCCCCAGGAGACGGAGCCGCCACCCCCGAGGCCAGCCACAAGGGCCGGGCGAATCCCGCGGACCCCGCGGCGATACCTCGTGGGGGCAACCCAGGCGAGGTGCTCCAGTCAACCCGGGACGGGGACTGGCACCCCGGGGGGCTATGTGGTGCCACAGCGACGGGGCCGCTCGGCCGAGCCAGGAAGCCGCCCGGCTTCCACCGCCGCACTGCCCCCCATCACCTCCCCCACATAAACACGCACCCGCACCCACGTAGGGCCTCGTGGTCGGGTCACCTACCCTGAGTTTTCACCCGAGGGCCCCCTAGGGGGGTTACCCCACGGTTTCTCAGGGCCAGGGAATTGGACAGGACCCTTCCCAGGCCAAGTAACACTGCGGCGCCGTGGGCGGATTTGAGATCGCACGACCACGGCGAGCTCAGAGAGCCCCGCAGTTAGAAACGCATACAAACACAAACACGGGTCAGCAAGGCAGATAGCTGGGATCAGGACCCGGGACGACTGATTGGTCGAAAGTTCAAAGGCCGGCGGGATCGCAAAAGAGCGGGAAATCCTAGGCTCAGGATTGGTCGAGAGACCAAGGCGGTCGGGACGGGGGCGCCTAGCCTTTGATGTGAATAGTTTAAAAGAAAACGCAGGGGCAGTAGGGAACTCTCTTCTTCTGGAGTTTGGACACGGGGTCAGCGACGAAGGAGTCATCGGGCGAGCCGCTAGATTGTCTGCAGGACGATCTGAGCGCCGCAAGGTCACCAAGGACTACAGACGGTATCGTGTTGCGCGCCTTACAACACCTCAGAGCGGAGGGTAGGATCCGTAGGAGAGGGTTAGTTCGGGGTAAGGACGAGTAGGAAAGCGGTTTAGCAGAGAGCGCAGCATAGAATAGGGCTACACGGCACCAGAGTGTGGGTTAGAAGCGCCTTGCTGTCCCGCACACACACACGGGTGGCTCGGTTGGTTAGCAAGGGCTAATAAAATCTCGAGCGTAGTAACAAAACCGTGTTGTTGGGTGTTTTTGGAACGTGGTATTAGCGTGCACTGCATTCGCGAGTGTGTGGTCGTATGCATAAAGGCCGTGGTCTCTGTACGATTGTGCGGGTACGGGGGTGTGTGCGTTAACGCCCGGGGAGAGCACTTTTGTGTGTCGGCGTGTGCCCCGCTTGCGTGTGCTCGTTACTTGCGTAAAGTGCGGCGCGGTGGTGGACCCCTGACCCCCGACCCCACGGCTCGAGCGCGTAATCGGCTGCGCATTGTTGTACGGTTTGTCTCGCGCGCACGGCGGCGGCGGCTTGAGTCGTTGTGTCGGCGTGTGCCCCGCTTGCGTGTGCTCGTTACTTGCGTAAGTTCACGACGTGTGTAACACAGGTGCGCGATCCTAACGTGAGTGGTCAGTGTTGGGTGAGTGCCGTGCAGAGCTGTGTGTGGGTGTGCGCGTACGTGGTTAACTATGCCTGCTACGCGGACCCGCGGTGGAGGGGAATCCTCGGGTGACGGCTCCCACACCATGGGTGAGGAGCTTAGCGGCGGTTCGCTTAGCAGCGGGGGGGCGATTGATGATGTTAGCCCGGCCGTTAGTATTATCGAGGGAGGGATCTCGGGGGCTAGCGACCCCCACACTTGCTAACAGCACTTGCCCAGACAGCCTGCTAAGGGCTCTAGGGGGGGGGGTCTTTGTCGTGTCGAGGGAGAGGTATGGAGTGTGTGTGTGATGGGATGGTGTGTGTGTGTGATGGTGTGTGTGTGATGGGATGGTGTGTGTGTGTGATGGCAGGTATGTGTGTGTGTGTGATGGGATGGTGTGTGTGTGTGTGATGAGATGGTGTGTGTGTGTGTGATGAGATGGTGTGTGTGTGATGGGATGGTGTGTGTGTGATGGGATGGCGTGTGTGATGGGATGGGATGGTGTGTGTGATGGGATGGTGTGTGTGTGATGGGATGGTGTGTGTGTGATGAGATGGTGTGTGTGTGATGGGATGGTGTGTGTGTGATGGGATGGTGTGTGTGTGTGTGATGAGATGGTGTGTGTGTGATGGGATGGTGTGTGTGTGTGTGATGAGATGGTGTGTGTGTGATGGGATGGCGTGTGTGTGTGATGAGATGGTGTGTGTGTGATGGGATGGCGTGTGTGTGTGATGAGATGGTGAGTGTGTGATGAGATGGTGTGTGTGTGATGGGATGGTGTGTGTGTGATGAGATGGTGTGTGTGTGTGATGGGATGGTGTGTGTGTGATGGGATGGTGTGTGTGTGTGATGGCAGGTATGTGTGTGTGTGTGATGGGATGGTTTGTGTGTGTGATGGGATGGTGTGTGTGTGATGGGATGATGTGTGTGTGTGATGAGATGGTGTGTGTGATGGGATGGTGTGTGTGTGTGTGTGATGGGATGGTGTGTGTGTGTGTGATGGGATGGCGTGTGTGTGTGTGATGGGATGGTGTGTGTGTATGATGGGATGGTGTGTGTGTGTGTGATGAGATGGTGTGTGTGATGGGATGGTGTGTGTGATGGGATGGTGTGTGTGTTAGGATGGTGTGTGTGTGTGATGGGATGGCGTGTGTGTGTGATGGGATGGTGTGTGTGATGAGATGGTGTGTGTGATGGGATGATGTGTGTATGATGGAATGATGTGTGTGTTTGTGATGGGATGGTGTGTGTGATGGTATGGTGTGTGTGTCTGTAATGGGATGGTGTGTGTGTTGGATGGCAGGTGTGTGAGTGTGTGTGATGGGATGGCAGGTGTGTGTGATGGAACGTGTGTATGTAGATTGAGTGTGTGATGGGACGTGTGTGTGTGTATTGTGCGTGTGTGTGTGAGTGTGTATTGAGTGTGCTCACCCGCAGGCAATGGCGCACCCAGACGGAGCATACGCGCACGCCATGACCCACGTGCATGGCATGGTGACTGCATGCTCCTGTGGGCACCCACACATGCACATACACATGTAGGCATTGGCACAAACAGCACGTAGACACATTATCACGCGTGCACATACCCATACGCGTAAATCAATACGCGTGCATTATCACTGGCACAGGTAAACAAGAAAGCAACGTAGCCTTAACACACTGTAGGGGGCAAGTGCTGTTAGCGAGCACCTATGAAGGCCGGAACGGTACACGAGGGGATGGGTGACCAGCACCACGCCCGACTGCCTTTGTCTCCCCAGTGGCAATGTTTGCACACCGCACCAGGTAGTCATTTGAGGCTGAGTCGACTTAGGGGAGGCCCAGGACCGGTTTAGATAATTGTCACTGGGTGTTGGCCGTGAGCGCGAATCGAACCCGGGTCGTTGGGTTCATAGCGCAGCGCGCTAACCGCTACACTACCGCTCCCCATTAGCTGCACGCACACGTATACACACTACCGCTCCCCGTATATAAACACACATCTATCATCGCCTCCGTCTCCACGGTGGGCATTGCCTTTGACGGAGTACCTTCTGTAGCTGCCACTCCATTGTTACTTGCCAATGCTGGTTATCATCCCTTCTCGCGGATGATTTTTTGTAAAAAAAAATTCTCATGAAGCTCAATGGTGTAGATTGCAATCCAAATCCAAAGCTCTCCGTGGCCTCTCGGTGTGCTGTGAAGTAGACGTTGCCCGAAACGTCGTATATTATTTGCATTGCCCTTTTAAGGCCACAGTGTTATTAACGAATGCGTTGATTTTTTTTTACTTTTCTTAACATTCCTTACTTGCCTGTTTTCTCTAATTACAAAGGTGGGGGGGGGTGATGTGAGGCATTGTGGGAAGACCCCCCCCCCCATGTCTCCCTCTCTCATAGTCCCCATGTGTCCCCGTGCCCCCCCCCGTGTCCCCCCTCCCCCGTGTCCCCCTCCCCCGTGTCCCCCCTCCCCCGTGTCCTCCCTCCCCCTCGTCCCCCTCTTGTGACATCTGTTAAAGAGCTTTATAGCTCATCGGATTCCTCCAGTCAAAAATAAAATGTGCACAACTTTCAGCTTGCATGTAACTTTCTCTCTGAACGTCCACGTTCCCGATCTAAGAAATTTGTATCTGTTTCTTATAATGATTAAAAACGGTTACCTCGTGACCTACAATTGTTACGTTAAATATCTCGAATTGGTCTGTAATTAGCGTTGCCCTCCCTGTTTAGTTTGGACTGCACCTTGGACCTCACTAGCCCATGGCAATGTGTTACATTTGTTCAGACACAGACTTCTCTGAAAATCTGTTTGTTCCACGTCCATTTCAGAGAAACGTTCTTTAAAAAAAATATTCCTTGTTTAACGTCTTTGCTGACTACACATTCTAGAATATGCAAACCTCTCTCATTCCTCACTCCAATGTTGAGATTGTCAACCATCCTTTCATCTCTGAACCATGAGCTACTTTTAAAGTCAATAGTTGCCCTATATCTGTTGAATGTGTCTGTAAATATTTGTAATTCTACTATGATCAGTAAAAAATAATCTCCCCGGGCCGACTGACTATGCTGCAATGCATTGCGAGCTCGTTGAGAATTTGGATGATTTTATTTCAGGCATTTCATCTCCTCGCTCATCCTCATCATGGCTTCGTGTTGGAGCACACACTTGAATAATCGTTGTCTTTTGAGAGCCTTAGTGTGAGTCCGAACAACTCTTGAGACGGACAACTTTATTTACATTTGACAACGATGCTATCAAACTCACTGCCCAATATAAAATTACCGTCAATTCTCCTCATGGGGGGCTACTTTTGATGCAGTAAGTTTGGCTGTGACGGTCCCACCTGATGACTGAGACTTGTGTTGCCTCTGAAACGTCGTGATTTATTATTGTATTTCTATTATTTTTATTATTTATTTTTACCTACGTGACTTTACCGGAAAAAACCTAAGAGTATGAATCCTTGCAGTCACGAAAGCTTCAAATCTAGAATTAGCCCACTCTGTATGAGTGTGGAGTTCCCCCATTGCCTCTCGCATTACAAATGCCAACCAAGATCCAATTTATTTATTCCAATTCCGTCTCCAGTTCAACAGAATTTGATTCAGCAGGTCGAGTCGACGGTCATTCGAGAAGGCGACCTGTTCTTAGCCAGTGATTCGTGACATCCCTCACTGCCTACCATGGTGCCGCCCTGTTGGCATCGCAGCAGAGTTGCACGTTATTCTTTGGTTATTTCGGTTAAGTCACGTATAAAGATACAATAATAAATTAAATAATAGCATACTGCGACGTTTCGATTGCAATACAAGCAATCATCATCAGGTATAAAAGAAATAGCAACAAAAATCTAACCAGAAAACTATAGACAGACACACAACATGCTAATTTTTTCTCTGCCCCCTCCCTCTCTCCGCCCCCGCCCCCTCTCTATATTTAAGGCCTCGTCACAGAAACGATCTCTCTCTTTGTGCCGATACGTGTTCTCTCTATGTGTGTCCTTGTGATGTCTGTCTGCTTGTGTGTCTGTCTATAGTTTTCTGGTTATATTTTTGTTGCTATTTCTTTTATACCTGATGATGAATGCTTGTGTTGCAATCGAAACGTCGTAGTATGCTATTATTTAATTTATTATTTTATCTTTATACGTGACTTAACCGAAAGAACCAAAGAATAATTCCTGCAGTCACGAAAGCTCCAAAATTGAGTTGCACGTTACTCAAGAAAGGCGTTTCAAGCAGCACTTCCAACGGGGGACACGCGTTTTTTGGTTTGGCCATGTTTGTTTGTTGGAGTACGGAGTTAGACTGATGGCCTTAATCTAAGTTGTCTTGTGGTTGTTGTTGTTTGACTTGCATCCCACTGGGATTTTTGCACACAGCGTTTGTGTACGGTGCTTTTTTCTGGAATATTTTGCATTTTTTTCCCCTGGATTTTATGTTTGCACTTAGTCACATAGTCACTTGAAGATGTTTTCTTGTTCATGTTTTTGTCGTTTGTTTGTTGCGGTTGCACCCGATTCAAGAGCCGAATGGCTCACGGCGCTATACCTAATAAATGAAACTGAAAACTGAAAAAACATGCCACCATACTTCACCACGCTGGTCAGCACGAGCTAGTGAGGATATCCCCTCCCAACATGGGGGACTCAGAGGGCACCCAACCACGTGGAAGTGATCCCCAACCCACGGTTACCACGCAGCCAATCGCACGGTTCACACAGCCGTCGTGATTACGCTGACAAAGACAAAGCTATACAACGGTGTAATTATATCCTAATGACCTCTTTCATTCACACTACCTAGAATATCATTGAATATTGTATCTAAAAACAGAACTCTTAATGTTACCATCTGTAGTAAAGAGAGCCAATGAGAAGCTGCAGAGAACCACGATGTCAAGTAACAAGTGGCACAGTATTGGTTGCAATATTACGATACTTGCACGCGTATGACGAAGCACTTTAAAAACATCTTTAACAAGCACTGTGAAATGGAGAAGACAGGTTTATACTGGTAGGAACCTCCTGATTACACCAGCCCACAGGGGATTATTGTGTCCGTCCGTCCGTCGTGCAGGGAGGGGCTGGGTGGAGAGGGAGGGGCTGGGTGGGGAGGGGAGGGTGGGGAGGGGCTGGGTGGGGAGGATGGGGCTGGGTGGGGAGGGGAGGGTGGGGAGGGGCTGGGTGGGGAGAGTGGGGAGGGGCTGGGTGGGGAGGGTGGGGAGGGGCTGGGTGGGGAGGGTGGGGCTGGGTGGGGGGTGGGAGGGGTGGGGCTGGGTGGGGAGGGGCTGGTCACCCCGTGGTGCCCTTATAAAACTCAACGTTTAACCTACTCACGCCGGCTTGTGCCCGCCCTCACAGTTGGGCATATTTGCGGAATACACCACGCCGCCGTTGTCCCTGGCCATTGACCGAGCAACCCAACGTTCCAAACAGCTCCCTCTGCAGGAATGTGTTAGTCTCAGTCTGGAACAAGTGAGGAATGTGTTAGTCTCAGCCTGGAACAGGTGAAGTCGACATTTGCTGCATCGCCTTTGCCTGTAATTCCAGGGCTATGGCTCCTTCCTCGTCGCCCATGGAAAGGGAGTTTCACAACATCTGAGCGATCCACCAGCCCTGTCTTCCACAGTGCTAGACTACAGGCGTGCGCCACCACCACCACTCAGCAAATAAAAAGTTAAGGAGTCGCTTTACATATATGCCCACAATAACAACAAAACCTCCAGATTCCCGTGGCATGGTTTACATGCATGCTCCGGAGTGGCTGGGGCATATACCAGGACAGCATAGAATAAGACTCAAGAAGGATCATGAAATCATGTTGCTTGAACTTGCAGCAGCAATGCATTCGCTCTCTGTAAAATACAGTTTTAGCAGAAGTCTTGCAAGCCGACGTGACAGGGCGTTGACATCGCCCAGTGGTAGCGCAGTGGCCGTTTGCTGCAGAGATTCGCGGACGTTAAAGGTCCCCTGATGTCATTCGCAAGAGTAGGCCACAGAGGGACGCAACTAAAAACGCAGCATCTGTAGGGCAGCTATTGAAGGTGGACAAAAATCTAAATAATATGATAAAGAGGCAGGAAAACATAGCAAACCAACCGGAAGAAGAATGTTTTTGATTGGTGCGTTCTACCTGCTACGGCATACGGCTCAGAAACACGGTGGTTAACACACAAATATAGAAGAAAGAAAAGTGTGCAAAGAGGCATAGAGAAATCCATCCACGGGATTACATTGAGAAGCAGAGAGAGAGAGAGAGAGCAACACGTGGATTAGTGGACAAACACAGGTTACTGACATCATCCAAACGATTAAGAAAAATAAGCCGGCTTGAGCAGGACACGTCACTCGACATGATGATGGACGATGGTCAAGAATAACAACGGACTGACAGCCAAGGGATGGAACACGTCCATGACACGGCCAGAGAGGAGATGGAGTGATTAAATAAGTTCATGTGCAGGTGCTGGATGGATTGTTTATTTTATGAATACAATTTTTTGATAAATATAGTATTCACATAACCACAAGATAATGTGTAATTTATTTATAGATATTAATGTTACGTCAAATGATGCATTGTTTTTGCAAGTCTACTTTGTAATTAGTTAGATCCTTGTTGTTTTCAAGCTTAAAATAATATTATAATATTTGAACGCTGTCCGTATACAGGCATAACCCCGGTTTACGCCCAGGATGCGTTCCCAAAAACCATAACGTAAATGGAAAGTACTTAAATACAAGCAAAGATATCGGATGGTGGATCGTAACGTGGTACAGTACCTAAACAGAGGATGCTCAGTAACCCATTGCATCATATAGATTAATTACAACCATCATTGGTATGTTAAAATATTTCCTTGTCGATTATACAGTACGTACTATTAGTTGTTTATCATGTGAAAAACAGTTTACACTTGTCGCCATAAATACGGTATGTGCGGGGAAAATAATATGAATCGAGTATGTGCACACAGGAAAGAAACGACTCTCGTCAAGGGATGGTCATGCTGGGGGCACCACCTGGCACCCGCTCGTTGCCGTGCAGCATTAAAGAATTTGGCTCTTCGTGGTAAAGTTCGTAAATCTCGAGTACGTTGTGGTGAGGTGCACAGTACGTAAAACGGGACTGGGCATCAATAAGTTTAGTACGTTACAGCGAAAGAACGTAAAACGTGGAAGCTGCAAATCGGGGTATTGCTGTGTATATAGTCTGATTAATTATTTTTGTAGATACAAACAATATTCATGTTCTCACCTTGTTGGTGGTAAACGCATCCCACACGATCACCTTCCCATCCTGGAGGCAGAGAAACAAGCGTCAACACATGCCCCGCATAGGCGACAAACGCCACGAATCGGCGCTCTTAGCGTCAGCACTCGCCCTTGCTCAGCGACAGGTCTTGCGGAATTGTCCATTTGCCAGTTGGGGTGATACATGACAAGGCTGTCACCAGCCCGTACTCATCGGCACGATGAAGTATGGTTGAATAATTCACGGGGCCAACACGCCGTGCCCAAGGCTTCTACCGACAACAGTGACAACACGATGATGATAAGAAATAATCACATTGCCTTAATGTGTCATTTGCACTTTTAAATAACAATAATAAATCCATTGGAAGCCTCACTGAAGTTTCAAGACTTTTGAGGAGGGCCTCGTTAGATTGAGACATTTGGTCAACTCCAATCATGATGAGTGCTAAGCTTCCTCATGGGTGAAAGCGGAAAACTCGGAGCAAACCCTCCACAAAGGGGGGGGGGGGGGTGATATTCGCTGACAGATTTAAGAATCCATTGCTGTGTTTCCATCTCCTGGCTACCTCACAGCAAGGCCCAACCCTACAGCACCTCAACTATTCCCAAGCAGTCTCCCATTCTAATTCTGACCTGGCTCAACCCTGGCAGTGCAAATAAAAAAACACATTTTTTTTTATTGCACATCCATGTCACGGAAGTGAGCCAAAATGAAGACAACGAAGAGAATTGATGCCATTCACATGATTTAAAGCATTCGTGACTGCAGGGATTCATATTCTTGGTTCTTTCGGTAAAGTCACGGAGAATGGAAACAAGTCACGTAGAAGGGAAACAATAAAATATTTTTTAAAAACTTGTGTTGCAGTCGAAACGTCGTGAGAATTG
This sequence comes from Lampetra planeri, assembly GCF_965212315.1. Taxonomy (NCBI): domain Eukaryota; kingdom Metazoa; phylum Chordata; class Hyperoartia; order Petromyzontiformes; family Petromyzontidae; genus Lampetra; species Lampetra planeri. The sequence goes on along the minus strand of NC_136109.1, from coordinate 3,153,383 downwards.
TATTGTTTTATATTATTATTATTATTTTATTGTTTCCCTTCTACGTGACTTTACCGAAAGAACCAAGAATATGGCATTCACATGGTGAAGTGTTTGGGTGACCGGAGTCTTTGGGCGCTCCCCGGTGACCAATGAATGGTTCCTCACCTGGGAGGAGCTGACGAGTCTCCGCTTGTCCTTGCACCAGTCCATGCACAGAACTTTGTTGCCGTGCCCTTTGAGAGTGCGACGCGTCTTCATGACAAACTGGCCCAGCGCCTCCACTCGCTCGGCCACCTGGTGAACTGCACACGCGTGGGCACAATGCCGTGGTGTGGATGCAAGGAGTGAAGAACGTGTGAGCATGTGAACATGCGCAAGCTAACACAGACAGACATGGGCCAGCGCTCAACACGTCTACAAGCTGAACTACAAAAAATAACTCACTGTATTCGAGGCCACGCGTTCCGTAGTGCACGAGATCGTCGACTTGCCAAGCTGTACAAACATATCCTAATGCCGTACATGTGGGTACGTGTTTGAAGATCAGTTACATAAGGTGCAATTGTACAAATACAGGCAGATACAAAGTCATAATTTACACGGGCAAAAGTGTTTATTCGGGACGAGTCTAGATTTGGGGCTTTTCTAGGATTCAACAAATCCAAATCTGTGGGTATAGCTGTGCACGGGCAGAGCTGCTGCCATGTCCCAAAAGCGTAACACTGGGATACAGCAGAGGTAAATTCGATGTACAATTTACATTCCTAAAGTTCTAAAATAACATAATCACCGGAGAGACAAATAGGGACATTTGTGGTGCTAGCCAAAGCCGTAGCCATGGAGTCAACATTGGGGGGACCAAATCTTCCAGGGTGTCTGGGGGTCCCAACCCAGAAAAAAAAATCTACATTTCAAAACTCATTTCCTGCCGAATATATTAAAAAATTCACTATCACATGGGATGGACTTTTTAATTTTTTGTTACAATCACGGCAGCCAACGAACGTAACGCGCGTCCACGCAGAAGATGGAACGCTGAGATCAGCTCGTGTACAGGTGGCTGGACGGAGTGTTGCTTCGCAGGATCGTGAGAGGTGGAGATGGCTTGGGGAGGCCTTCATCCAGCAGTGGATTGACCACGATGTTCACAGACTGCGCGATGAATCCGGAGACTCAAGTTTAGTTTACCGCTTACGGCCAACATCATTGTTGGTTATCTGGACTAGTTATGGGCTTCCACTAGGTCGATTCAGCCATAAACCAGCACCTGGTGCGGTGTGTGAACATCTCCACTAAGGAGACAACGGTGTGGTGCTGGCTAAACACCCTCTCATATGTCGTGTCGGCCTTAATAGGCACTCGCTAATCGTACTTCTTTCAGCAACCTGTGGAGGCTACACAGGGCGTCTGCGTCTGTGTGATTGTGAACAGGAGTGTGTGCCACGAACACCTACAGTTACACAATGTAACCTGCAATGCATCCAGCAAAAAAAACCTTGAATTTTTTTAGTTTCTATAGGTGAATGCATACCTATATACCGATATCTATAATACATTCGCACATACGCACAGGGTTTCTGTTTTTTCGGGAGGTTTTCAAAAGGTTGGCGACAAGGCGAATTATTCAGATAACCGGACAAGGGCTCCCTGCTATTAGCCCGACTGGCCAAGGTGTCCTTCCACATTTACCTCTTGCAAAATCACTGAGCAAAACACTGATGCATAATGCACCACAGCAAATGCATTGGGAGAGCAAGAGTCAAGTTTGTGGAGGGTACGTTTTCTGTTCCGTTATGTGTATTCACCAGCATGCCACGTGAGCTGGGTGAGAATACAATAACACGTGGCGCGTATCCGCACCTTAGGCCCCAGACAAGTGCAGCCTCGTGTCTCCCTGGACCGGATCCGCTTGTATAGAGTCAAGGGAGACCCAACGTTCTTGAGGTGGCATAATCCATCTAGCGCCTGCACGTGAGCCAATTTCATCACTCAAATCTCCCCGGCGAACGTCGCTTCAGACGTGTTCACCTCCTTCGGCTGCCACTCCGTTGTTAGTCTCGACCACCGGCCGTGGAGGTAGTGTTGACATCGTTCGTTATTCTGTTGCGACGCACTGGCTGTCTTGGGGGCCAGGCTTCATGAGTACACCAGGCACTCTGACAGAGTACGTGTACAGCAGCACGGAGAGGGGATTGTTGCTGCTGGGTGGTGGTGGTGGTGGCTACGCTGCACGTGGCCTGTAGCCCTGCGCCGCGAAAGACAGCGAGAGTTGGTAGATCGCACAAATGTTGCCAAACGAATTTCGCACGGGTATCAAGGTGCCATACTCTGGCACCTTGATGTGGATCTCGTATCATCCGCCCCTTCTGTACGGGGATCAAGTGTTGCCCCCTCACATGTTTGGGTTTTCTTCGGCCACTCCGGTTTCCTCCCACATGTACAAACGCTCATTAAGTGGCTGGACACATCTTAATGTGAACCTTATGGCGGGACCACGGGGTCCCGAATAAACGGAAGTCCAAATCGTAATTAAATAATTACTTTTTTTTGCCGACTCCGTCCCATCGCGCACATAAACGCCGAGACCCATCAGAACTCAATCCTCTCGTTCTTCACCAAGCACTCGTCGTTGCCAAAATTGCCACAGTCAGAAACACAACTTTGAAACTTTGATTGGCGCAGGGTGCGGAGCTCGTCGAGAGGAATACATCGCCGTGTCGTTTGCCTTCAACAGACATAAAATGACGTCGCAAGGCAGTTTCTGCGAGAGCCGGGGGCTTATGGGACCTCGGGGTCCCGCCATAAGGTTCATTTGTAGAGGCCTGTGGAGATTGCGCAATGTGTGGACGACCGAACTGCCGCCTTCCAGCTTGCATGACGTTGCTCAGCGACTGTGAGAGTCGCAATTCGCACGAACGACGGGTGCGCACAACTTGGACACACGCTCGTCGTTAGCAGTGGCGAGGCATGGGCCCCGCCGCGTGTTCGCCGCGAGTGTCTTGGGCATCGCGGAGAAGAGCCAAGTGCCAGAAACACCGAGTGGGAGTGTCGTGACTAATCCCAAATCGGCGGTGTTGATCGCGAGCCGTGCACGACTTGGCGACGGAATCGCAGAGTCCGACACGCAACGGGCCGACCCAGTAAATTTGGCCGTTCGTCAAATTGGTATTTAATCCCGACAAGGAATAGCAACGGCGAGGTCACAGCAGTGGCAGCAATGCAGTATGAAGAAACTACCGAGACAAGGCCCAGTGGGTCAACATTTACAATGAGTACAAGTACTAACAACCCTACGTCAAATGGGTACATAATACATTATCTAGTAGTACCTGTTAACGGGCACTGCTGCGTAATATTACACAGTCCATACAGTTGTATAACACGCACACACTTCTACGCACATATATAACGCATACAAACACTTACGCACTTATATACACACGCACACACACACTACAGAGACACTTAACCGCTCCCACTTGTAGTTAGCACACTGCACGACATATTAGGCAAACACGCTCACCACCAATAACAGTGGCGAATATTTGAACCGGTTCTGGGCCACTTATAGGTCGACTCGGCCTCAAATTGTTCTCTGTGTGCAATCTGGGGAGACAAAGGTGGCCGAGTATGGTATTGGCGACCCACCACATCGTGTGCCGTGCCAGCATTCATAGGTGCTTGCCAAGAGCACTTTCCCGAATGGTCTGTTAAAGACGATACATTTACACACACATAAAGATACATTTACACACACATACAAATACATTTACACACAAATACAGATACATTTACACACACATACAGATACATTTACACACACATACAGATACTTTTACACACACATACAGACACATTTACACACACACACACACAGATACATTTACACACACACACATAGATACAAAATGCACATAGCAGCACCAACGTGCTATTCGCAGGGTAAACGATTTTGCCATATGCGGTTAAATATTTTCAATTCGAATTTAGGAGCAAAGACCTTCTAAACGTAATGGAGGCGAGCGCTTTGACATTTGCGAGAATAACAGATCATCTAACACAAAGACGTACACGACTGAAATAAGCAATTTGTGGGTTCGGGTCGGATCGGTATAATAGTGCCACCCGTTTGCCGGACTTCACTGTGGCGTCGTTACCCAATAACGCTGCTGGGTGGACAGTGGTATGGGGGGGGGGGAGATTTAAGAAGCGGTTCCCCATTGTTTAAATTGCCACCCCCGGGAGATGGGATCCGAACGGGCGAACTTTGGGTTGCAAGTCGGTTTCGCAGTTAAAGCTGTGAAACATTTACGCTTACCGCTGAAAATTGTCATATGAGTGGCGAACCGATAACTCGTTATTCACCGATGCTTTTCATTTGGTTACCGGTGATGAAAACGTGCCGAGTGAAAACAGCCTACGACTCGTTACGGCGCGCGGCGCTCTGCAGACAATGTGCTGTTTCATTGTGCTCGTTCAAAGTGAATGATTTCTTTGGTCAGCGGGGTAGGAGAAGTTAAACAAAGATGACAGCCACTGCGAAAGGCAACACGCGGAGTTTTACGTCGTCTTTGCTTGACTTTTGTTGTCATTTGAGATCACGGAATCTTCACTTGCCAGAGACGGCATTTCACAGTCGGGAATAGTTTACCGGAAGAATCAACCTATCTACACATTTGAAACAATCGCCCTGGGGCAAAACTACATTATACGTGACGTAAACAGTGGCGTGCAATCTGCTCCCGTTTAATCTGTAATCTCCATAGTGGGTGTAAGTATAGCATTCCTCAAGTAAAAAACGTATTATTGATGTGATACTGCGTTGGCAGTGGTGCACAAGCACAATTAATAAACAAAAAAACTCAACACATTTGTAAACAGCACTGCCTTATAATAATAATAATGGCCCTTCTTCACGTTACATTAACGGTTACATTCGGAGCATCACACGCCTAGCTTTTGCCAAAGCCTGGCTCCACATTGTAGACCCGTGTCGTTCAGTACAGGGGGAGCCCTTTACACGAACAATAACCTTTAATGAAATAGCAACACACAGCGGAGCAAGCGCCCAAATCAGTCAAGGTCACGCCACCTACACCCAAGGGTGAAACGCTGGAGGGAATGCTGTCAGACGTTAGAAATGTTCTCACTTTCAGCAAGGCAGCTGTAATTTTAGACACTCAGATTACGCAGCCTTACACATATACTGCACACGTGTTCTAAACAATCTCCCAAGTGCACTCGTGTAACCAGTGCACGTACAGTCATCTCAAACGCACGCGACTCGCGGTTACTTTCAATTGTTTACAACTGCGATGTGGCGAATCACAACCAACCAATCGCGGCTTGTGGCAGCAGAATGCCCATTTAAAGTCGCGTCCTGAACACGAGCAACGCTGAGAGCGAGCAGGGATCGTAGGCCGTGACCCGGGGCGCGCCACGGGCACCACCCTCCCCACGGCCGGCACCATCGCCGCCGTCTCTCCTGCAGTTGTGGTGCTGCTGCCGGGCGCGACTCACGTTCCACGTCGTGCAACTTGGCCCTCTCCTCCTCCAGTTTGATCTTGAGGTTCTCCGCCTCTCCCTGCAGCCCGTCGATGGTCTCATTCTCCTGCAGCCCTTCGGAGGCCATCTTTCCGGCGCACGAGCACCCACAAGCACGCAGAAGCCGCAAAGAGAGGCGCAGTGACTACACTCAGTCGACGCTTGCCAGGATAACGATGGACGGACGAAATGCGGCACCGCAGCAACACGAGGATCGCACACGAACGCGGCGGCACACGGCCAGAGATGCGGACCGGCGCGGAGAGACCCTAGGGAGCACAGCCAGAGGCAGGCGAGCGCCGCAGGTAGAACATGAATGAGTGCGTCTTCGCGTTTCCACTCTCCGTATACGGACGGCACGGATTAATAGGCGAAGCCTTCACGAGATTTTCGGGATCGCTATTATTTCCGAGTTGTTAACCGCCTCCCGGTATCTTGCCGTTGCCTGCTCTGGCGATGCGTAACCGGAGCTGGGCGAATGTGTACCCTAGCGGGCCGCCCGCATCTCTCACTGTAATACAGTGAGAGCGAGGCACTGGAGGCAGCCCATGGGTTGCACTGCAATACGCGATCGCGCCACGCGGCGGCCGCTGTCCGCGGTGCTGAAGGACGCGAGGCAGCTGCGCTGGGCCGTGCGGTCGCTGTCCGCGGTGCTGAAGGACGCACGGTGCCCCACGGGGCGCCCGCTGGTTCGCGGTGCTACGCTCGCTGTGGATACGCTCGCCAAAGGCCGTGGTTGTCGCTGGACTTTAAGAAGGGCGGCGCTCACGGAATGAGAACACTTTACAAATGCTGTGGCTTCCCTCTGGATATCCGTCCACCTATTACTGATTTACAAAAAAAGCCCCCGTCGTGTGAATAATGCAACTGTTTTAACCGTGTGTGTTTATATTAGAAATGTATTGGGGAAGTCAACATCACCATGATTCGATAACGGAAAACGTGTACGCAACGTGCCACGATGGGGCGCAAACGACTCTCATGTTGAGGCGTGTATGATGATATCATTACAGTACATTTCAAATGTTCCCACTAACAATGTCGTTTGCACCAAAACCCCAAAAAGCAACAATCCGTGCGACCCTCCGCATTTTTTTACTTGCTAAGGTAATCATACATTTAGATTTGAAGCTTTCGTGACTGCAAGGATTCAAACTCTTAAGTTTTTTCGGTAAAGTCACGTAGGTAAAAAATATGTTTAATTCATAAAAGTAATAATAAAAAATAAAATAATAAATCACGACGTTTCGGAGGCAACACAAGTCTCCGTCATCAGGTGGGACCGTCACAGCTAGATTTACTGTATCAAGTGACAAGTAATTTTAATTTTATTATTATTTTACCTACGTGACTTTACCGAAAAACCTAAGAGTATATAATCATACATTTACTTCATAACTACTTTACTAATAACTGTGATTTCTACGCCCAAATAAAAACAAGTTTAATATTTAAACGAGATTTTTGAAAGTCATCATGAATATTGTAACAGACGGAGTCAATATTTGCAGGTATAAGCGATTTCTAACATTTTAACTTCACGTTGTATTTTTTCTCTTTTTTCCCCTTTAACATGTGAATTGACGATTACACTTTGGCAAAGAGCACTCACGCAGGGATTTTTATTTGTACAATGAGCAAACTTTTGCTGTAATATCTTTTGTCAGTTTACTGCTTTTAAACAATTTGAAGGTGAAGGATGTAGACATACTACAGTCTGTATATTAACAGGAATAACTTGAATTTAAACAAAGCAGCTTTTGAGATGCGTTGGAGTAATTTGTGTGCATCTCTAGTTCTCTGTGAAGTGTGCTGCCTCTTCCCTTGCTTGGGTCTCTTCTCCGAGTTCATGCCACTTGTATACGGGAGATATTTATATTTAAAACAACAAGGCATAATCACGCGAGTTCACTCCACTGACACCTCCAAACACACTTTGTCAGATTAAACATATAGAAAGATTTCACAAGGCTATTAATTTAGCGCTGGCACGGCCGGTACTATTCATATTTACCATATGTTCATTTGAATACAAAATAGAATCACAGTACCCGTATAAAATAACTTCCAAACCAGTTATATTTATAAAGTCATAACATTATTAAATACTCTATAATATCTAGCCCAAAGTATCCTAAACATATAAGTTAGGCGTGTACACCATTCACGCACGTGGCGATTAATTGAAGTGATATTTTCTCAATGAAAACTTTATGTGAACACAGCCTATAACCCACGTTCCGTGTTAACCCAGAACAACTCTATGCCTAGTGTCCAACGAGCGTAATAAAAATAACTCCCCGACACCTTCACCTTTACAATGAGCCTCATTTTAACCCAAAGCACGTTGTTCCGTGAGATATCTCCGTGCCTATCTGCCCCTTAACTTAAGAGCCCAACGACCTTAGTCTCACCCGAGACTGTCAAGCCCGTCCTAATACCCACCAGCTCTGCACAGCTTGTGCACACATTCTGAGACTGTGCATTGATGAGGACGCCACGGAGCGGGCGTTCTTTGCAGCACAAATCGCACTGCCCGAAGCAGACGACCAGGAACGTCTGGTCACACATCTCCGCTGTGAAAACCGATAGACAAAGAGCATTAGCACGGTGCAACTGTTACATACTATCATGAGAGCAAACGTTCCCTTTGGCGTGATTCCACATGTTCTAATTTCAACTTGGAACGTGCCGCACAGTATTCAGAGGCGCGAGGAACCACAGGCGAAGGCAGTCATGCGATGTGCAGGCGCTACCAACAGTTGCCCGAGCTTTGTGGTCCTCTATATGTTAAGGTGTGATCGGCTCATCAATTCGCGTTTACTTTTTGGGAGGAAGCCAGGTCGCCTAGAGAAAACCCAGGCTTGTGAGGAGGAAACACTCTATCCCATACAGATGGAACAGATGGAGTCCACATGTTTGCTATACCGCCTTATCCTGGCCAGCAACGATGCTTGGTTACAGGTGTGCACCAACACCTTCCGGCTATAGCTAGCTTTTACACTTAAACACGGATGCACTTGATAGACAGCACTCGTAATGTTTCGAGAGAATGAAGGCTTGCGTAGCTTACTCTTATTTCATACATTTATCCGTTAATATTGAATTCCAAAGTTCCACGGGTCATCTTAGCTCAAGATGTACGCATCACTTCAAAGCGGTACCAACGTAAAAACAAAATCAATGTATTTATGATCTTACATACACATAAGGGTTCATGCCAAACACGTGATTTGATGCCCTAATACTAATAACAATAATACGTTCAGCGGCGTGGTTCAAGGGGAATAGCCTAGAGGTCATCACGCTCACTGCTAGGTTATTTAGTGATGCTGCTGCATTAGTCGTGGTGCACAAACACAATTAGATAAAACCCCAAGCTGCTCATCAATATCACTGCCACTACTGGGTTAAGATAAATTTCAGCAGTCGAGCGGCATTGCGGTAAATGTACGAAAATCGCGCCATCTGCCGTGAAATGGCATTTCAGTTAAATGCAGGAGATGCCCGCAGTGTATTATATTCCACATTTTGAGATGATCCTCGAAGTGTTCATCGGCATAGTATAATGTAAAATGTTTCCCACCAGGTTCCCATTGCAACATAAACATGCGTGGGCTCATATGGATAAAGAACATTATTCGTAAGAGCACCCCGAGGCTCGAGAGTAAAACCCATTTATTCTGTTTTACTTCACATTATGTTGAGTAATGCGGGCTATCAGCTCGCTTAAAGAATGACTCAGCTTCACATGCAGCAGGTACCGTCTCGTGCAGTGCTGCCACCTGCCTTCCGAATTGAGACATGTTTCATTACAAGAAACTAGCGTTAGGAAGCATCGTTTTGCTATAATTGTGTGAACAGCGCTCCGAGATAAAGTTTAAACACATTTGCCAATCACACGGCCTTAAAATAAAAAAAAAATGCATCAGGTAATGTTATGATCGAATGTGTTGAGTGTTTTGTTAATTATGCTTGTGCACCACTCCCAACGCAGCAGCATCACTAAGTGTTCAAAGATAAACGCATTGATTGCTCACTGCTGTAACACATCGCTATATTGCATATTTGCTCGGCTTCACCATGTAGGCGTGCACTGGCGACACGTTTAATCCAGATGGCGAGACTAGACGCATGGGACCACCAACGTGTTTCATGGATCAATATTTTAAAGAACCCCAATGTATGTCATGCAATTCCGTTTGGTAACAATTTATTACTGACCCATTCCATGTAAATAACAGGTTAGAATACATTTCCAGCACAATTTAATGCATATATGATTCGTAATACATTTATTTTTGGTTCGATTGTGTAGGTATAATGCCAATTTTAACTATAATCCTTCACTAATTTTGATTTGAAGCTTTCGTAACTGCAGGCATCCATACTCTTTGGTTCTCTCGGTAAAGTCACGTAGGTAGAAAATAAAATAAATCACGACGTTTCGATCGCAACACAAGCGACCGTCATCAGGTGGAACAGATATAGCAAGGAGAACTGCTGACAGAGGAGAAAGAGCTGCTGACAACAAGAGTTTATATCGGATTTTGGTGGGCTCAACCCGAGGGTAAGTGGGCGGAGCTAGAAAGGGAATTTGTACGTTAATGTAAATGTGAGAAATTAGCATGTCAATGTGAGACGGTCCCAGCCACAGAAGGATCACCGCCACTTTCTGTGTTGTCACGTGGGCCAATATGCCAATTGATTTTGTTTATCAGCAAAAAACATCGCCTTCTAATAAGACAATTTCGAGACTTACAAAGCACAATAACACATGATCAACGTAATCTCAAACGGGATAGTGACCGTCATAAGGTGATGTGGAGCTTGCGATTCACACACACACAAGTAATAGGTTAGATCGGTCATTCTGCAGTAAGGGAACGAATTTGAATTACAACAAAAATTGAGAAAGTGCTGTGATGAATATTTTGAGGGAAGCAACCCGAAATAATAAAACATTACATTTTTCTATATATGACTCAACCGAGTAGACATGTTAATGTATTCTTGTTTTTCTGCACATACATCAGTCCTTACCGTAGCCCAATTAAAACTTCAGTCTAAAGACACGTCAAATGTCCATGTACAATTGTTTTGCATGACATTACAACGCTTTTGCACACCCATAATCAGGTTTTCTATTCATAGTTTTAATTTTTTTTTAATGCGCTAGCAAGGCTAAAAGTATACCAAAATATGTATTTTAATATGAACCCTAAACTAATATAACTTCTGCTATCGCCAATGGTGCCGCAGTTGTATTTACTAGCATAACTGTCATTACGGTAATGCCATGGCAGTGATGGTAATGACGGCAATGACACTTAAAGCTTTCACTCAGTCATCTAAAATACATACTTAAATGAATAAATCACTTATAATGGCACTCCACAGATTCCAAAATACAAGATCAAACTGCCTGTGGATTTTTTTGTACGCAGTTCTACCCTAATGGCTTTGGTGGCTTTGAGGCCTTTATTGGCAATGTTACCTCACATGACCCTGGCAGTTCGGATTATTCACAGCGGCATAATAATGTATTGACAGAATTTTTATTGGAGAAATACGTGCATACATATTCAGATCTCGATATTTATGATTTGCTGGTGGCACAGCCATTACAACATCCAATGGAAATGAGCTGCAGAAAATGCTAGCAGAACGTAATAGAGAAGGCTGCAAAGTTGGGCTCAGGATAGACATGAGCAAAACTGAATGTCACGTTTAACAAATTCAAGAAGCAATTTGAGATATCTGTCAGAGGGATATAACTGGAAATCACAGGCGGGTTAAGTGATTTAAGAAAGCTGAACTTGATATTGAAAAGTAACAAAGCAATGCGCCTAAAGAAGAACTGTTATAAACAACGCGTACGACCTGCTGTTGCATATAGTTAAGAAGCACGGTCATTAAAGATAAATATAGAACAATACCTGTAAAGTGTGCAAACCAAACACGAGGAGATGCATGCTTGGAATTACAACGAGAGACATACAGAAAAACACATGGATCACAGAACATGTGCAGATTTACGACATCGTCCAAACTACGAAGAGGAGTTTGTGGGCTTTGGTAGGACACGTCACGAGCAATGATGGTGGCAGGTCGTCGAGAATAATAATGGGGTGGCAGCCAGAGAATGGAATTCATTCCGAAGGGGACATCGACCGAGAAGATGTAGCGATGAAATCAGTTAAAGTGCAGGTGATGATGGATTGGAAATTGAGTATATTATTATGATTATGTTTTACATCACAGGGTCGTGAGAGGGTACGTTGGCTTGGAGAAACCGTCATCCGTGCAGTGGATTGATCATGGTTGACGATGATGAACCTTCTTACAGTAGATCTCTTCCATAATAGAGGTATTTGGGTTAGATCGCGTAAATATATAAATGTGTCGTTAAAACCCGCTACCACCCGACACAGCCAACTAGTAAGGGTTGTCACGTAAACAGAACGTGGCCAATTCGTCACTAGTTAGAGAGCCAAGCCACAACATCTACAATCTGAGTACGACGTTTCGCCAGTAATTACAACTAGCTTCATCAGGCGACAGCCAGATTTGTGGATCTCCTCTTATCCTATTGACCGCGACTCATTTCGCCTACAGGTGCTGCTGTAAGATCTATGAAAACGCCTACGACCGGGCGGCACTATTCTTCAAAATACTTATCTGGCATCATCTGCGATTTTACCCAAAATCTTTTGATGAACGGCGTTCAATTACACGATATTTTCTTGCAGGTTGGAGGAGTCGCAGGATAAAAAAAAAACTCATATTACTTACGGATTATCTGCACATTTGTGTTACATACATAAAATGCTCAGAGAGGAAGAGAGTGACACTGGAAAGCGGTGTGATCAAACAATATGCGCGGGTGGCAAATGATTTAATCAAAACGGCACCCAGACAACACAGACAGACACACAGAGACATGGTGACACGGATACACAGAGACGTGGAGACACACGCTGACGGATACACACACAGATACAGAGTCAGAGAGAACCGGATACAAAGACACAAAGATTGAGAGAGAGAAACGGAGACAGACAGGGAGACTCACACAGACATGGAGACGCAACACAAAGACTCAGATACACTCACAGACACGGAGATGTCTGCAGAGACACGGGGACGCATATATACAGATAGACACACAGAGAAAGAGTCGTAGATATACAATATAAGCCTTACCTGATGGCAATATGTGGCGTAGATCGAGATCAAGTGTTGTCTGACAATCGTATGCAGAGTGTGGAGGACAGCGTGCCTCTGATTACTACCCTGGCTAAGAGCATTAGGATTAGAGTCTATATGAGGGCACTGAAGCACGTGTGATAAGGAGGCTAATCCCTGAGTAAATTACCGTCTAATATGTGAATTAAACTCAAAATCAAACTTGCCAACATTTGAAAATGTTCTGTTAACGGAATTTAAAAAATGAAAGTGTACATTCTTTTTTTTGAATGTCAGATTTATTAACGCACGTACATATTGATCTGAAATTCTTGTGTGCATCAGGAGATTTCGTGATGGCAGGCTAGGGTTGTGTTGATTGCATGGGGCGGTGTCCGTGCAGTATGGATTGTCAGGGCGGCAAGCACACTCTTTTTCTAGCAGGCTGCATCTCTTGACGTTTTGGGCTGGCGTGAGTGGGATATGGGAATCTGTGATGTAGGAGTTAATGTCACATGCAAAGGACTGAGGAGACCAACAGCAAATTGAGGTACGTCACTGAGGATGCCTCGTTAAAACTATTGAATTAAACTAGGGTGGCCTAGGTCCATTAATTTGTATTCAGTCCTCTGGTCACGTTAAGCTTGAGTCTGTATCTTGTTAACAAGGGATAACTAAATAATAATAATAATAATAGAGTTTTTCCCCTTTTTTCTGGCAACAAAACTGAAACCTTTTAACAAGGAATCATGTTTGCATTAACCACAATACTTGTGGTCAAAATGCAAAAAAAAACACTGATATATATATACATTGTCCCTGAAACTGATTGGTACACACCAGAGACGGCTTTCTTTTGGGCATCGTCCCAATTGGTGCTAGACCAGAGGACGCCAAAAGGCGTACTGGCAAAGGAGGTCTAATGAAGAGAATACCTCACACAGATTGTCCTAAAACTTCTGAAACTACTCAGCGGGCACCATCCTTCGCCTTGCCCCAGTGTCAGCATTTGGTGTCTTCGGAGAGTAAAGTGATTATGAAATGCAATGATAGGTCTACGGCCCTGTGTCCCTACAACCACCAACCCTGCCGAGAAAACCACGTTGTGGCTCCCAAGCATGGCCACCATTCATCATTATTCCCTTTACAAAGGCCAGAACTTAAGGTGGTAGAGGCAGGACAAGAGTTGACGTGAAGGAGGGCATTGGTGATGTATTGTGGACCTCTGAAGCTGGACACCACCACTCGTGACAACTGAATGCACACTCACATACACATGACCACAATCCCCGCATTGGCTTCGCCCTATGCTCAGCCCCATATGATAGGACTTGATCATTTATAGCCACGGGTTCTAGACACGATATACATTTCCTGAATAGAATACTGAGTGGAACTGGCCACCGGGAACATGTTCAATATGAGTCCCGAAGTAACCAGTCAAGTGAATTATGAGATTTGGGGTTTCCTGGATTCCACTCAGCTTGGGAACGATTTGGAGCTATGGGCCATACAATACAATGCATCATGTGCGTGTATATATATCATCTCCATAAAAATAAAAGGCAAAGTTGTGATTATGTGTGTCTGTTCAAAATGTCTAGCGTACTTTCTGACATGCAACAAACTTGAAATTTGTTATGTGGGTACTTTCCAGACTGTGCACCATGCAAAAATAAAAAAAAATAGACTTTTGTATTTTATTGGGGGGGGGGGTGGGGGGGCGCAATAATGCATATTTTTTTGCACGGCAAGTGAGCTGTGACGTCACATCTCTGTCATGTGACCCGCGCATGCGTAGTGCTTAGCGCGCTGCGCTACGAACCCGGCGACCCGAGTTCGATTCCCGCTCACGGCCACCACCGGTGACGATTATTTGAACTGGTTCTGGGCCTCCCCTAGATCGACTCAGCCTCAAACGAGTAACTGGTGTGGTGTGTGAACATCGCCACTGGGGAGACAAAGGCGGCCGGGCGTCGTGAATCCAAGTCCCGGGCGAAGCCGGGTAGTAAAGCTAGTGTATATATACACACATGGTAGTGTAGCGGTTAGCACTATGAATTCGCTGACCCGAAGTTAGATTCCCGCTCATGGCCAACACCAATGACGATTATATGAAACGGTCTTGGCCCTCCCCCTAGTTCTACTCAGCCTCAAATGAGTACCCGATGCAGTGTGTGAACTTCGCCACTAGGGAGACAAAGGCAGCCAGGCGTGGCCATCCACCCCATCGTGTGCCATGCCGGCTTTCATAGGTGCTCGCTAAGAGCACTTGCTCCAAAAGCCTATTAAAGGCTATACGGGGGATGTTTGGCTTTATATATATAATCTTAATGCAACTCCATTCGCAGACAGTGCACAATACAGGAATACATGCATCACAGGGAACATAAAGGCGTATGTGCACAAAGCACAAGTTGACATTTTAATAGAATAGCCAGGCAACAGAGAAGCTGAATGTTTAGAACTTTGATTTGCACAGCAGTAGGGAGCCGACACGAGCCAGCGGAGAGGAAGTGACCTCCCACTGAGAATATATTGATTCGGAGTTCGATTAGAGGTTTAAAGGAAAGTTCTTGGTTGTTGGGGCCGAGAGCAAGCGAAGGGCAGTATAGTGAGGTAAGAGTGGAGAAGCAGGCAGGGGTATATCCGTGAAGGGTTTTGGAGATGCTTAGGCTGAGCTTGTAGTTGATCTGGGATTGCATTAGGAACCATTAGAAGGATTGGAATTTGTACGTGATGTCATATTTGTGCGCGTAAGAGACGGTGCAGTTTTTACATGGAGAGTTTGCAGGGGAGGAAATAATCAAGGACTTAGAGAAGGATTGCAGTTGTGTCCAAAAGTGATGAAGCCATAGATGATGGTCTCATTTGCAGCTGGTGTTGCAGATGGAGGTAGGACGTCCGGCATCATTTGAGATTCAGATCAATAATGAGCCAAAGGTTTTTTTACACTCTATGCAAAACGATGCACACTCAGAATGTAAGAGTAGTACACTCCGAGCAGAGTCTCGCTGAGTGTGGGTGTTTTTGTCAACTGCAGGGGGTTTCTAAGGATGTCCAAAGGAGGCTATTTCGCTCCGGCAGAGTCCGTGGCACTACTCTGCTGGATGGTAGATCCCCCTTGCCTGGGTCTATGCGGAGATGATTACCGGAAGTCACTCACAGTTGGACCTGTGGATGGAACATGCGCAGGTGAACTTGGCGTGCCAGCAGACGGATGCGCGATACGCGACACCACGGAACCCGGAAAGGCTACCGATGTCCTAGAGGAAGGTGACGATGAGTGACAGACATCTGACTTGTGAACATACAGTGTGGTTTCAAGCGAGAGAGATTAATTAACCCAACGGCGGTTTACCAAATTTCATACGGACACATTGCAACCGCATAACCTGGATAACCTTAATAGGTCCCTTCCATGGTCTATGCAATTGGCAGATGTGCCATCCGGTACCTGTGAAGTTAGGGTGTTGTGAAATAATGGCGACCAGGAGCTCGCGCAGACGATGTTTTACCCAGCTGATTCTCAATCGGGGGATTTGGTCCCTGGCTATACATCAAGTAGAATGGGGAGAATCCCAAAGCATGATGTGGGGCCAATAGGTAGACTGTGAGAACCCTCAGAATATGTAAATTACAATCGTTTTGTTTTTCATTGGCTACCTGTCCTAGTGTGGCCAAATTAGACCAATTGCGCGTTTCAACCTCATCATCCATCTGCTGGTGGTAAGGCGATGCATGCAGCTGTTTAGTACCCAACATAGAGAATATGTTCTTCTACAACTAAGGTCAAGTAATTGAATTGGTTTAATGTGTAAAAACATCGAAAGTTCTGTTCATGCTTTCCAAGGTTCCAGTGCCATCTGAAATACGTTATAAAGCAAACACTAATGTTCAGCAGAACCCTAACTTGAAATCCCAGTCATAATAGTTATCATTGATCCCTAAAATTAAAAGCTGATCGGTCAGCAAGTGCTTGCGGGGGGGGGGGGGGGCTTATCCACAACATACCCATTCACAAAAGCCTCCGTGATGGATTGTGCCCTTTGGTCCCGTAGAGGCCACACCATTGGCCAACGGATCGGGTCATCTGCCCTGACCAGCAGATAGCGATTCCCTAAAGGAGTTGTGGGGAAGGTGTCCCAGGATATCTAGGGTCACTATTTAATGTACCCTAGAGAATGTTGGGAGTACGAGAGGGTGATGTGTCGCGTGCATAATCTTCACAAGCTGCTACCCAGCGATGGACATCTCTCGATTTACGCGGCCATTAAAAGTACATTTTCAAGACGGCACTGGTCTTTCTGTCTCCCAAGTGC
Source organism: Lampetra planeri (assembly GCF_965212315.1). Taxonomy (NCBI): domain Eukaryota; kingdom Metazoa; phylum Chordata; class Hyperoartia; order Petromyzontiformes; family Petromyzontidae; genus Lampetra; species Lampetra planeri. The sequence continues at coordinate 3,136,347 of NC_136109.1, read as the reverse complement.
ATGAGCTGCTGTGTGTGAATGTCCTCTACCAACCTCGTGCACCACAGAGTGGAAACGAATATGCATCCACGTTGTGAGACCACATCCCAACGTATCAGAAGGCCCTCCCATCGACAACTGATGACCGAGATACAGCCCCCTAAGCCCCCCTCCCCCCTGTGCGTGCAATGTGGTGGTCACATGACATGCATGCAAGGTATGATGAGAGTTTGTGAGCACACCTTAGCGTGTTATTAACTCTAATTGTCTCCAGCCTACACGCCATATTCTGTTGTGATGGGGTTTCTAACCGTTTTCAAAAAGTGCTACATTTTCTTACCGTTTTAAAAAAGTGTAAAATTATTGTTGCCTTAGGCACGTGCTAATGAGATTCCTGTTTTTAAATGATAACAGACCTCTCCATATAGGGCTTCCAGAGCCTTCAAGCAGCAGTGAATGTTGATGATTGGGCTGTATAAATGAGAATGAAACTGGTCGATAGTTGTCTATATTTCACTGCCGATTATTGGAGATGACCACATTTTTCTATTCTTTTTGAGTTGGTAGCCACAATAGAATAATATGGCCACATGTTCTGTTTCCAAGATTTTGGCTTGGACAAGCTTAAAAGCATTGCACATGAAATGTGCTGGTCACATGACAGGCATGCAGGGCATGCATGTAACTTGTGAGCATAACAACAACCACTGCAGTCAGACGTTCAAAATCACTGTTCCAGGCATGAGCCACTCTGCATTTACAATTGTATATTTAATACCCAGTGGGAACACACAAATATGTAGAATGTAATAATACTACATTAAAATGATACATTATATTTGTCCAGAGTATAATTATTTAATGCCGATTATATGTTTACCAAGTATCTAAATACATTAGGGTAAACTTGATATTTATGTGCATTGAAGAAAAACAACTCAACACATCGTCAATAACAGTGTGGCCTTAAAATAAACAAATCTATAATAGGCGACGCTTTGGCCATTTGACCTTCATGTTGCTGTAAATGTGCCAGCGACATGTTGTGTTACATTTAATGAGCTTATTTAATACACATTAACGTATCTAAGAATAATTTTGATTATTGAAAGCTTTGTCTGTTACTAAATAGCTACTATTATGTAACTTCATATGGCAATATAAAGAAAACTGGTCACCAGACAACATTTTTTAAAATGCAATTCTCAGCATGCATTTCCCACAATGTTAAGTGCAGTATCCAACCCTTAATGAACTGTCTTGCTGGCCTCTCTAGGTATGCGCTATTAAAAAAGGCCACTGCCACAAACGTCGCCAGTTTAACATGCAGGTTTTTTTGGGTTAGATCGCGTAAATATGAATGTGTCCTTAAACCCACGACAACCAATTAATAAAGTTTGTCACTTCATCAAAACATGCCAATTAATTACTAGTTCATCACACCGGTGTGTTGAAGAGTAAACCCACAACATGTACAATTCGGGAACGACGTTTCGTCAGTAATTTACAACCAGACTCATCAGGCGATAGCCATAATTGTAGAGAAATCCTCCTGATGTTCCATCTTAAGCCTATTCTTCTAAGCCCACAGTGTTGTTGACGATTATGCCTTGTGCACCACTGCCAATGCAGCGGCATTATATTATCATCTAATCCCTCTTTCCACCAATGGAAGGAGCCAAGGTCCCTACGTCAACTCCCCGCGTCCTCGTTCTGTTCAGCCCATACGGCCCCGCCCCCCACTGACCGGCGCGTGGCCTCCAGCCAATCAGAACTCGCAGTGGGCGGCCCGTGCACTCCAAGCCAATCAGAACACTGGATGTGGACAAGCGTTCGCGTTTTGTATAATACGATTATTGCACAGTGCAATGTCGTCGAGAGTTAAGTCCAATTTTTCGTCCTCCCACAGCTTGAGAGGTGATGCGGGCTGAGAGAAGCAGCAGATGAAAGCAAACATATCGCGCAACTGCTTCGGCATCATGTAGGTGCCGGCATCCGTCAAGTAGCGATCCCACTCGTCGTCTGAATCAAGAAGACCTCACGCTGAAGCTGTTGCCTTAAAGCTCTCGCACACCACTCCGTCGACGGTCCGCAGCGACTCAAAGCTGGTCGTACCTCGAACATGCAACAGCAGCATTCGAAGATAGAAACGTTCTTTGTCTTTGATGCTGACCGTGTACATGCGGGACACGATCTTGTCAGTTGCCTCGAACGTAGACGTATTGCTGCGGGATGTCCGTGTAGAGCAGGGGTGTCCAAACTTTTTGCAAAGAGGGCCACATTTGATAAAGTGAAGATGCCCGGGGGCCAATAGTTCCTTTTGACATTGTTTTAACCACAAAAGTTACGTGGAAATACACACTGTTATAAAACAATTTTCATTGTCACAATTACCTTTATTATTCAAATGACAATGTAACCAAATATAAGCCACTCAGGCAGACGTGAACAACTCTACAAACGCAATTCTGCTTTTCATTCAGTCAGATAACATTGAACAAACTGTATAGAATACCTTACATTTCCATAAGTTTTATGATGTATTTATTCTGACAGAGCTAGCGAGCATAACTAACACATTATAAGACCAAAGCTGCGGGCCGTAATAAATCTGCCCGTGGGCCGTGATTGGCCCGCGGGCCGGACTTTGGACATGCCTGGTGTAGAGCAACTGACGTGCGTCTTGATCGCTTCCGTTCAGCAAGAACCACGATTCCAGCTTTGTGCGACCGGTCTGTGCTACTAGCAGAGCTTCCTCCTCGTGTCCGGCTTCAAACATTATCGTCTGTTGGTTGGGCAAATGGACTGGCAGTCTCATCACCAATTGCGAGCGATCATGCATCTTTGACTCGAGGAGCCACCATATCGCCTCTGAAGAGCTCACGTACCGGCAATCGATGAAATTGGTGATTTAATCGTAGCGCAGTTCCGGTTGTCCGTTCGAAGTGAGAGCAATGTTGGCGCAATCGAAACCCTTGAAGATGTATTTATATATGTACTTGATGGCTTGAAGGGAAGTGCACACTTCCACGTTGATGTGCGCATTGTACTTGAGCGTCAAGTAGGGGTTGTATGGCACGACGTATCGATTGTCCATCGATTCTGGGAATTGATTCTGGGAATCAACACCGAATCGCCTCGTTCTCTCTCTCTCTCAAGCGTTCATCATGTTCATCACAGATAGGTGAAGTTGGGCGTTTATATTATTAATGTCACATGACTTTATGGTATTTGTTTAATGAAGTTGTACATGTATTTAATGTATATTTCCTTTAATTCCAAACATTTTATACAATACAAAGGTGTCAACTTTGCACATGAAAAACATGGAATATATCTAAAATGCATTATTACCTTCTATTGTTATATACAGCACTTTTTCACTTGCATGGATGTTGAGGAAATATGCATAAAATATCTCAAATGAAAAAATAATTTTCAATATGGATACAACAAGTAGCTCAGATTCAATAACTTTTCGAGAGAGCAAAATGACCACGGTGGCATGATTTAGAATATATACAAAGAGCAATATCAGCTTTTTCTTTGAAAATAATTAACGTGTGAGATGAGTCCTCCTTTATATCTGGTGAGGCTGATAAAAGGGAGAGGTTATGGGACACGCCTCCCTGAACACCGCTTCTGCAGTCCTCAAAGAATTGGGTGTCGCATTGCTGCTGATGCTGCAGTTGCTCACTGATGGCTGTGAGACAAACGTGTTGAGGGAACTGTGTTGTTGGACACTTGAAACGTAGGTTTTCGTAGACAATTTCATGCTCCATATTTGTTTTTAGTTAGATCACGTGAGGCCACACGGTAACCGTGCTTATTGGCGGTGTAATTTATACTTGTCAATATTTTTTATACATGCCAAATTCTGACCAATTGAGCTTATCACCGGTAGCTTAACACTTTTCAAGGATAAAATTTACATCGAAAAAAACACGTTTCGCTCAAACCGCGTTGAGCTTCATCAGGTAACGAACTCGAAATGGGGAATTGTCATAGTCGTCATTGCTGTATGTATGGATCCATCCCTGCTTGTTGCTCGTCAATTTCTGCTGCTGGCTACTGCCTGGTGTTTTCTGCAACAGCTCAAACACAAACCAATTCCTTCGAATAACAAGATGACACGGGTGTTGATTTTCTGTGAAAACGACCATCATTCTGCTAAAGAGTGGCAGAATAACGGCCAAAATTGCTATATGAATCAGACTCCTTGTTTGGTTCCCTGGAAGTGACCCCTGATTGCAATCTACCCTGATTTTGACCACACCATTCACTCTTCCAAGGCCCCCGATAACTAAGCTGTGCTCTACGTTCTACTTATGCCAATAGCCCATCGTGTGTAGAAACCAAAGCTAAGCCGCTGAGGCCAGCTTAGGTAAATACCAAACAGCTGGTGCAGATCACAGAGCTAAGCCAATTCATGGGTTGTGGCTGCTTGTATGATCGTGTGTAGTCGAGTCAGCCTCAAACGAGTACCTTGTGCGGTGTAAACATCACCACTAGGGAGACAAAGGCGGCCAGGCGTGGTGCTGGCCACTCACCCCTTCGCACACAAGAGAATGGGTGGCCAGCACCAAGCCTGACCGCCTTTGTCTCCCTAGTGGCGATGTTTATACACCACACCAGGTACTTGTTTGAGGCTCAGTCGACCTAGGGGAAACCCAGGACCGGTTTAGATATTCGCCACTGTCGGTGGCCGTGTGTGGGAATGGAACGCAGCGCTTACCGCTACACTTTCGCTCCTGACGCCAAAACCAAAAAGATCTCCCGTGTTGTCTCAATAGACTGATGAGGAAAGTGCAGTTAGCGAGCAGCACCAAATGAAGGCCGACACAAGGCACATAAGAGGTTGTGGGGTGGCCAGCACCACGCCCGACGGCCTTTGCCTCCCTAGTGGCGATGTTTTACTGCACACTGCACTAGGTACTCATTTTAGGCTGAGTCGACCTCGGGGAGGCCTAGGACCAGTTTGGATAACACTGTATAACAAATATTTGTTTTGTTTCTGGGTAGTAAATGTTATTTCCTAATTGCTTATGCCTCAAAAGTACAGAAAATGGATATTATTTCACACAAACTTTGCTTTTGTGACCAGGACAGTGATATTTTTAAATTAAATTATTTTCCAGAACATTCTAGATAGATTCAGTGCTGAGTAAACTTGGAGTAACTTCTAGAACATTCTAGAACTTTCCAGTAATATAAATAGTAGTATAAATACAGGGGCCTTAAGCCCACCAGTTCAGTTTAGTTCCAGCTGCCTAAGTGGATACATATCTGCATTTTTCTGAGATGGCATCAAGAGGCTGCAAGCATCTGGCAGACGCATTTTGCTGTATCTGCGGCCAATTTATCAAGACAAGAGCGAAAAAGTACTCTGTGGAAGTATCTGCTAAGATGTGTGAGGCCTACAAGGCATATTTCGGCATGCCTGTCGGGGATCAAGACAAACCCTGGGCACCTCATTTCACCTGCGAGCAATGCAAAACAACTCTGGAAGATAAGATGTACAATTGTTGGTCAGAATTTGATATTATAAAATTTGTTTAAAAACATTTAATTGTATTTATACTACTACTAGCATGAAGTACCCGGCGTTGCCCGGGTCTTTAAATATTTCAAAACTACTCTTAAAAATATAACAGCAGTGCGTGCTGACTGTGGTGGTACCTGCTACGATGACAGCAGTGCATACTGTGGTGGTACCTGCTATGGTTACAGCAGTGCATACCGACTGTGGTGGAACCTGCTATGATTACAGTAGTGCATACTGACTGTGGTGGAACCTGCTATGATTACAGTAGTGCATACTGACTGTGGTGGAACCTGCTATGATTACAGTAGTGCATACCGACTGTGGTGAGTACTTTGTTCTATAGCTGCGCTAGTGAGACATCCAGCTCGTTAGAAAACAAACGACACCACATCGAGGGAAGGAGAGAGAGACACACACCGAGAGGCACACCCACGCACAGAGACACAGGGGGCGTCCATAAATGACGTCACGCGATTTTGGACGATTTTTGACCCCCTCCCTCGTAACACGGCGTCACAAAAAGTCAGACCCCCCCCTCAAATATGACGTCACAAAGCTCTGACCCCCCCCCCCCCCCAAAAATATACATGCTTCAAATCGCTTTAAACTATCGTCATTGTAGTGTGTATTTAATGTGGCGCTGCACTCTGATGTTGTTGGAGAAAACAATTAAGTAGAACGTGTTATCTATATTTCTTTTAAGTTGCGCATTTTGATGTGACGTCACATTTCTCAAACCCTCCCCCCTCGTCACACATCGTCACAAATGTCTGACCCCCCCCCCCAGGTGCATAACGTCATATATGGACGGCCCCACACACCTATAGAAAGAAACACACAGACAGAGAGAGACACACAGAGAGATACACATAGAGAGACACACACAGAGAGAGAGACACACAGAGAGAGAGAGATACAGTACACACAGAGAAAGAAACACACAGAGACACACTCAGAGGGATACACCCAGAGAGAGAGAGACACACACAGAAAGACACACACAGAGACATGCACACAAAGTGACACACAGAGAAAGAAACACACATACACACAAAGAGACACAAGAGAGAAAGAGACATATAGGGAGACAAACACAGAGAGAGACACACACACAAAGAGACGCACACACAGAGAGACACACACAACAACATCACAGCCAGTTATAGTCTGCTAAATAAGAGAGCCACCGCCACATCGAGGGAAAGGAGCAACGTTGGCTTTGTTAGTGAGACATTTAGCCCGTTAATTTAAAGACATTTAACTTGGTAATGTAAATTGGTAATGTAATTCAGAGAGTCGGAAATAACTGCTGACAATGGCATGTAGGATGGAAACATCAACAATCAGTTAAGGCTTTACCTGGTTAATAACGTCCTTCCAATGATTGCTCAATTTGTACCCATCTTCTCGGTTGAAGTTATGTCTGTGTTTATACTGGTAGGAACGAAGTGAACCAGCCTACAATAGATTGTATCGTCCGTCCGTCCGTCCGATGTCCGATTAGGTGTAGCAACATCGCCCCCTACTGCAAACACTTGGCAGGACCCTACAAAAACCTTTAGACTCAGTGACGCTTTCCTGGCTAAACAAGTGTAACATTCCCTTATAATTCCCTGAGATAGCTTTTAATTAAAACATTTAAATTAAAAATTAACTCACAGCGGCCTTCCTGGCTAAACAAGTGTAACATTCCCTTATAATTCCCTGAGATAGCTTTTAATTAAAACATTTAAATTCAAAATTAACTCACAGCGGCCTAAAGCCTACAGCTAGGCCTAAAGCCTAGAACTAGGCCTCAAACTCTCCCTTCGTATCGTACCACCGCGTGTGTGAAAGGGAGTTAATGTTTAACAATGTTACATTCCCTGATGTTTTTAAATAGAAACATTTACATTTAAAGCTTCAACATTAATAATTAAAACATTTAAATTAAAAAATTAACTCACAGCGGCCTAAAGCCTACAGCTAGGCCTAAAGCCTAGAACTAGGCCTCAAACTCTCCCTTTGTATCGTACCCCCGCGTGTGTGAAAGGGAGTTAATGTTTAACAATGTTACATTCCCTGGTGTTTTTAAATAGAAACATTTACATTTAAACTTTTACATAAATAATTAAAACATTTAAATTAAAAATTAACTCACAGCGGCCTAAAGCCTACAGCTAGGCCTAAAGCCTAGAACTAGGCCTCAAACTCTCCCTTCGTATCGTCCGATTAGGTGTAGTAACATCGCCCCCTACTGCAAACACTTGGCAGGACCCTACAAAAACCTTTAGACTCAGTGGGGCTTTCCTGGCTAAACAAGTGTAATAATACATTATGTTTATATTCTTTGGTTATTCGTTCCTATCAGCCCACCCCGCAGGGTCCTGTTATCACTCCTGTACTTGTCTTAATAGTGCAACTGGTTTCATTCAACTACAGTAAAACATTGGATTGCGAGTAACTTGGTCTGCGAGTGTTTTGCAAGACGAGCACAATTTTTTCATAAATATTAGTTTGATAAACGAGCGAGGTCTTGCAATACGAGTACTGTAGTACGTGCAGTATACGCTTTGTCTGCCGAGCGTCACGTGATCACAACTGAGCCAATGGTTCTTCTCTCTCTCTTGCTGCGGGATTGTGGGTAATCGTCTCCCGTGCTCAGTCTCAGTCAACGTGCCTCACTCGTATAGTCAACATCCGTGCGAGCGTATACTGTTTACTAAAGTGTTGTGACCACGTGTGTGTGCGTAAAGCATTTTTTTATTTTGTGTCCAAGTGTAGTGCCTGTTCTTTAGTAACTGTACTGCAAGTGAAAGTCGTCCTACACAATAACCCTCCTCTCCTCTCTCTTGTCTCCCTCACACCAGCCACGATTAAAATAAATGAATAAATTTGATTACTTTATATTAAATTTAAATAATAAAAATATAAAAAGGTATTTTGTATTAATCATTTTTATATGAATACAGTGTTTTGGGTTGTGGAACGAATCGTCTGAGTTTCCATTATTTCTTATGGGGAAATTCGCTTTGATATACGAGTGCTTTGGATTAAGAACACGTTTCCGGAACGAATTATGCTCGCAATCCAAGGTTTTACTGTATTTCGCAATCTACGTGGGGTGGTTTCCAGCAAACGCGATTAGGAACAATGGGTCAACTACTGCATCCTGTAAACAGCTCCGACACATCCTAAAATGAGTATTAAGTCTTACACGAATTTCCTGGCTCATTTGATTTTCTTGAACCTGAGGCTAATTCCGTTTTTGAGATGTTTTAATTTCCCTGGGAATCTTTACACATTTCTATTCATATATAAGTCAGATTGCCTCACTTTTATAATTAGACAAATTGGCTCCCCTTACAGTGCTGACAAATTAGGCTTTCCGAGATTATCACCCCTGAATGGTACCACCAGAATGCCAATGGCAACACGTGTTTTGGGAGTGAGTTAGTCACGTGTCATCAGCTCCATGATTACGTGTAAATAACCTGAGGGTTAGGAATAAACTCATTTTCGACATCCTGGATCAATCCATTTCTGGACGAAAGCCTCGCCAAGCCTCTGTCACCTCTCACGAGCCAGCGATAAATGGGCCTCGAGGCAAGGGTCACGTGGAAATATGCTCCAGTGCAGACTCATCAGGTTGGTCCTGTGGCGTGTGGCACCACACTGTGCCCTTTGGGGAAGCACTACAATTCCACGAGCTCGGTGACACAGGTTTGATGTATTATGTTACTGTATGCTGTAATCACTGGGGAATCAAATATGCAGCCATGCCAACCTCAGCACCCCAGAGTATTGATTTATATACATTTTATAAATGTCATCATGTTTAGTTTGAACAGTAAAATGTCGTTCTACCATTACATTATCTGCATTGGACTACATTAAAATATATTCATTAAAATAAGCACGTTTATTGCACATGCTTTAAACAGTGCTATTGTGTTTTTGTCGTTGGTGAGTTGAGATATGAGGAAACGTTTTAAGGTTCTTTCACCAAAATATCGCGAGCACATCTTTCAGTAAATACTCTTGAGATAATTAATTTAGGTTAATCAAGGGTAATCAATAAACATACTCCACAACTGCATTCACCCAGTCACGGTCTTTAGATGCCTGCTGCTCGCGACATCTGCCACGAACACGCCGAGTCTCTATTTGACATAGCCAGAGAAGCAAACAAAAGCAGCAGCAGCTAGAAACAGCGGGGCATCTGTTTGCCCATAATCTCTCTCTGGAGATAAAGAGCGTTTCTTTTTAAAGGCTGCCTTTTTAGATTTCGACGACAGCGTGCAGTCCACTTTCTCTCTCCGTGGAAACATTCCTGATATATGATCACCATTTTTGTAAGTACAGTATCACCAAAATAGGAATACGTGGTAAGTGCAAAAAAACTAAATTCCCCATGCAATTTATCGCTAAGATGTTGGGTATTTTAATTATTAAATGCCTAAATTGGTCTAAAAAGTAGAATAAACAAGTATATATGTCCAGATTTGAAAAAAAAAACATGTTTATTTCTTAATACGATTATTTTGAAAACATCCCATGATGTTTCCCTAGGTAAGATTACCAGCATGACAGTTTTCCCATGTGCGACTGCGTAGATGAGATTCACCGTGCAGGCATGCTGCATCCCCCCCCCTCCCTTTTATTCCCAGGTGCTGTCATTAGGGCTGTACACTTTCATGGGGAATTACCACGGCAAAAAACACACAACGCAAATCCATTATATATTGCTTGTGTTCTGAGCAGAGCTTCTTTAACATCATATCAGTGCAGTGAGACTAGATAGCATAGACTCACAACAATTCACCAACTAACACATATATAAATCAATTGACATGTATAATAATTTATTCCAAAGTAATTTGACGGTCATGAATAAAAACTGAAATTTTGGTTCAAGAACGTATTCCCTGTTGTCTTTTTATATTCTCATTTGTATAGTTTCTCATTTATTATTTCTTATGCAGCCGTGTCCCTCCAAAATGTAGCCTTTGCATATGCATCGCATATCATTTACACGAACTTTAAATAATATTTGAATGGAAACGATTTTATTCACGTCTCATGAGTGTAATGATCGATTTTTATTGAAGAGTAAATTCATATTTACAACCCTAGTATTGTAATTACGTGCACTGCGCCACAGAGATTTTAGCGAGCGGTAAACAAGGTATTTACCGGGTAATAATTCGCGCTACCTTTACCCATGCTACCTTTACCCTACCCTTCACCTTACCACTTGGCATGTCGACACCTTTACCCTTTTACTTTGCCCTTTAACCAAGTAAAAAGGGTAAATTACATTACCTTGCCGAGGCCTACTTGCCACAGACGTGAAGCTTCCCTCTGTGCCCGGCATGCTGACACCGTGAAGACTTCCCCCTGGCAGGAGGTCGACCTCCCACCCTGCTACAAAAATGACACAAGGCTATCATGTAAATATATTAAATACTAGCGGGATGTACCCGGCGTTGCTCGGAGGAAAAATATATTTAAAAACTTCTCTTAAAAACATAAAATTTACATACACAAATACTAAGCTATTGTGAAAGCCCGGCATGCGGTTTGTCTGTCTATTTGTCCATGAACAAAATTTTAAGAGGCTTGCAGAAGTCCAAAAAGTTATAGAAGTGGGGGTAAATAGTTGATCTAAAAGGTTTCCAAAAATTGTTGACCCCCCCCCCTCAAAGAATGTTTACCCCCGCGTAGGCCTATATACCTCCACACTCTACATACAATAGAGTGAGTAGTATCTAGTGCCTCTATAGTAGTGTCTGACTCTACGGTAATATCTGGCTCTACAAGAGTATCTACTGACTCTAAAGTAGTATTGACTGACTCTATAGTAGTATCTGCTGACTCTGTAGTTGTATCTACTGACTGTACAGTAGTATCTACTGAGCCCAGTCGTAGCTACTGACTGTATAGTAGTGTCTACTGACTGTAGTAGTAACTACTGACCATAGTAGTACCTACTGACCCTACAGTAGTATCTACCGACTCTATAGTAGTATCTACCAACTCTATAGTAGTAACTACTGACTCTGCATTAGTATCTGACTACAGTAATACCTATTGAATCCATAGTAGTATCTACTGACTCTATAGCAGTATCTGCTGACTCTATAGCAGAGTCTACTGACTCTATAGTCGTATCTACTGACTCTGCAGAAGTATATACTGACTATAGTACTATCCAGAGGTGTGGACTCGAGTCATGTGACTTGGACTCGAGTCAGACTCGAGTCATGAATTTGATGACTTGCGACTCGACTTGGACTTGCATAACAATGACTTTGTCCCACCTATGAGATGTGGACTCGAGTCATGTGACTTGGACTCGAGTCAGACTCGAGTCATGAATTTGATGACTTGCGACTCGACTTGGACTTGCATAACAATGACTTTGTCCCACCTCTGGTACTATCTACAGACTGTAGTGATATCTACCGACTATAGTAGTAACTTCTGACGCTATAGTAGTATCCACTCACTATACTAGTAACTCCTAACTCTACAGTCGTATCTACTGACTGTAGCAGTATTTACTGACCATTGTGGTATCTACTGACTCTATAGTAGTATCTACTCACTCTATAGTAGTAACTACTGACTCTATAGTAATATCCACTGACTATAGTAGTAACTACTAACATTACAGTAGTATTTACTGACTATAGTAGTATCTACTGACTCCATAGTAGTATATACAGACCGTAGTAGTATCTACTGACTGTAGCAGTATTTACTGTCCGTAGTGGTATCTACTGACTGCAGTAGTAGCTACTAACTCAAAAGTATTTTCTGCCGACTCTATAGTAGTGTAATAAGAGAGCGCCATCTCCTGTATTATTGTGGGGGGTACATTACCTTATACAGTCCACGGTTTATCTATAGTAGGCATTACATCTATGGTAAAGGCGATGGGGCGGATCCACCAGGGAAACCTCTGGAACGTTCCCAATGGTTCCAGGAGGGGCGTGGCCAGAGGCGGGGCTTAGCCTCCGGGGAGCGAATATAAACCGAGGGCACAGCAACGTTAGGGGTCAGTGTCTGAAGATCAAGAGGAACTCCCCGTCACTGCTGCCCCGCCATCTCCACCTGCCACGTGGTGGCTCGACCTCCAGCCGCTCAGACGCTCCCTAGCGCGCCATCAGCCAGCGGTGTGTTAGTGAGCAGGTGAGCGACACGTGGCGTGGGGCAGCGCAGCCAGGAGAGCGGGTTGACATCCGCGGAGAGAGAGAAAAACATGTGGCTGTACCAAATATTTATTAATAAACAACTTGAAGTCATTTACCGTGTCGGAGCCACTCATTACAGTGGTGTCAGACAGTGGACTTTTTCCTGGTGGTGTTCTACTAAAGACACGATGTCTAAACAAAAGAAAAAGAAGAATCCACCTGCAATGTCCTCCTCCGACGACGAGACGGCGACTCAGCTCCTGCCGACCCCGGGTTCCGTGGCCCCGGTGATGGAGCCCACAACTGGTGCCGATGTCGCACCTGCGGCGGACGGCGTGGCAGAGTCTTCCCATCTGCTTCGCCCTGATGCAGTTGGGCGCTTTAACAACAGGGCTCCTCGACCTCGTCGCTCTCGTCACGCCAATCGCCACTGGAGGTAGTCCGGTGGTGGACCGTCCGGAGGTGGACGAGCAGAGGACCGGTGACGGTGCCTTGGAGGGTCTCCCCTTGGGAAATACGGCCGCCATTCTGGGCAGGGTGGAGACGGCCGCCATTTCACAGTTCCCGCCAACCACGCGTGTCACGGCCGCCATTTTGACCACCGCCGAGGAGAGCGGTGCGTCGGCCGTCAGTTCGTCGCTGCTGCGCGGGGATCTGCCTAGCTGCGAAGGAGAGTGCCGATCGTGGTCGATGCCTACCCCAAGTTCGAGAATTTGTGGCCAGTGGGGGTGACTGGAGTGCCTTCAGGTGGTGCTTTGAGGCCGCCTACAAATTGGTCCACTGGTCGGAGAAGGAGGCGTTGATTGCCTTTCCCACCATGCTGGAAGACGATTCGTTGGCCGTTTTTCGTTACATCCCCCCAGAGAAGAAGAAGATGCTCAAAGAAGCCTTTGCTGAGATGGTGGAAGTCTACGAGCTGCCGGACGACAGAACACGGAAATTTCAGCACCGTAGGTGTGGGAGCTCGGAGTCGCCCCTCACCTACAGAAGCGCCTTGATGGCCTTGGCAGTTGATGCCTATCCCGACGTACAAGAAGATATCTTGGATCCATTGGTGATGGAACGCATGTTGGCGCTGGCGAGGGAGATGGGAGTCGTCCTTCCCACGTGCACACGAGAATTTGAAGCAGTGGGCTCAGATGGCTGCATGGTCATGGGACCCGGCTCGTGATGGTCAACCGATCAGCTGGCGTCCATCCAAGGTGGTTGTCATCCCCGAGGATACGCTGTTGGAAGGTGATGTCGCCGCGGCAGTTCCTCCGTGGAACCAGCGACGTAAGGAGGGTCGACGTCGGCAGAACATCTACTGACCGCACCGGCACAACGATTTACTGCACCAGCGGCCTCCTGTCACGTGTTACCAGTGTGGCCGCGTGGGCAACTACTCCAGGGAGTGCCAAGCTCGTCCAGCATCGCTGTCCGAATTACCAACCGCGTCTCCTGCAGCCGACCGTCCACTTTCACCTCCCTCCACACAGGCGAGTTGGCACATGTCAGGCACCCGGGCACGTTCGCCATCTCACCCATCTCATGTCGTTGGGACGGGTCCATCACATCAAGGGGGTTCGCGTGATGTTCCTTGTTCGGGTACTGTCACCGGTCTCACAGACACAGTGGAGGAAATTGGCTCGAAGGATGGTTGCCATGGCGGCAGGATCCTCGACAACTATTCAGGGCGTCGATGTCCGCGTGTTGATTGATACGGGGGCATCTGCCACGATCATTTCGGATGTTATTTTTCAATTGTTGTCCATTCCTGTGCCGCGCGTTCGTCCGTTCTACGATATGTGTGTTACGGATAATGGGGGCAGTATGAGTATCGTTGGCCAGGTTGATGCGCATATCGCCATTGGCGACGTCCAAGTGTCGGGTCCTGTGTTGATCTCACGCACGTTGGCCGTGCCGTGTTTGTTGGGCACGTATTTTCTGTCGAGAATGCCGGTCAAGATTCTCGTTGACCAGGGCTGTCTTGAGCTGCTGTCGGGTTGCAGATTGTGCTTTTTGTCATCACCGCTCCTTCGGCCGGCATCCACCACATCAGTTCAGGCTCTGGTGGATGCTACTGTTATGGTTCCGGAAGGTTCTCAAATGTTGGTTCCGCTCCATTATCGCAAGCAAATTTGTTGTGAGGGCACGGTCAATGGTGTCTTGTTAACACCTTCTAATACTGCTACGTGGGGGTTGACGCTGGTTTGCGCCCATACCATCCTCCATGCGGGTCAGCCTCCGTTTCTGCAGGTTTTGAATGGGGGACCTAGTGATGTTGTTATGCCCGTGGGTACTGTCCTTGCTCATGCCACCACCGCTTTCACCGACCACGAGGAGCGCACGTTGTGTCAAACTGCATGCACTGTCGGCAAAGCATGTCCATTGGACGATCGATGGATCGCCGAGTTGTGTAACGAAAACGCGTCGTTGTCTCTGGCTCAGCTTGGCAATTTACGTGGGTTGTTGTCGGAATTTTCCGATGTTTTCAGCAAGGACGATTTAGATTTTGGTCGGACGGCATTTCCACTGATCCTACGAAAACGGCGTGCAGTCATGACTGGCCGGTCCCTGAGAGTGTGGGAGATGTACGAAGCTTCGTGGGCTTCGCCTCTTATTATTGCCATTTCATCCCTCGGTTTGCTTCCATTGCGAAGCCGTTGCATGCTCTTATGGCTAAAAATCAACGTTTCCACTGGGGACCGGAGGAGGAGGCTGCGTTCAATACCCTGCACGATCGGTTGCCTGATGCGCCTACTCTTTACTCTTTGGTTCTTTTGGTAAAATCACGAAGGTATAAAATAAAAATAAATAAATAAATAAATAGATTTATACCTACGTGACTTTACCGGATCATTGCAGTCACGAAAACTTCAGATCTAGATTGTGCCTACTCTCGACTACCCTGATTTCTCGTCCCCTTTCATCCTTGACACCGACGCCCGTGACATGGGTATCGGTACTGTCCTGTCACAGATAAAGGGGGGCATCGAACGCGTCGTCGCCTACGGTAGTCGGGTGCTCTTGCCGGCGGAAACCCGCTACTGCATTACACGACGGAAGTTGTTGGCGATCGTTCATTTTGTTCGACTATTTTGGCCCTATTTATACAGAAGGAGGTGTGTTATCCGCACTGACCATGCGGCTCTCCAATATTCGTTAACGATCGAACAGCCAGGCGGTCAGTTGGCACGCTGACTGGAATGCTTGCAGGAATTTATATTTGATGTCACTCACCAGAAGGGGGCCCGTCACGCCAATTCTGACGCATTGTCGCGGTTGTCACACGTGCCTCGCTGTGCTTGCAGCTCCGGTACGAACCGCTGAACTCCTCCTGACGGGTCTCGTCAAGTTGTCATGTCCGCATTTGAGACTCTTCCGGATGAAACGGGGATTCCGCCTGCCGATTGCGTGCTGCGCCTCCCACGTTCAGTATGACTCCTTGACTCACTTGCGGCCATGGCCCATGCCGTCCGCGGGTGATTTGAACTCAGGGAGGGTCGATTCCTGGTTCACGAGGGCTTGTTCACGTGGCAGAAGGAGATGTCGGGCCGGCTTCGGCTGGTTGTGCCGGAGTCTCTCCGGGCAGGGTTGATTCGCACATTGCATAGTGAGCACCTTAACTATCTTGGTGTCCAGAAAACGTTGCCCACCCTGCAGAGGGATTATTTTTTGCCTGGTATGACGTCCGACGTCACTTGTGCACTCCGATTGTGCCCCGATTGTGCCAGAAGGAAATCGCCCCGGCAACGTTACATTCGCCCTTGCAATCCATTTCGGTCACACGCATCAATGAATTGGTTGCCCTCGACGTGTTGGGTCCGTTTCCTGTTACACCTCGCGGGAACAAATTCCTCCTCGTGGGCGTTGAATATTTTTCTCGTTGGCCTGTGGCTTGGCCCCTGCCAGATAAATCGGCTTTGTCCATTGTGGATGCTTTTGTGAACAAATACGTTATGGATAAAGGGGCGCCGGAAAAGTTGCTCACCGATCAGGGTAGAAATTTTTCTTCCAAGTTGTTGCGTGACGTTTGCAATGCCTTGGGGACCAGGAAGATTAGTACGTCTCCCTACTATCCTCAGACGGACGGTATCGTTGAGCGATTGAATCGTACTCTGTCCACCATGCTGTGTCAAACGGTCAATGAGAGGCAGATCGACTGGGATTTTCAAATATCCAGTGTCCTCTCTGCTTACCGGATGGTGCCACACGCTTCCACGGGTTACTCACCGTTCTGCCTCATGTACGGGAGGGATAACGTGCCACCGATTGATGTTCAGTTAGGTTCCCCGGTCATACCTCCTAAGACGACTCTTCCTGAACATGTCCAGGATTCCCTTAGGCGTGTTTCTGAGGCGCGGGAGGTCGCCAGGTTGAATACCTCCAGGACCCAGGCACGAAATGAACACTGTGCACGGAGGTCCAAGGGTGACATGCCATGGTCTGTTGGTGATGAGGCATGGCTACACTGCCCGCAGGTGCCCATTTTCACCTCCCCCAAGCTCCACAAACCATGGTAGGGCCCAGTAACAATTATTGAGGTTTTGCATCCGCAGTGTGTTCGCGTACGTCACGGCCGCCGTCGTTGGTTTGTTCACCCGTCGCAGTTGAACCCGTTTGTTGCTCCCGTTGAGTCATCATCTCTAGCAATCGGTCTCCCGGTGCCTGATGTATCCAACCGACCTGCTACCCCTGTGCAAGGTGATCCTCTGAAGTTTTTGTCTTTACCGCCCACAGCGCCCTTGAGTAGCGGACGACCCTGTTCTGCCATGCCCACTTGCGTTGGACCCGGCTGTGCCGCCCCCTCCTGAGCCACTGCTTGCGGCTGCAGGAGCTCCTGCGTTGATTCCGGCTCAGGCAGATGGGCACGCTCCAAGACTCTGCGGTTCTCTTGAGGGACTCATGTCTCCTAACCTGCGTGTCTTGTCCCTGTGGGGTTACGTTTATATACTGTCATGCAGTCCACGCACTATCAGTAGTACTGATTCTATCTCGGGGAAAGGTTAATGGGCGGATCTGGTATGGAAACCTCTGGAACACTCCAGAAGATTCCTAGAAGGGCGTGGCCAGAGGCGGGGCTAAACCTCGGAGAAGAGAATATAAGCAGGGGGTATAGCAACGTGAGGGGTCGGTGGTTGAAGATCGAAGAGGAGCTCGCCGCCACTGCTGCCCCGCCATCTCCACCTGCCACGTGACGGCTCGACCTCCAGCCACTCAAGTCGCTCCCCAGTGCGCCGCCAGCCGGCGGTGTGGTAGAGAGCGGGAAGAGCGCCACGTGGCACGGAGCAGCACAGCCACGAGAACGGGTCGACATCCGCGGAACGAGAGGAGTGGCTGTACCGAACCTTGAATAAATATACCGAAATTACGTACCGTGTCAGAGCCACTTATTATGTCCTTAGGTTTTTTCGGTAAAGTCACGTAGGTAAAAACATTAAAAAGTAAAATAAAATAAAAATCACGACGTTTCGGAGGCAACACAAGCTTCCGTCTTCAGGTGGTACCGTCACAGCCACGACAGCTGATACAGCTGATACAGCTGTCGTGGCTGTGACGGTACCACCTGAAGACGGAAGCTTGTGTTGCCTCCGAAACGTCGTGATTTTTATTTTATTTTACTTTTTAATGTTTTTACCTACGTGACTTTACCGAAAAAACCTAAGGATATGAATCATTGCAGTCACGAAAGCTTCAAATATACCACTTATTATGGTAGTATCTGCATAGCTCTATAGTAGTATCAACAAAATCTTTAGTAGTAAATACTGACTATAGTAGTAACTATTAACGCTAAAGTAGTATCTACTGACTCTATAGTAGTATTTCATCACTGTAGAAGTATTTACTGACCTTAGTAGTATCTACTAACTCTACAGTAGTATCTCCTGACTGTAGTAGTATCTACTGTCTGCAGTAGTTTTGACTGACTATAGTGGTATCTACTGACTGCAGTAGTATCTAATGACTAAAGTAGTATCGACCTGCTCTATAATAGTATCCACTAACTATAGTTGTAACTAACTCTATTGCAGTATCTTCACACTCTATAGTAGTATCTGCAGACTCTATAGCAGAATCTGCAGACTCTATAGTGGTATCTACAGACTGTAGTAGTATCTACCGACTCTATAGTAGTATCTACCGACAAAAGCCGTAACTACGGACTCTAGTAGTATCTACTGACTCTATAGTAGTATCTACTGACTATAGTCGTAACTGACTCTATAGTATTTACACTATGAGATCTCTTTTACCAGTGGCAAAATATAATAGTCGGTTTTTACCCTTTTAACTGGTACAAAACTGACACCTTTATTCAAGGCATCATGTTTGCAATGACCACAACACAAGTAGTCAAAAAAGCAAACAAAAAGAAGCAACTCTGATAAGGATGATAATATGCACTGTCCTTGAAGTTGATTGGCCCACACCCGAGACGGCTTTCTTTAGAGCCTAGTCCCCATTGGTGTAGGGCCAGATGACACCAGAAGGCGTACGCCTTTCTAAAGAAAGCCGTCTCGGGTGTGGGCCAATCAACTTCAAGGACAGTGCATATTATCATCCTTATCAGAGTTGCTTCTTTTTGTTTGCTTTTTTGACTACTTGTGTTGTGGTCATTGCAAACATGATGCCTTGAATAAAGGTGTCAGTTTTGTACCAGTTAAAAGGGTAAAAACCGACTATTATGACTCTATAGTAGTATCTACTGACTCTATAGTAGTATCTGCTGACTCTATAGTGGTATATGCTTACTCTAAAGCAGTATCTACTGACTTTACAGAAGCATCTACCGACTCTATAGTCGTATTTAGCGACTCTATAGTCATATATACCGACTCTATAATAGTATCTATCTACCCGGGTGTCTACAAACTGAGTTGTGGCTGCGGCGTTCGCGAACACAAGGCAGATCTGAAACACGGTAGGACCAATACCTCTGCCATTGCTGATCATTGTTTTAATGCTGTGGGCTCACACGAAATTGACTTTTCCAAGACGAAGGTACTCTGAAAACCCAACGGCTATTATCAGAGATTTGTTCATGAAGCCATCCAGATATACAAACACAGACAAAACTTCAACCGAGAAGATGGGTACAAACGGAGCGATCATTGGAAGGACGTTATTAACCAGGTACAGTCTTAACTGACTGTGATGTTTCCATCCTACCTGCCTATGTCAGCTGTTATTTTCCACTCTCTGTGTGTCTTTCTCTCTCTCTATCTGTAAATCTCTCTCCGATCTCAATTTTGGAGCTTTCGTGACTGCAGGAATTATTCTTTGGTTCTTTTGGTTAAGTCACGTATAAAGATACGTGTTCTCTCTCTGTGTGTCTTTGTTGATGTCTGTCTGTTTGTGTGTCTGTCTATAGTTTTCTGGTTAGATTTTTGTTGCTATTTCTTTTATACCTGATGATGATTGCTTGTGTTGCAATCGAAACGTCGTAGTATGCTATTATTTATTTGATTATTTTATCTTTATACGTGATTTAACCGAAAGAACCAAATAATCTCTCTCCGATCTCTACTCCAGTACTCCAGTGACCTGGGTGCTGTGGCGGGGTCCACTTTCTGCCCCGCCCCCTCTCTCCCCCCACCACCTCTCTGCCCACCCCCTACTTCCGAGGCCTATATAACCTCGTGCCACGGCAGATCTCTTGCCTACTTCAGCAGTTTTTTCTTGTTGTGGTTGTCCCACCTGATGACGATTGCTTGTGTTGCGATCGAAACGTCATGATCTATTATTTTTCTACCTACGTGACTTTACCAAAAGAACCAAAGAGTATATATTCCTGCAGTCACAATAGCTTCAAATCAAGATATAATGTTTAGTTTTATATAGCGTCCCTTATTCTTTCAGATTGCATCTCACAATCTGCCGAGGAACCATAAGACAAACTGGAAGGCAACCCAGGTGCTGAGGCTGGCACCGACAATTGCCCAAGCTTTGCATGCGTGGATTTTTGGAAAGCCAGGGTAGGGCAACCCAACACCCACGGGACGAGGATATCACAACATTTGTGCGATCCACCGATCCTTAACCTCCACAGTACTGGATTACAGGCGTGTGCACCCATCACCAGCTATGAAGTGCATTCTCTCCTTGTCAATCCTGTAACCATCTACCGCTATCTTCCTGTGCGAATAACAAACCCTTCTGTGCTACTTGCTCCCAAGGTTGACCGTGCCACCCTGTGTCTGCATGCCATCCCGTGATCCAGTCACATGAAGGTGCTTCATAAATCCACATTGTGCTGCGTTGACAATTCTGCTTCAAGTATTATTACTCTTTAACGGCATGAGAGACGCGGGCCCCCGAGTGAGCGTGAATAGGTTGGATCCCTGAACTTGGTTCTCACAGTGACTCACTCGTGTCTGCCTGGATCGAGAGCCACGTGTCGCCTGACTGTGGAAATAAACCCCGGCCGCGGTCACCTGCGTCAACGGTGTCTGATCGCTGCTGCCCTCGCCTGGCTTTGTATCGATTCACTCGCGACAGGTGCCGCGCACCCGTGCAGGGAATTCAGCAACAAAAGCTTCACTGATCATGTCAGGATTCAAATTAACGACGTCCATTTCGCCGAAATGGTGGTATTTGACTGTGCTTAAAGTAACATGAGAACACCGAACGCGTGGTTTGCGGGAGGGCTGCCGTATCCCTCGAGAACATTGCCAATACTTTAACAGCCGATCTATCTTTATTGGAGGCATATTTCTGTCCCTGGAGGCTCCCGTCCAAATCCTTCCAAAACCATCACAAGCGCTTTCCATCTGAACAATCATGCAAGCAGATGCCTCCCCTTGACGTGTCCTTCAGTGATAGCTCAGTGCGCTATCACCCCACTCCAAGATATTGAGGCGTTATCATGGATAGAAGGCTGATCTTGAAGCCTCACAAAAAACAAATCTGTAAAAAGACAAAATCAAGAACTACTCTGCTACAGAAACTTGCAGGAACGGCCTCGGGCGCCTCAGCTGATGTGATGTGAACTTCCGCCATGTCCTTAGGTTTTTTCGGTAAAGTCACGTAGGTAAAAAATTAAAATTAATAAAAGTAAAATTAAATTAAAAAATAAAATAAAAATCACGACGTTTCGGAGGCAACACAAGCTTCCGTCTTCAGGTGGAACTGTCACAGCACGCTTGCTGTATCAAGTAAATGAGAGATTCCAAGAGATACTACCCCGTATATAACATCTATTCCCTGCACGTGCGTTCTTTAAAGCTAAGGTTATTCTCCCACAGGTCACATTAATAAAACATGTAAGGTAAATCTCAAAACGTAACATCGTTCGTTACGAATGGAAATAGTTTAATATGAATGTAAAAAAGCAAAGTTTTTTGCTTCATTTATTTATTACGTGTGCGCGAAAGTGTGAGCGCACGTAATTAGTTTTTTTTTAATTAACGCCATCGTGCACAGCAAAAACATTAACCCGTAAAAACAAAGTTTTTCACTATAAATCCTTTATATGCGTGGCATCGGTTTTATTTTATTATTCATTTCTGTTTTTCTTGAGTAAGAGTTTCATTTTAATCACATTGGTATTTTAAATTAAATATTTAAAAAAAATCCTAAAAAGTAGAAAATTTAGGAAAAAAATTTTCACGAAAATAAATTGTCACGCACAACGAGTCTGTGTGCAAAATGTCAGCTCGATTGGATCACGGGAAGTGGGTTAAAAAACGACCGAAAGATTTGCACGGTCGTAAGCGCGCAAGCAAGTGAACTTAATAAAAATTAACCCGTAAAAACAAAGTTTTTCACTATAAATCTTTTATATGCGTGGCATCGGTTTTATTTTATTATTCATTTCTGTTTTTCTTGAGTAAGAGTTTCATTTTTATCACATTGGTATTTTAAATTAAATATAATTATTTTTTCCCTAAAAAGTGGAAAATTTTGGAAAAATGTTTTCACGAAAATAAATTGTCACGCACAACGAGTCTGTGTGCAAAATGTCAACTCGATTGGATCACGGGAAATGGGTTAAAAAACCACCGAAAGATTTGCACGGTCGTAAGCGCGCAAGCAAGCAAGCAAGTGAACTTAATATAAATGATTTAATAAAGGATTTAAAAAGCGACAAAGTTTGCTCGTGTCCCATTGGCTCGCTGTCAGCCTATAAATGGCTAACCTATTCAGGCGCAAACTTCAACTCGCACAGCTTGATCACCCACTAGCGCACACTGGATTGGTAAGGAGCCGTGAGCGGGATATGCTGATTGATGCAGTGGTTTGAAGGGGTCAAAGCTCATACAATTCAAGCATAGACAGAAGGTCGGCTAGAGAGCCGTTGGGGGATTAAGGGATTGATTGACTAAGGGAATAATATCGGCTGAGAAGGTGCGAGAAAGCTGGTGATGGCTGCATGAAAGTTAGCGTACAGCATCTCGGAGCTGACTCAAGACTGTAATTCCATTTGCGTTGTCTTACTTGCTTCAATAAAAAAAATCCCTTCGTTAACTACACTGTCGAGTCTTCCTTCGTCCTCTCCACGTTTAGAAGACTCCACGTAATACTGGTTACCACTTGAGAGTAAACACGGTAGAGTGGTGACCATTTTTAGAAATTCTTGAGCAAATGAATGAGTTTATGTTTGACTTATTGAGCTTCGAAGAGGGAGTGTAAAAATAGCTGTATGTGATGATGTGCCAGAATGGCATGTTTAATATTCAAGGAGATAAACCCACATGGATGTTACACATCTCGAGGTTTAGGCAAACATGGGAAGGGGGCGAGGAACACTGCCGATGTCAGTAGGACATTTCACCAGCCCAAATGGTGGGAGAATGGGAGAGTATTGAGCGCAACCTCGGCATCTGAGACACGGCAGGGCCAGCAATATGGCACGGCTCAGGGGCACCCTGAGGCCGGACAGCTGTGGTGAATGGCCACCATCATTGGACACGAGCATCGAGAATTCTGATGTGAAACCCTAACGTTAAGTGCCTGGGTCGGGAGTCCGCTCCTGCATGCAGGTCAGATGAGTTATTCGTGGGAAAAAGATTCCTGCTCTAACTGGCCACTTACACCTCATGCAGCGTGTTACGCACACCACAGGATGGGTGTGGGCCCTTTAACTTGTGGTCTGTGCTTCCTCACATTCCATCTCTCCCTGAGCTTCCTCATGCCATAGTGCCTGAGCCCACAAGATGGCGGACCACGTGGTTCTGAAGTCTACACATGCACAGTAATAATACTCATCAGCGAAGCACTTGATTACATCTTTGCAATATATCATTCAACAAACCTCTACATATTATTGGGTCTTTCTGTAAAGTCACGTAAAAAGGGTCAAAGAAAATAACAAAAAATAAAAAAAAACTACGACGTTTCGATCTCAACACAAGCGGTCGTCTTCAGGAAAAGGGGGGTTAGCTTCCAAGGCAGTATCTCACCAGGGCCGGTACATCAGCATTCAATCCTTGTTGGACCAAATCTTCAATGATTGCAATGGTGTCAAGTACAGGAACTTTGGTAAACACAGAGTCCACATCGAAACTAACGAGCAAATCACCCGGAGATAGTGAGACGTCCTTAATTAACGATACCAAGTTAGCTGAGTTGAGTACAGCTGAGGTGGTCTTACCAGTGAATGGTTGTAAGGTCTCAGACAGAAATCGGGCCAGTTTGTAGGTGGGTGAATCAATGGTTGAGACGATAGGATGAAGGGGTGTCCCTTCTTTAGGGATTTTTGGTAAGCCATACAATCTGGGTGGTCTATCAGCAGAGGGTTTTAAGGAAAACCGCTTGGTTGGTTCGATCAGAGATGTCAAATCAGTGATGATATTGTTGGTTTTCGTAATGAGGCGGTTGGTGGGATCTCTTTAAATTTTGGTATAGCTACCATCATTAAGTAGGTCCTGAATTTTGTTATTGTATGTGGTTTTAATTAAGGACATCTCACTATCTCCAGGTGTTTTGCTCGTTAGTTTCGATGTGGTCTCTGTTTACCAAAGTTCCTGTGCTTGACACCATTACATTCATTGAAGATTTGGTCCAACAAGGATTGAATGCTGATGTACCGGCCCTGGTGAGACACTGCCTTGGAAGCTAACCCCCCTTTTCCTGAAGACGACCGCTTGCATTGCGATCTAAATATGAATTCCTGCAGTCACGAAAGCTTTATGTCAAGATTTAAACCTCTACATATATCATACTATAACAATCTACCAACTATGTTTATCTCACTTTATTGAAATAATGACATTTTCTACTTGTAATTGACCTGGTTTAAAACCATTTATTTTAAAACGGACCAAACACTTTGTTCAAAAACTAAAATGTCAACCACGACAACAGCCAATGTTCGGCACAAAGTGGGAGTGCCGTCATCACAACACGTGTGCCAGGAGGTTATGTGCGCTTTGAGACCACGTGAAAGTGTCGAAAGCGAATGGGTTGACTGACTGAGATGATTGGCAGATGCATCACCTGTGCTCCCTACTGTGCCAACTTGCTGCGCTGTAATCGCCCGGCGCTCCGCTTATTGTAGTGAACATCACACCTCTGCCCTCTGTTGTCAATGAAGGGTGACTGCCTATTACTGCCTAGTATCGTCCTCATGAGCCTGCATAGGGGCCAATTTTACGCCACTAGTACTAGTCATCGACAAGTCCACTCAGCTGCACATAATCCTATAATACATCACCATGTCTCTTTTTTAGCCCATGCCATGCCTGTTTAGCCCCCTCGAGCCGGCCAAACAGAAGTTGCTTGAGCATGTGGTGGCTGGGCATCTGTACTACATGACCCTGCTAATGCAGCCTTGCCAATGGGACAATGTCCAGATCTCTGAAAAATAATTTGAGCACTTCACACAATCCAACCTGATTAAACCCAGGATGAATCTTCGGCAGGCCAGTCTCAATGTTTCAAACCGGCACAAATGTTCCTTCCAATGGGTCCATGTTTTGCAAGCATTGCATACTTAGGGCATAACTGTGGCAGAGAAGATATGGAGCTTTGTACGGAGCGACAGGCCATAACGTTTCCACAAGTCATTATGCAGACAATGAAAATACAATGCCCCTCGACTGCTTCGGAGTGAGAGCTTTGTTACAAAAACACAATTAGTCATGAGCACACTACCCAGGTATGGGAACTCCTCTACTATTTCCCCCATCACTCATGGGGAGTTGAGAGGGTGTAGTGTTTGATGTCACAAAATACCCAGGCAGGTGCATTTTTTTGTGGGACTGATAGAGGGCCCCACCTCTTAGTGGCACCTTCCAGGTTCAGCAGCAGTCTCCAACTCCTTCTCAGAGTGACCAGCCATTATCAGATCATCAGCATACATACAATGGTTGACCAATATAGGGAGCCATCCCTTGACCACAGTTGAGCATTGATCAGCCTCCCATTGTATCTGTACCAGATGCAAATTCCTCTGGTACAGCAATGGAAAGCTTCTCAAACTACATGGTTGAAAAATATGTTAAATAATGTGGGGAGAACATCCCTGCCACACCCCAGGTGACTAGGGAATAACTCTGAATCCTGGCGACGCAGATTTACTCGGGCCTGATCACCATCATGAAGGTTCTTAATAATTGTGAGCAGAGGGTTAAAGACCCCGAAAGCACGAAGATTAAACCCAGATCCCTGACCTATTGATGGTATCATAGGCCATGACCAGGTCAATAAAGCAGAGATGTAAGTCCCATTGAAATTCCCTAAAGCTTTGCTGTAGCAGACAGATAGTTAATATGGAATCTGTGCAGGACTGCCCCTGACTGAAACCACATTGGGACTCTGTCCGTCTCTTTTCAGCGTGCCGTGCAAGGCGATGTTTAATAATCCTTGCCATGACCTTTCCCAATTTTTGAAGAGGGAAATCCACCAGTAGTTGTTCTAATCAGTGAAATCCCCCTTCTTCCAGAGAGGGTGTGATGCCGCCGCCACGAAGCCATTCAGCAGGCGCCCCATCCCCGACCTCGCCACCACCAAGGGACGGAGCCGACCCCTCGTCCCCCTCACCTCACCTCACATGAACACACCCGCACGCATTTCCCCCCCCCCCCCCCCATAGAGCTGGAAGGGGAGGACACCTGATCGACCGGTTTTTATCCGAGAAACCCTTATCGGGATTAACTCTCACGGTTTCCGGCGATCAGGGAGTTGGATGACCTCCCCCGACGCTACGTTGCACCGCGGCGCTGCGACCGACCTTAAGATGGTATGGTTGCGGCGAGGGGCATTCGGCCACCGCGGTTGAGGCGCACCCCCCACACCCACCCCCACGTGTCGACGAGGCAAGCAGGGACGGCACGGCATAATTAGCAGGAATGCGGCGGCTCTCGCATAGTCACGGAAGGTTGGGATGGTTGCGCTTGAGCGCGCAGGCACAATTGTTGGGGAGGGTAAATGATTAAGCTGAAGGTATGAATAGATCGGGAGAGGGGAGGCGCGCGGGGAGCCGTGCACAGATTCCCACGACGGGCCTTTGTGATGGACACCGCCACATGAACTTCAATAATGGGGGTCGGCGTGAGAAAGGGATTGATTGGAATTTGCGCTGCGCAACGCCGCACATTGATTAGCATATCACAGGCGCCCGGAACCGCGGTGCGCGTGCTAGAGGGCGCGAGCCCATTGTTAAGGAAAAGCTGTGGGCCACCATCCCGCTCGGAGCCTTTGATGTAGGGAGGATAAAAAGGGGGGGCAAAGGAGAAATCGGGCTCACTCCAGCACCAGGCGACACCACGAGCTCCAGCCCAGCGACCCGGACGTCCGTGAGACGCACCGCGGTACGCTGCGAGGAGGAGATCAACGGACCGCCGTGAGCACCTAACAGTGAGTACGAAAGTGAATTGAAATCAAAGCCGATAAATAGAGAATAGATTCAGGGGTGGTAGAATAGGCCGGCCTCGTCGACTCATACTGATCAAACATCAATTACCAGGTAGCAGATAATAAATCATTAATAGCGAAGCGTGGCCTCGCGTGATCTTGTCGAGCAGTGTGAGCGTGTGGGTGCGCGGTTGTACACAGTGGTTCGCCACGTGAGTGAGCGCTGCGCGGAGCTGAGCGCGGGTGCGCGTGTGTACACAGTGGTTCGCCACGTGAGTGAGCGCTGCGCGGAGCTGAGCGCGTGGGTGAGCGTGTGTACACAGTGGTTCTGTAGTGCTGCGGCTCGCCTCGGGGGAGCGCTGCGCAGAGCGGTGCGAGAGTGGGTGTCGCGTGTGTTCACTCCGTGTGTGATACAGGTGCGCGATCATAACGCGAGTGTTCGGTGGTGAGTGAGTGCCGCGGAGAGCTGTGTGCGTGAGTGCGCATGCGTTCGTTACGTGTCGGATACGGATGCGCATTGGTAACGTGGTTATTCGACGTGGAGGCGAGTGCCGCACAGGGCTATAGACGGGCACACGCTCGCAGTGTGCGAGAGCTGTACGTAGCGGTGTAAAGAGGGGGAGTGTGGCGTTTGATTGATGATGCTGTGCGCATGTATGCTCGCAGCGTGGGAGCGCGGCGCGAGGCTGTAACAGTAGGGGCGTCGCGTTCGAATGCCGGCGAAACCGTAGCGGGTAATAGGGAGGTGCGGTAACGTAAACGGAATAGGGGATGCAGGCGGGAGGGACCCCGGGGGCCAACGGCCCCCACATATTGGTGTCAGAAACGGGACGATCCCCCGCGCCCCCAAGGGAGAGAGACCCCCCAACCCAGATTAAAATCAAATGCACATTTACGGGCAAAAGAATTCAATCATGGAAATCGTTTGCCCGCAGCATCAGGGGGGCTAAAAAAGTTAATGGGTGGTCAGATGAGGAGACGTTGCAGCAGTTAGAGCTACATTTAGATGGGCGGGCAGCTGACTTTGTGGAAGCTTTGCCCGCAAGCGCACAAACTCAGTGGGAGAACTTAATGTGCAAACTCGAACGGCGCTTCGGCGCCTATGACGAGGAGGATGCGCAGGCGGCCTTAGAGGCACGCCGCCGCCAACCCGGCGAGGATCTACGAGATTACGCCGAGGACGTACGCATGTTGACCCAGCTCGCGTACCCCGAGTACGAGGCCAAAATAATTGAGGGCCTCGCCGCCGGTAAAATCCAGCGAAATTTGGCACGCACCCCGTGGTGGCAGCCAAATGTCGACGGTGCATGCCTCTCCTTTAACACCCTCGTCGAGCGCGCGCGCAAATGCGAGAAACTCTCGGGTGAGCGCGCGCATCCTCGAGGGAGGGGACGAGAGTGCGCCGTAGCGAGCCTACTCTCCGACGAGGAGGAAGAGCTCGCCATCGCAGTAAGGGGACGGGCAAGGGAGCCCCAGAGACCCAGCGAAACAACCCCGGGTTGGGTAGCCGGGTTACAGACCGGCATAGGAGATATGGACGGTAAGATAACCAACGTAGGTGAGAATATGACCAAGCTGCAATCCTCCGTTGAGACCATCCGATCCGAGATGGGGGAACTAGACTCCACGGTAGGAGGGCTAACTGGAAGGATAGCCCGACTAGAAGCAGAGTATGAGCAGCAGCGCACTGGGGGAGGAGGGAGTGGGCAGAGAGCCCACTACGGAGACGCCACCCCTCCCCGGGCGTGTTATGTGTGCGATCGGCGAGGGCATCTCAGGAGGGACTGTCCTCAGGTCGCCCGAGCTAGACAAGAGCTAAGGTCAAACACTAAGGCACCCCTAGAGAGGGGACCACCGGGGGGTCAAATCGACGTAGCCCCGACACAAACAAGCTGTGAGAATAATGGCGAGCGAGTGATCTCCACACAGGTGAAGTACCGTTGATGACTCTTGGACACCGTTGGTGAGGCACACGTATTTATTCCGTACAAGTAGTCACAACTGTGGACATACAATACTAGAGGGGGTATCGGCCCCCTCACCCGGCTAGCTGGGAATACACTGCTAGCTATCTCTGACCTACCTCCTAGTCCTCCACTAACGGGCTAGGGGAGGCTGTCTGGCCCGACACTGGTAAGTCGGGCTACGGTACCCGGAGTCCCAGAGCACTAGCTCTGGTTCTCGGGACCACGCCGCTGGCTCGGTCCTGCGCGGCCCTGACAAGGGCGGCGTCCCAGGGGAGTCCAGGGCTCTAGCTAGACGATCTTCGGTCTTCACTGGTTTAGCTTTAACATTCTGCCCCGAGCCCTCTGACACATCCCCCTTTATACTCCACCCCCGCTGAGGGGTGGGGCCCCGGGCTGCCTGGTGCGGACGTCGTTGAGAGCACCCCCCCCGTGCACTCACGTAGCCCCGCCCACTGTGTTTCTTTCCCATAAGCTGCCATGCATAACGGCTCTCTCTCTAACACCCCTACATCACCCCCCCCCCCCCCCCCGCATAGCTTGCAGCCGTCCCGGCTGCCAACATACAAAAAAAACGACAATAAAAGCGCATTTACCCCCTGACCGCGCGTGTGCCTCACTATTTTTCAACATAACGCGAAGAGAACAACAACAAGAACCAGAAAACCCCGAAGGGAAAACAACCCGACGCACCCCCCCCCCCGAATAAATACGAATTCCGTAAAAGCAACGTATATACAAATCGCAAGGAACCCCCAACACACACACACAACACAACACAATGTGCCAGGAGCACACCACCGACGCAGCGCACAGTAACCATACACGTGAAAATAAAAAATAAAAAAAAATTCTTCTTTTTGTGCATCACAAGAGTCTGCGCATTCTTGCGCGCGTCCTTGCCGCAGGCCCGTCACACGGGGCAACCCCGGATGGTGGACCATCCGGTGGCAGCTGTCCATTTCGAAGTGAGTCTGCGCTTGATGTCGCGAGACCCTCGGCATCCCCCATAGGGGTTGTTGGGCGGGAGCCCGTCATTCCTGGTGCACCTGGGGGCGGGACAGCCGGCAACACGTCAGGCGAGAGCAGCAGAGACGGACCCTTTGAGTCGGCCGACCCCCCACATGTTTGGCCACGCGTGTGTGGAGTGGGGCCTCGCACCGCAACGAAGGGTTTCAGCCTAGAGGGGTGCACAAACCACCGGCGCTTCCCCCATTTGATGCGAACGCACTGAGGCCGCAAAACCTCGACCACCTCGACGGGGCCCCGCCACGGCCGCACCAGTTTTGAGGAGGTCGCGAGTGGTACCTGGGGACAGTGCAGCCATGCCCTGTCCCCCGGCTTCCACTGTAGCACGTGCGCGCGACCCAGTCTGAGGCGCTCATTCGCTTTCTGACGCCTGTCGGAATTTAGCATGGCAGCATCCCGTGCCTCAGTCAATTTCGCAAGGTTAAATTTAACATGGTCAGCCAATTTAGTTTTTCCCAGCGGCGCGGGGATCTGCAGCTGTGCCTGAACAGGTGGGTCAGGTTCGCGGCCATACATGAGGAAGAAGGGTGAAAATCCCGTCGCAGCATGGGGGGCCAATCTGTATGCTGCCAGGACCCCTTGAATTTGCAAGTCCCAATCGGTCTGTGAGTCCGAAACCTGCTGCGACAACATAGACGTGATGGTTCGATGCAGACGCTCGACCATCCCGTCAGTTTGCGGGTGATAGGGAGAGGTACGAATTTTTTTCGTTCCCAGGAGCTCACAGACCTGTTGGAGGAGTTTGCCGGAAAAAAATTTTCCCTGGTCGGTCAGCAGCCGCTCCGGAGCACCTTTGTCCATGACGTAACCTTGGACAAAGGCCTCCACGATGGCTGCTGCCGACTGGTTGGTCAGGGGCCAGGCCATAGGCCAGCGCGTAAAGTATTCCACCCCGGTCAATAAATATCTATTGCCCCTAGGGGTGGCGGGAAATGGCCCCAGAATATTCAGCGCGACAAGTTCGTTCACTCTGGAGACTCTGATAGACTGCAAAGGCGGGTTTGACTCCCGTGCTGGTGGTTTTCGCTGCGCACACCGAGGGCATGATGCCAACAGATCTGCGACATCCCTCGTCATGCCTGGCCAAAAAAAATCAAGCTGGAGCAAGGCGAGGGTCTTTTGGGTACCCAGGTGGAGGAGGCACTCATGAGCAGCCCACACCACCCTACCCCGTAACCCAGAAGGGACCACCAGCCGGTGTCGATGGGATTTCCCATCCCAATGCATCAGCAACCCCGCGTGCATTTCCCATGCGTCGGCATCACCCGTCCCCCGCCCCGCCTCCCCGGCGCGACGACGCGACGCGAGCAGGGAGGTATCCTCCATCTGGAGGCGCCCCCATTCATTAACAGGCAAACCCAGCAGGGAATCTTTTCCCTGTTGTGCGATAGAATTTGGAAGCAATGTTTCGTCGTCGGCGGCGGCCGCCAGGACCGGAACCGGCATGTCCCCTGCTGGCTTGCAACGTCCCGACCCCAGGAGGCATGCACATTCGGAGGTGGTTGGCATGCGCGACAGAGCGTCCGCGTTGGTGTGGCGAACGCCCTTACGGTAGGTGGTTTCGAAATCAAAATCCTGGAGGATCTCCAACCATCGGGACAATTGTCCCGATGGCTGTTGAACTCGCAGGGCGTACTGCAGTGCCGCATGATCTGTGCGGACGGTGAAATGCCGACCGTACAGATATGGGCGATACTGTTGGATGAAATAGACAATTGCCAACAGTTCCCTACGGGTGACACAATATCTTTGCTCCGCTGGAGACAACACCCGACTGCCGTACGCAACCACCCGTTCCACGCCGTCAACCACCTGGGAAAGCACGCCCCCAATACCCGTGTTGCTCGCATCAGTGTCGAGCAAAAATGGTTCCGAAAAATCGGGGTAAATCAAGGGAGGAGCTTTTACCAGGGCGTCCCGAAGGGAGCAGAAAGCAGCTTCCTCCTCCTGACCCCAGTGGAACCGAACCCCTTTTGATGTTAAAGCGTGTAGGGGTTTGGCAATCGTCGCAAAATCAGCGACGAACCGTCGGTAATACGACGCAAAGCCAATGAAACTCCTGACCTCTCCCACCGAGGTGGGAGTCGGCCAGGAGCTGACACACTGCGTTTTGGCGGGATCGGTAGCAATACCTGAGCGCCCCACGATGTGCCCCAAATAACGCACCGAATCGCGTAACAAATGACATTTTTGGGGTTTGAATTTCAAATTAGCAGCCCGCATCTTTAGGAAAACCGCCTGCAACCTCTGGAGATGTTCGTCAAAAGTTTTACTAAAGACGATAACGTCATCCAAATAAATCAGGCACGACTCCCATTGCAATCCAGCCAAAACCAATTCCATCAAACGCTGGAAAGTTGCCGGCGCTGAGTGTAAGCCCATCGGCAACCGGTTGAATTGGAACAGGCCGTGCGGTGTACGGAAAGCAGTTTTAGGCTTTGAATCATCGTCCAGAGGAAGCTGCCAGAATCCCGAAAGTAAATCCAGTGTGGAGAAGAATCGCGCTCCCGCCAAGGCGTCCAGTGATTCGTCCATCCGTGGGAGCGGGTATGCGTCGGCAACCGAAATTTTGTTAAGGCGCCGAAAATCAACGCAAAACCGCAACGAGCCGTCCTGCTTTTTAACCAGGACGATCGGCGCTCCCCAAGGGCTGGTGGAAGGAGAAATGATGTCGGCGGCTAACATGTCATCAATAGCCGATTTGACATGGTCCTTTTCGGCGGGACTTAACCGAAACAGATTCTGGCGTATTGGCGCGCTGTCACCCGTGTCAATATGGTGACGCAGCAGATGAGTGCAACCCAAATCGTATTTGTCCCGACTGAAAACGTCGGAAAATTCCCGCAGTAGCGTTCTAAGCTGTTGGCGCTCTGAATTTGACAGGTCCGTCGATCCCGCACAAAGCGCATCGAGCCACCCTCCATCGCTGTCCGAATGTCGGTGCGGCCGGGGAGCAGTGCCGACGTGATTCGCAACAGGTTCCTCGCAGGGCACCGGCGTCGCGTGAGCAAGCACCGTCCCTTGAGGAACTACCACTGTCTGCGACCCCACATTGAGGACCGCGATGAAAGGGTCCCCGTCCCCTCTTATGACGGTCTGGGCCGGAATCAAATGAGGTCCACTAACCCCGGCCCTAGATGGTCCCAGCAGAATTCCCTGCTCCCCAATGCCCTCAGCGAAGGGCCGACGAAGTTTTAGAGGCACCAACATTTGAGCTCCCGGCGGCACACGAACTGTTTTAACGACGAACGCTGGTACTGTTACGAACGCCGTCCGAGCCGCAGTAGGGGAAGGCAGGAACGCCATGCGTCGTCCCGACGGGAGCTCAATGCATCTCTGGTCTATTAAAATACGAATCGGCATTTTGCCCAAGAAGTCCGTCCCCAGCAGGCACGGAACCGCCAGCGAGGAGGAAACAAAAATCGGGCCCGACAATTTGATATCCCCGATACAAATTTGCGCTCGAATCTGTCCAATGATGCCAAGAGAGCCCCCGTTAGCAGCATAGAATGGGACGTTAACCGGCAGTAAAGGACGGCTCTGGACAGGTAGAATATTGTAAATGAGTTCGGAAATGATGGTCGCCGATGCCC
This sequence comes from Lampetra planeri, assembly GCF_965212315.1. NCBI lineage: Eukaryota > Metazoa > Chordata > Hyperoartia > Petromyzontiformes > Petromyzontidae > Lampetra > Lampetra planeri. The sequence continues at coordinate 3,102,278 of NC_136109.1, read as the reverse complement.
CCGTATCGACCAGGATGCGTACCTCCACCCCGTCAATGTGTCCCACCACGGCCGACGACCCCGACGACGCGGCCACAACGCGATGGGCCAACATGGACCACTGCCTGGGTTCGATTTGAGTCCCCATAGTGGTGCGTGTTGGCCCGTCGCAGCGCAATGTCGGCCCCCCGTTCGTTGCGGTGTGCGAGTGTGTGACGAGTGTGTGCTTGGGCCAAACATGAGGGGTGCCGCGACTCGCCGGATTATGTTCATGGAGCTTGGGAGGAGGAGGGCCGGCGTCCTGTCGAGGCGTCGTCCCACGCTGCCGAGGAGAGCGGCACCCCGAGGCGACATGGCCCCGGACGCCGCAGTTGAAGCAACGCGGGAGCGCCGGCGGCGATGACGGACGGTCGAAGCGGCTCGACCCATCCCGGGCCGACCGTGCTCCCGTCCCCTGCTGCCGTCGACGGTCGACGGCGTAAACCTCCTCCGACGGGAGGGTGGCTGCAGCCACCGCACGCCCGGCCGCTGCCCTGCTGGCTTTCCGACGCTGTGACAGCAGATTGGCGTGGAGGAGCCGCGCAGCCTGGAGGGAACTCATCTCCGTGTCCTCCTGTGCAACGACGGCGATGTCCAGGTCGTCTGCCAGCAGGAGGATTTTTTCTGTGACCATGGCGTCCACGCCGTCGTCGTCCATTCGAGGGAAGGCCGTCTTCGCCAGTGCCAGGAGACTCGTCCTGTACGCCAGGGGCGACTCCTTTGCACCCCGCTGGCGATCGTAAAACTGCTGCCTGCATTCCGCTGAAGGTCCGTAGACCCCGGCCAGCAACTGCAGCGCCATCTGTAGCGTGGAGCGCTTCTCCCTCGGCGCCGATGTAAGGGCGGCGAGTGCGTCGCTGTCGAGGAGCGCCGGCAGCGCGCAGAGAGCCTCAGCATCCGACCACCGTGCCATTTCTTGGTGGGCGAGGAAGCGTCGCTGGAAGCCGCCCCAGTCGCCCTCCGCGCCAACAAACTCTTTGAGCGGAGGCAGCCGTTGGTGCAGCGCAGCGGTCGCCATGGAAGCTCGCAGGCTGCTGTCCCCGTAACTCGGCTGCGCTTCGGCGCGAACGGCAGATGGTATCGCCTGTCGCAGCCGTGATGACGCTCCCTCCGCTGGCGGTGACGCGGCAGCCCCAGCGAGAGCGATGTTGGACCCGAGGTTCAGGCCGGCCACGCCCTCAGCAGCTGCTGCGGCGATGGCGGGAGATTCAAAGTTTGAATCCGTTGAGATGGCGGGAAGGCGCATCGGACGTCGGTTCTCCTCGCCCCGTGGTGGTCCACCAGCCCCCAGCCGGGTGATGTGTTCGAGTGTGGCGGCAGCGGCGTAAAGCAGCTCCGCCAGCCTCGCGTGAGCCAGCCTCAGCCCTTCTGATGGCGGCTCCTCTTCATCCTGATGCTCCGGTAAGAATGCGTCCGGCCCCGGCTGCACGATGTCTTGTTGAGCCGTCTCGGGCTCGACAATTTCAGCGGTGTCCTCCACCTGCGGTACTCCGGCTCGAGCTGTCCGGCGCGTGTCCATGTTCGTAGTTGTTCTGACACCAGATGAAGTACCGTTGATGACTCTTGGACACCGTTGGTGAGGCACACGTATTTATTCCGTACAAGTAGTCACAACTGTGGACATACAATACTAGAGGGGGTATCGGCCCCCTCACCCGGCTAGCTGAGAATACACTGCTAGCTATCTCTGACCTACCTCCTAGTCCTCCACTAACGGGCTAGGGGAGGCTGTCTGGCCCGACACTGGTAAGTCGGGCTACGGTACCCGGAGTCCCAGAGCACTAGCTCTGGTTCTCGGGACCACGCCGCTGGCTCGGTCCTGCGCGGCCCTGACAAGGGTGGTGTCCCAGGGGAGTCTAGGGCTCTAGCTAGACGATCTTCGTCTTCACTGGTTTAGCTTTAACATTCTGCCCCGAGCCCTCTGACACATCCCCCTTTATACTCCACCCCCGCTGAGGGGTGGGGCCCCGGGCTGCCTGGTGCGGACGTCGTTGAGAGCACCCCCCCCGTGCACTCACGTAGCCCCGCCCACTGTGTTTCTTTCCCATAAGCTGCCATGCATAACGGCTCTCTCTCTAACACCCCTACACAGGTTCCAGCAACAACGCCCACGGAAACGGTGACTCATGGCGAATGGCTACGGGAGCTCGTGGCGGGGATCACGGGGGCCACGTCGCTGGTGGAAGGGGAGGTAAACGGAGTGCGTACCCGAATTCTGCTGGACACGGGGGCGGTGGCCTCGCTCGTGAGCGCAGCGCACTGCAGCGCGATCGGGGTCGACGTGCGTTACCTGCAGGCACCGGACCGCGCGCTGCACACGGCGAGCGGAGCCGGAATGGGGCTGCTGGGGAGAGCCACCCTAGAGGTCCGCATAGGCAGTCAGGTGTGCACCCAGGAGTTCTACGTGTCGAGTGCGTTGTGTCACGAGTGTATCGCAGGTACCGACCTCTTAGAACGGCTGGGACTCAACGTGCAACCCCGCCAGCGATGCGCCACCATGGAGAGCAACGGCGAGCGGATATCGTTCCTGGGACGAGAACCGACGCGCCCCCGCTTTGCACCTGTGGCCGCTATCCTGGCGACGGCAGTCACCATCGGCCCGCTCTCCGAGATGCTGGTGCCGGTGGCAACATCCCCCACCGACCCCGCGCTCCGACCATCAGGGGAGGTAATGCTAACTCCTCACCCGGAGTTGGCAAAACGGTATGGGATAGTGGGATCCGCCACGTTGGTAAACGCAGATGGGGACCGATTGTTTATGCGGATGTTTAACCCCCACAATACCCCAGCGATACTGCGACGGCGCACCCCGATAGCCACCGTACACCCCCTGCACGCACGCCACTCTGACGACTCGGTGTTCGCACTCTGGGCTGAGGACCCCGGTCGTCCTGAGGGTGACCAGGACCTGGCCTGGTGAGTCGGCCCGACTCCCCGAGCCGAGATCGTTCCCCTGCTCGACGCGTTACATGTACCATGGGCGGATTTACCTAAGGGAGAGGCCGATCGGCTGCGCGAGTTACTGCAGGAGTATGCCGACGTATTCAGCGAACACGACTCGGACGTGGGTCGGACCGACCTTGTTAAGCACCAAATTGACACCGGTGCAGCCCGACCCATCAAACTCCCTGCATACCGAGTGGGCGCACCCGAACGCACACAGATCAAAGAGGCGGTTGGGGACATGCTTCGCGATAACATTATTCAGCCCTCGGCGAGCCCCTGGTCAGCCCCGGTGGTACTAGTAACGAAAAAGGATGGGTCAACCCGGTTCTGCGTCGATTACCGTAAATTGAACGCAGTCACGCTCGGCGACGCCTTCCCCATACCTCGCATCGACGACACTTTTGACAGCCTCGCCGGAGCGCAATACTTTTCCACCCTCGATCTCGCGTCCGGGTACTGGCAGGTGGAGATGGCGGAGGAGGATCGGCCAAAAACCGCATTCACCACCCCGATGGGACTATTCGAGTTTCGAGTACTCCCGTTCGGACTCACCAATGCGCCCGCGACATTCCAGCGGCTGATGGAGTTGGTGATGCGGGGTTTGCAATGGGAACAGTGCCTGATTTACTTGGACGATGTGATCGTGTTCAGTAGATCTTTGTCTGAGCATTGGTCCAGGCTACGAGAGGTGTTCCAGCGACTGCGAGCGGCTCATCTCAAGCTCAAGCCACGTAAGTGTTACATCGCACAACGCGAGGTGGGGTACCTCGGGCATCGCGTCAGCGAGGCAGGCGTGCGTACCGATCCGGAGAAGGTACGCGCCGTAGTGGAGTGACCACGGCCAAGGAATCTGATGGAGATCAGATCATTTTTGGGGCTCGCCACCTATTATCGTCGATTTGTAAAGGGATTCAGCGAGATTGCACGCCCCCTCACCCAACTCACCTCCCCTAAGCACCCCTATCAGTGGACGGGGGCCTGCCAGACGGCCTTCACCACTCTCAAAGACCACCTCACCCACGCCCCCACCCTCGCTTTCCCCGATTTTACCACCGATTTTATTTTGGACACCGACGCCTGCAGCAGCGGGCTGGGCGCGGTGTTGTCACAGGTACAGGATGGGACGGAACGAGTCATCGCGTACGCCAGCCGGACCTTGAGTGGGGCCGAGCTGAACTATTGCGTGACCCGCCAAGAGTTGTACGCAGTGATTTTCGCATGTAAACAGTTCCGGCCGTATTTATACGGCAGGAAATGTCGCGTACGCACTGACCATTATGCTCTGCAGTTTCTTCTTACATTCAAGGAGCCGCGGGGGCAGATGGCCCGGTGGTTGGCGCAGTTGCAGGAGTACAACCTGCAAATCGAGTATCGGGCTGGCCGGACGCATGCAAACGCGGACGCCTTGTCGAGGCGGCCCACGGTGTACGCCGAGACAAGGGTGGAAGAGGCCTGCCCGTGTTTCGCGGGGGGACGCTGCCGGCAGGCAACCGACCCCTGAGGGGCCGCGACCACTGACCCCCCCCACAGCGAGAGAGAGTGCAGTGTGCGCCACAGAGACCCTCACAGGTGGCACCGAGGATCCCATCGACCGCCCGGCAAGCGCGGGACCCACGGCTCGGGACCCGGCGGATCCCCCGCCCCGATCGGACGGATCCAGGAGGACGTCAGCTGCGCCTTCCCGGGCCTGAACGACGAGCAGCTGAGACAGACCCAGCAGCGGGATCCCGATCTGGCGGCAGTGGAGGCGGCACTGCAGGAGGAAAAGAGCGCCCTACCAGGACCCTGGAGCGGTTTGTATGCCCGGTTGTGTGTGCAGAACGGAGTGGTACGGGAGTTAACCGAGGCCGGCCAGCCGGGGTGCATCTGTGTTCCTGCCCAGGTGCGACCCCAGCTGCTACGGCTGGTGCATGACCACCCACTCGGGGGCCACGATGGGGAACGACGCACTCGAGAGACCCTGCGTCGCCAGTATCTCTGGCCCAAATTGGCACAAGACGTAGCGGCCTGGGTACAGGGCTGCCGCGCCTGTCAGCAGTGCGGGCCGAAACCGGCACGATACCAGGTACCCCTAAGGCCGTTCCGCGTCAGCCGCACGAATCAGCTGGTAGGGATCGACCTACAGGGGCCATTCCCGCGATCCCATCGAGGCAACCGGTATATCCTGGTCACAGTAGAGTATTTCACCCGCTACCCCGTGGCAGTGGCCATCCCTGATAAAACGGCCTTGGTGGTGGCCCGGGCATTTGTGGAACATTACGTACTGAAGCACGGGATCCCAGAACGAGTCCTCACTGACCAGGGTAGCGAGTTCGAGGCCGAGCTGTTCCAGGCACTGTGCCGTGAATTCGGAATCCAGAAGGACCGAACCACAGCGTACCACCCCCAAGCGAACGGTATGGTGGAGCGCATGAATCAGACCCTAGCGGGGAAACTCAAACGTATGGCGGCCGCAAATCAACGGGATTGGGACGAACACCTCCCCTACGCCCTTTTCGCCTACGCCACCACCGTACACACGTCGACGGGACAAACCCCGTTTTTAATGATGTTCGGCAGTGAGTCTCGTTTACCCGCAGATCTGCTATTCGGCGTCCCTTCCCCCCAGCCGGAGGAGGGAAGCCGCCCCGTGGAACACCTGTTGGAGACCCTGCGAGAAGCCCGAGGCCGAGCATACCCGCAAGGGGAAGCCGCGCATCGGCGGCAGGAACAGGGCACCCGACCCTGCATGGAACCCCCCTTATTCCTGACAGGCGCTAAGGTGTGGCTACACACCCCTCGCGTCGGGGCCGGGCAGGTGGGGAAACTGACGACCTACTGGCGGGGACCCTGGACCGTGGTGCGACAGATCTCCCCCTGGACGGTACTAATTTATGGCGGGGAGAGGGATCGAGAGACGGTGGTCAACGTCCACCGCTTAAAACCGTGGAAAGTGGCCCCGGCGAGAGAGAACCCCGTCACCCGAAGGCCCCGACATCCCGGAGTACCCGCACCCCTCGTGCTGGGGGGCCTCGCACCCTACATGGGCCCCGCCGGGCCCCCGAGACGCCCCGATCCAGTCAGGAGACGACGCAGACGACGGCTCATAAACCCTTCCGCTGCCGAGTTTGTGCCCCAGCCCGCAGGTACCGAGGGACAGGGAGAGCCGCTGGAGTGGAGGAGGAGGCCGCCGCAGGAGCTGCAGAGGACGGCGCCACCCGCCCCGAGACTAGCCACAAGGTCCGGACGGATCCCCCAAACCCCGCAATGTTTTCTCGTGGGCGCGGCCCAAGCGAGGTGCTCCAGTCAACCCGGGACGGGGACTGGCACCTCAGGGGGCTATGTGATGCCGCCGCCACGAAGCCGTTCAGCAGGCGCCCCATCCCCGACCTCGCCACCACCAAGGGACGGAGCCGACCCCTCGTCCCCCTCACCTCACCTCACATGAACACACCCGCACGCATTTCCCCCCCCCCCCCCCATAGAGCTGGAAGGGGAGGACACCTGATCGACCGGTTTTTATCCGAGAAACCCCTATCGGGATTAACTCTCACGGTTTCCGGCGATCAGGGAGTTGGATGACCTCCCCCGACGCTACGTTGCACCGCAGCGCTGCGACCGACCTTAAGATGGTATGGTTGCGGCGAGGGGCATACGGCCACCGCGGTTGAGGCGCACCCCCCACACCCACCCCCACGTGTCGACGAGGCAAGCAGGGACGGGACGGCATAATTAGCAGGAATGCGGCAGCTCTCGCATAGTCACGGAAGGTTGGGATGGTTGCGCTTGAGCGCGCAGGCACAATTGTTGGGGAGGGTAAATGATTAATCTGAAGGTATGAATAGATCGGGAGAGGGGAGGCGCGCGGGGAGCCGTGCACAGATTCCCACGACGGGCCTTTGTGATGGACACCGCCGCATGAACTTCAATAATGGGGGCCTGCGTGAGAAAGGGATTGATTGGAATTTGCACTGCGCAACGCCGCACATTGATTAGCATATCACAGGCGCCCGGAACCGCGGTGCGCGTGCTAGAGGGCGCGAGCCCATTGTTAAGGAAAAGCTGTGGGCCACCATCCCGCTCGGAGCCTTTGATGTAGGGAGGATAAAAAGGGGGGGCAAAGGAGAGATCGGGCTCACTCCAGCACCAGGCGACACCACGAGCTCCAGCCCAGCGATCCGGACGTCCGTGAGACGCACCGCGGTACGCTGCGAGGAGGAGATCAACGGACCGCCGTGAGCACCTAACAGTGAGTACGAAGGTGAATTGAAATCAAAGCCGATAAATAGAGAATAGATTCAGGGGTGGTAGAATAGGCCGGCCTCGTCGACTCATACTGATCAAACATCAATTACCTGGTAGCAGATAATAAATCATTAATAGCGAAGCGTGGCCTCGCGTGATCTTGTCGAGCAGTGTGAGCGTGTGGGTGCGCGGGTGTACACAGTGGTTCGCCACGTGAGTGAGCGCTGCGCGGAGCTGAGCGCGTGGGTGAGCGTGTGTACACAGTGGTTCTGTAGTGCTGCGGCTCGCCTCGGGGGAGCGCTGCGCAGAGCGGTGCGAGAGTGGGTGTCGCGTGTGTTCACTCCGTGTGTGATACAGGTGCACGATCATAACGCGAGTGTTCGGTGGTGAGTGAGTGCCGAGGAGAGCTGTGTGCGTGAGTGCACATGCGTTCGTTACGTGTCGGATACGGATGCGCATTGGTAACGTGGTTACTCGACGTGGAGGCGAGTGCCACACAGGGCTATTGACGGGCACACGCTCGCAGTGTGCGAGAGCTGTACGTAGCGGTGTAAAGAGGGCGAGTGTGGCGTTTGATTGATGATGCTGTGCGCACGTATGCTCGCAGCGTAGGAGCGCGGCGCGAGGCTGTAACAGTAGTGGCGTCGCGTTCGAATGCCGGCGAAACCGTAGCGGGTAATAGGGAGGTGCGGTAACGTAAACGGAATAGGGGATGCAGGCGGGAGGGACCCCGGGGGCCAACGGCCCCCACAAGGGACACCACCGGGGCATCCTTTTAGTCCTGCTGAACCCATCCCGTGTTCCAGACAGTTGTGATTGTCATTTAGGACAACCTGCACACAACATGCCACCCTTCCCTCATCAGTTTGCTTAGGAGATTTTCTTTACTCGACGCTTTTCCCAATCCATATTTTCTCAACAGATGACACATCAATCTAGATTTGAAGTTTTCGTGACAGCAGGGATCCATACTCTTTGGTTCTTTCGGTAAAGTCACGTAGGTATAAAATAAAACAAAATAAATTGAACCACGACGTTTCGGGCACAACACAAGCGTCCATCATCAGGTGGGACAACCACAGCAAGAAACAATTGCTGAAGTGGGCAAAAGGGCTGCCGTAACAAGAGGCTATATAGGTAAGAGAGGGGGAGGGGGGAGCCACTTCAGCAATTGTTTCTTGCTGTGGTTGTCCCACCTGATGACGGACGCTTGTGTTGCGCCCGAAACGTCGTGATTTTGCTTTATTTTATACCTACGTGACTTTACCAAAAGAACCAAAGAGTAACGATGACACATCAGCGAACTACTCACAGGGGATGGTTACTTCCTCCAATATTTGAAACACTGCAGCCCCAGCAGGCCACCCCCACCTCAGTAACTGGAGCCACAACCAGCCCCCCCCCCCCCTAGACATCTTGTATTCCACAGAGATCCAGAGAGTACTGGTTCAGCTCCTGTCAAAGGAGTGGGCAGCCTCTCCTATGCGGTGACCGTTCAAACATTCCACGTGATCGCCCGCTGTGGTTTCCTGCTATTCCTCTCGAAACAGGAGGCGTCATAGACGCCTGTCTACCCCCTGCCTCCACGGGGCCTCTGGTACAAGCGCCGTTTGGATCCTTTTTGTGTGGTTTAGCGCCCGCTCAGTCTCCCGTTGGCCACTGTTGCGGCTCTGTGCATGCCATGAAGGTAACAGCTGATTAGTATCGGTCTCCCCCCCCCCCAATGCCATTGCTCGCAGCACACCACCGTTTTACCGACCAACAGCAACCACCGAGCAAGTGGTGGGGGGCGGGGGCGTGTTGTTTTACATATCTATACACGCGCGCGCATGCAAAGGCATACACATCCACTTTAGAAGCCAGTCCCACGTATCGCGACGTGGCCGCCGATGAGCTGGCAGAAGATGGGGAGGAGGTTGCGGGGCTTGTGCGCCTCCCCCTCCGCCGTTGCTCGCCACCGCGAGATGCCACGCGCCGGTCCATCCTCCCTCTCGTTATTAACCCGGCAATCCTCCGCCTGAAATCTGGACACGTTAACGGTGAGTGGTGGGGTTTTTTTTGTGGCTCTTTTAAATGTACGGATAATTGTATGCATATGTTTATTCTCGTGATGATAATAATAATAATGGAAAATGTGAATCGTGGATGTCATGCTGTGTATTATTAATCGAACAATTCCACGTTTAAATATTTATTTAGTTGGAATCACGTGATTCAAACTGAATATATTGAAAGGAAATGCTAAAAGGTGCATTTATTGGTTTGATTTATATCTGCAGAGTGCAGAACTTGTTAATATCGTGATTTATCAAATGCACTCTCACCTGCTAATCTCTGTAACTGTACTAACCTTGTAAAAAATCCGGAATTTAATTATTATCGGATCGCATTCGCATCGCAGTCCGCCTGGTTTGTTGTACCAGAGTTATTTTTAACCACTAGTTGAGTCACCGTGCTCTTTATGATCTTCACAGCACTTTCTTGCAAACACGTCTTTTTTTTTTGCACCAACATTTAGGTGGGCAATAATTCATCATGGAAATATGTAAAGCGTTGGAAGAAGCTAACCCTTTGACCCGTAAAGAACGATTGCCCGTGCGCACAGACCCGGCGCCGCTCCTAATAGAAGTGATGGAGTGCCAACCCAGACCCGTTCACAATTCTCTTCCAGATGTCCCCGTGTGCATGCGATGAACTGCTTATTTCGATATCCATTCATCTGTATATAGCAAGATGCAGGGTGATATCTCATGTACGGTTGACAAAATAAAACGTTTGAAAAATGACAGGTACTTAAAAAACAACAACACTGCAGTCCTTAATATGAATCAAGGACAACTCTTGTTGCTTAAACGAGCAAATTTGATATTTAATTATATGCCATCTACTTAGTCAAATGAACTAACCCAGGCAAATGTAACCGTTACATTTTACTTCAAAATCTAATATTGCAGTGGCAAAGCAAGCACGCAAATGCATGGGTTCCTTCAGAAAAAATGCAACTGTCATGAATCTGCATTCGGAGGTTTTTATTCCATATTTTCCTATCTATAAAGTGGTATTTAGGTTTTCATTAAACCTAAGGTAGATCAACCTTACACTATAATCTCATGCTTTAAATTATGCATATGTTATAATATTTTAAATGTACATATTTAGAAATATGGTGCTCTTGATGTATTTGTAATTACCTCGACTAGCTGCAACATGTATTGGTGCGTGCAGGATAAATATCCGGCAGCCAATTAATCATAAGAGAGATATCCATATCGTGATGTAATTGTATTTATTGATTTACATTTTCAGGAGAAAAACTGTACAATTGCAGTAGAATAATCAGTTCTCAAAATATCAACATACAGTGCAATTGCTGCCCATATAAACACAAATAATTTTAAACGTTTTAGAAAAAAATTACTCTACTATGTGTAAATCAATAGTATTCAGTGAAAATGTTTTGAACCTTGCATCTTTTTTCGAGCATGATGTTATTAATATATTGAATGATGTTATTGATAAACGTTATTAGTATGTTTTGTGTGTGTGGATTGGCTTATGCATGCATGCACATGTGTATTTATTTTTCAGCCATTATAGACATCATTTTATTGGCTTTGCTGATCTGATGTTTTCCGTGTGCTTGACGTTATGCATGTGCCATACATTTGTATAGTGCATGTATAAAAGCTATCTGCATTTTGGAATCATGATTGGGTCAATTATAGCAACTCAATTCGTGACTGGTGGCCAAGCGTATAAACAAATCACAAACCAGTACCTTCGGCAAGCGTCTCTTGCAGTGTACCAAAATAGCCGACTATAAAATGGTTTCTAGTTGCAGTGGGTAAAATAATGTAAACTATTACGCAGTTTACAATATTCTGGATGTTCAATTAATATGCAGAAAAAAACATCAAAGGCACCAATGAACAGACGCCACAGCCGTTGAAGACACACACACACATGCATTATAATGCTTAATAAAAAAAATTGCAAACTGCGTGAAAACCCTATATATGGATGTCACCACTTAAACAATCAATTAACCAACATAGTAATGGATAGTGCATTGAACGTGGGGCAAAGGTTATAATTCAAAGGGAACGTTGTCTGATAAAAGACACGTTGAGGAAACGGAGAAATCTAGAGGAGAAAACTCAATATTGAGTACTGTACACAGAACATACGATTAGGAAAAGACTGATGAAAAAAAATAAAGGACACAGCAGAAACATAATTTAGAATTCCCTCGTAAGCGATGGGACCATGAAGGCAACAATAAGGAGGTTGATGAATGGCAGATCACAAGTGTAAGCTACCTAGCACCTGCACACAAACCGGCTCATTGCTCCGTCTGCTCGGTGGACATTCTTGTAATCACATTCCCTATTCCTTGTATGTGTAGTGTCACCGATTCAGAGACGAGGGTTTCCAGGAGACACCTTCTTTATTCAACACGTCCACACGCTCTTCATAGTCGCCTAGCCTAGCCTAAACACAACCCTAACCGTGTAATACCGATGGCGCTGACCGAGACAGCCAACAATTATCCGGCCATTCAATATCTAGCAAAGACGGCAGCGATGAAGGCGGCGAGACGACAGCGACGACGAGACGAGTCCAGTCCCAGAACCGGCAGCCCCGAGCTCCCACTCTCGGCTCCTTTTATGCTACCAGCGCGGCCTGGCTCTGCCCTGACCACGCCTCCCTTCTCGAACCCGCGAGCAGGTTCCAGCGGCCTCCAGATGGGGTCCTCTGTGACCCTTGCCCCAGTTCCTCTACTTTGCCAACACCCCATCCACCACAGTTGCCGCTGCTGTCCACCAGCCAGCGCGATGACACTACATATGTATGTATGTTGAACTTCTTTCGCAACGTGCTTACCCAACTGTGTTAATCTTAACCATGATCCATCATTGCACCTAGCGCTACGTCATACCCAAACCCAATTACTTTTCTGAATAGTTTTGGATGGTGTCAATAACCTGTGTATGTTCTCTACTCCATGTCCTCATTATTCTGTCTATTGGTCTACTGGAATTCCAAACATGCATATCTCCGTGATTCTTTGAAAATGTGTGTTTTGTTTGATACTTTTCATTAATGACCGTGTTTCTGAAGCACATGTTACAGCAGGTACATTGGTATGCTACTTTAAGCGCATTAGTATGTAACTTTTTTGCTCATTTACCATGAACCTCACTTTGCAGCCTTCTCTATTCAGTTCTTCTCACCTTAATGCAGCTCACTCCCATTGGATTTTATAATGACGATCTCATCATCAAATCTGAAATGGTTATTGTTTTCTCTATACATATTTCTGCATTTTTCACTGAGCCAATTTTTTATATCTTCTAATTTTCTAAATATCTGCTTATTTGCTGTAAATAACACTGGTGAAAACGTGTCAACTTGTCTGACTCCCACTTCAATATGTAAGCTGGTACTTTATGTAATATCAGTGTAACTCTTCTGTTTTTAGAAATGTTACTTAAAATTTTTATTTAGGCCTTCGTTTGTGAGAGCTTGGATTACTGCATGAATATTCAATGAGTCAAATGCCTTTTAATAGTCTACAAAGGCTTGGCATAATAATGTAGTGTTGTGTAGAATCACTCAGTCGGACACGTTGTTCCAAGTCACCTGCTTGCACTTTATTACTCTACTCTTGCACCAATTGTAGGCACTCCTATTTCTCTCTATACGGTCACTTTGTTAACCAACTTCCCCTATCTACTTTACACCTTGCTGACCTGCCTACGGTAGCTCTTCCTCTCAGCAGCTCCGCACTCACAGCTCCGCACACAGACCGTAGCTCACACAGGGCTTGCACACAGCTGCTCTCCCTCTGCGCCGCTGCCCTCGCCTACGTTCCCTCAGACCGACTCACTCATCCGATCCGGGAGGGGGGATCAACCATCACCCACCCGGCGACTCGTGAGGGTTGAGGTCCATCTCTGGCTTGAGCAGCAGCGGCGAGATGTCTTCACCTTGGTCCCAGCAACCTGAACTCCCACTCCGCTCTCACGCACCCACTTATATCCTCCTCCCATTTATCCAGCTCCTCCCTTGTGTCTCTTTAGGGCATGACAGGCTGGCGCCTGTCAGGCCATCGATCACCCCTTATCACACGTCTCCAAGGCGACACCTCCGGTGCCAGCGTAAAACCCCGGGCCGATCCCGTCTGCAACAGATTCTTCCGTTAATGAGGTGGAGGTTTGCTCGTGCAACCTTACGTTGCACACACGCACCTGCCTGCTCTCGGTTGCCCTCGGCCAGCAGTGCGCACCGCCTATTTTACCACACTACATCATCCCCCCCCCCACCCCATGAATAAAAATGCAGCCATCCTGGCTGTAATTAAACATAACCTGTGCGCACGAAACGTGACAACCCCTAACACAACTCTATGGTGACCAGTGACCGACCCCTAACAACAAGACAATCATAAGCAGTGACCATGAACAATAACAAGAACAAGGGATTGGCAATTGAAGTGAGAAGGCCTTGGGGCGTACGAAAAGCGGTTTCTGGTTTCGACTCGTCGTTGAGAGGCAATTGCCAAAATCCAGACAATAAATCGAGTGTCGAAAAGAATTGCGCGCCCAAGAATGCGCGTCCATACTAGGCAGAGAGTACTCATGCGCCACCAATATTTGATTTAATCTGCGAAAATCAACGCAAAATCTCAAATTTCCATCATGCTTCTTTACTAGGACAATGGGTGCTACCCATGGGCTGTTCGACGGAGCAATAATATCTGCTGCCAGCATCTCATCAACAGCCAGGCGTACCTGCTCCTTCTCAGTGGGGCTGATCCTATGCGAATTCATCCGAATTGGGGGTGCATCACCTGTATTAATGTGATGATGGAGGAGAGAAGTGCGCCCAATATCAAATTTGCCAGTGCTAAAAACGTCAGAAAAATCGTTCAAAAGCCGGCGTAATTGAGCTCGCTGCACTACCGTAAGTGCAGGGTTCTCAGAGCACAGGGATTCCAACCACGCGGAATCCAACTCATCAGCTTTACCGACGTTTCCTGCAACCAATCGAGCCGGCCCCGCATCATCAAGACAATGGGCTGCTGAAGCGTGTACCAGGACTGTACCCGCCTGAATCACAACCGGCGCGTGTCCCGCATTTAACACTTGCAGAAACGGTGTCTGCACGGCAGACACAACCATCACAGTCACCACTAATGAAGGGGACCACGACACAATGTTAGACGGGGTTAGCAGGATCCCCTCCTTCGGCCCCGGTGAAGGCAACTCTCTGCGCAACCGCAGCGGCATGAGCATTTGAGAACCCGCAGGTACTTTAATGGTTTGGCTAGCCATCGCGTGAACGGCGGCGTTCTGCGACAGCTATCGACCAGGGGAATGTAGGAACTGCAACCGCTGCCCCGATGGTAATTCAATGCATCCCTGATCGATTTTGATTTTCAAGGGCATCAGAAAATCGGTGCCCAACAAACAGAGCATGGCCAACGTTCGTGACACCAAAATTTGACCCTCCAAAAGGATCTCCCCTATTTGAACAGTGGCTGACATTTGCCCCAGTATACCCAGGTTCCCCCCGTTAGGTGCAACACAAGCGTTCTCCATGGGGGCAAGAGGATTGGATGACGAAGGCAACATGCGGAATATGGCCTCGGAAACCATAGTCACAACGGCCCCCGTGTCAACCAACAACCGAACTCTAATACCCTGAATCAGCCCCTCAAATGTTGAAGAATCCGCCGTGGCAGCCACAACACAATGAGCCAACGCGTCCCACTGAATGGCGCCGCGTGGCCAACACATGAACAAATGCACACCCCGTGTACAACTCACGACAGGATGAGATGTTACAGACTGATGCCGCTAAATGGATGATGGGACAAGGACGGCTGTGTGTTTGATGCAACTGGACTCGCCTGTACGTTGCAGGAAGAGTCGTTGAAGCCATAGGATGGATGCAGTGGGATCCCTCTGGTCCCGCGGCAGCAGTCGATGGAGATGTGTCCCGCACAGCCGCATTTGTGGCAGGTACTGTAGGGGCGACCGGCCAGTTGCCGCAGCCTGGAAAGCCATTTCCGCACTTGCAGGTGCTGCGCGGCACCCCTCTCCTCCAACCCACGGTCAAAGGAGGCACCCCCGAGTGTGTCCGCGTCCGGCTCTACTGCGCTGGCCGCCACCGCCGACCGGTCGTTGAGGTCGAGGTGTTTCTGGATGCCACGGGCCACTTGCAGGGAGGTGAGGTTGTCGTCTTCCGTCACCACGAGGGTGACCCCCAACTCCCGAGCCACGGAGATAAGTCACTCCAAGGCGAGAGAGTCCAGTGCTTGGCTGTCCATTTTCGGAAAAGCCGCGTGCCCCAGAGTGAGGAGAGCACTGTGAAACGCCAACGGTGTTTCGTTCTTGCCCCTTCATCGCAGGCAGAATCTTCGATGCACATTTGACGGGGGGTCATAGATAGCGGCCATCTTGGTGTAGGCGTGCATGAGGGTCGCTCTATCCGCCTCAGGGATGGCGAAGAAGGTGGCGAGCGAGTCGTTGTCGAGGGCCGTGGGAAAAGCTCGGAGCGCTTCGCCGGGCGTCCATCTCACCGAGATATAGGCAACCTCGAACCGACGACGAAAGGCCATCCAATCGCATCCTTCAGCTTGGGAGTCGGCAGCTGCTGCTGCAGCCTGGGCCGATCGGGTAAAATGGCGGACGCGCGGAGCCCAGCTGCAGCCTCCAAAATGGCGACCGGGTCCGGCGCTCCCGACGCCTCGGACCCGACAACGGCGTGAAGCACGCCCTGGAGACCGGTGGTCGACACAGCCATCATCCGCTCGGACAGATGAGCGGTGGCCGACAGCAGCTACCCCAGATGACCAGCGACGTCCAGCCAGCTCTGTGGAGGAGGCGGCAGGGTTGGGCTCGCCACGGTCTCCTGCGCCGACTGCAGCATGTCGTTGGAGCGGCCGCTTGAAGCACAGACAACCGGAGCCGTTGGAGGGGCGACGTCCTGTTACGCTTCATCGTCCAACGATGCAGCAAGTGGGTTTCTTCGTTTTGACGCCGACTGGGACATGGCAGCGCAGGTTCGTTGGCACTTCTAACACCAAATGTAGTGTTGTGTAGAATCACTCAGTCGGACACGTTGTTCCAAGTCACCTGCTTACACTTTATTACTCCACTCTTGCACCAGTTGTAGGCACTCCTATCTCTGTCTATATGGTCACTTTGTCAACCAACTTCCCCTATCTACTTTACACCTCGCTGACCTTCCTGTGGCAGCTCTTCCTCTCAGCAGCTCCGCACTCACAGCTCCACACACAGACTGCAGCTCACACAGCTTGTACACAGCAGCGCTCACACAGAGCTTGCAGACAGCAGCGCTCACAAAGTGGCTTCGCTCACACAGAGGCTTCGCTCACACAGGGCTTGCACACAGCTGCTCTCCCTCTGTGCCATTGCCCTCACCTACGTTCCCTCAGACCCACTCACTTGTCCGATCCGGGCGGGGGGATCAACCATCACCTGCCCGGCGACTCGTGAGGGTTGAGGTCTGTCCCTGGTTTGAGCGGCAGCGGCGAGATGTCTTCACCTTGGTCCCAGAACCCGAACTCCTGCTCCGCTCTCACGCACCCCCTTATATCCTCCAAATTATCCAGCTCCTCCCTTGTGTCTCTTTGGGGCCAGACAGGCTCGTGCCTGTCAGGCCATCAATCACCCCTTATCGCACATCTCCAAGGCGACACCGCCGGTGCCAGCGTACAACCCTTGGCCGACCCCATCTGCAACAGAGTCTCCCGTTAATGAGGTGGAGGTTTGCTCGTGCAACCTTACATTGCACACGCGCACCTGCTTGCCCTCAGTTGCCCTCGGTCAGCAGTGCGCACCATGTATTTTACCACACTACAATAGTATTTGATATAAATTTGTGAAATTGAAATGCGGGTTCAGAAACCCCAGATTGGCATTGTCAGAAATGACTCTGTCCACAAAAATTAAACACAGGAAGCAATCAAAAGATGGTGCAATTCAAGTTGTACTTCAACATAGCACTCTCATGCCAGTTAAAGATAGTTAACATTATAAACCTAGCTCAGGAGGTAGCTGATTTTAGAATAACTCAAACCAGCAAGATAAAATAACTAGAGGAGAATATGCTTATTCATAGTCAACAAAAGGCAGGCAAAATGGTAGTGTGAATGTATTGATTTTTTTCAGAATATGAAACATAGTATGTGCATGTGGTTTAGAATAGAGAAACCTTTCCTACAGGCAGCTTGCTCCTGTGGTTGGTTGGCCTCTAATTTGTTCTTTATTATGTTTCCAATGCTTATTGTGAACAATTTATATATGTGCGATACGAGGAAAATAAGTTAGTTTTATATCAAATTTTAAATAAAAACAATAATTGACGCATTTCCATTTCTCTCTTCACATTGTGTAACCAAGAATGATCATTTTGTTCCAGAAGTTTGTCCCACTTCTCCGATAAAATGCACAGTTATATCATCTTGTCCAGAAACTTTTCCCCTTTCTCATCCTGCAAAGGGCAGAGTTGACATCAACAAGCATAACAACCGGAATTTCTGCCTCTTCATCTGAGAGTCAGTCTGATTCCTGGGCTTTGTGCAGTTGTTATTATAGAGAACTGCATGAAATGTCTGCACTAATTTCAAGATTCTACTTTTAACTTAAGTCATGGTTCCATTTTTCTCCCTAAGAGGCTAAATTTGTGAATTTCCAATCAACCTCCTTTAAGTTTTTTTCCATGCTGACATTGCTTGCTAAGATGTCTTCAATAATTTTGGTGTTCTCCAATATATTGTATTATTCTATTCCTCATCGTTTTCCAGAACGATGTGTGTTGAATCTGCAGTCTTGTATTTCCATATCTTATTATATCTCTCTTTTCTCAAAATGTGTTTTGCGTCTCTGACGATTTGGAGTTTGACCGTAAGAATTAAGACAATTTTTTTTCATAAATTCACTGATTGGGCTTTTCCAGTTCCTTTTCCAAGATTCCTCATTTTTTTATCTATTCATGGGTTCATGTCTGTCTGGTTGCAAATTTAGCAGACACTCGCCTCTCTCATTTTTCATTCAAATGCGAAATTTGCCAATCATCTTCTCATCTTGGCACCTTTTTATCTACTTTGGCATCAGTCACCCATTACGGTGGTATAATGTGGTTTATTATCATGAAGGAGTTGAGTAATTTCGTTATACATTTGGTCTACTTCTTAATGATGGCTTACTTTCGGAGCAAATAGTTAAATAATCGTTAACGCTTCGTGTTCTGAGAGCCTCAGTATAAGCTGTGCAACTCTAATATATTCTTTAACCTTGAAACCTTGATTGCGAATATCAAAAATGTCCAAATTAAATTTTGTCAATTCTGTCTCGAATTCAACAAGATTTGAGTCACCCGTGTGTTGTACGTAGCGATGGTCAACCCAGAAGGCATGCTGCTCGTACCCAGCGATTCTTAGTGCCCCCTGCTCCTTCACTTAGCCAGCTGACGCCATGATTAGTGGATCCAGAGCTTCTGAGCACTCGGGGCAGTGGTTTATATGTGTAATGTAGTAACTCGGCGGGAGACGACTTCACGGGTAACACACTCTTTATTTTACCAAACTCGTTCACAGGTGACTAACACCTACTTTGTATCTCGGGTGACAAACACCCACTTAGTATCTCGGGTGACAAACACCCACTTAGCTACTCGGCGACTAACGCCACTGAGCTACTCGGGACACTCCCTGCCCGGGGTATCCGTCTTGACTGTGGGTCCCCAGCCCGACCCACGTGGGCGTCGGACCCCGGGTCCCACAGCCTCGCCTCCGAGCCACACAGGGCCCCGGTCCCCACAAGGACGGCGGGACTAGGGGTCTCGGGGCACTAGGTCTTCAGCTCCGTCTTCGGGTCTTCAACTGGGTAACTCTCCCCGAGTGCTCTCGCGCGTCCCCCTTTATACCCCACCTGCGGACGTCGCTGCAAGCACCCATCTTATTCGACCAATCACTCGGCGCTGGCTACGATCCTGTTTTCCCACATCTCATCGTGCCTCACCACCCACGCCGCGCCGCCCCGTCATCTGTCACTCCCGGCGCGCGCGTCCACACCACGCCCACAACGCGTGCCCAACCCCGCACCCCGCGCCGCCCCGTGATCCATCACTGTCACAGTCGGCGCACGTCAACACCACCACTACATATGCATTGCTCATCGGGTTTGTTTGACCATTCTGCACCATACTTGTCTGTGCGGGTTGAAGAGAGCACATGTTGTTCCGCTACTCGCCGAGTATCTGACTTGTATCGTTGCCACTGTCCTATCGAGAGCTTTAAAGCTATATGTGGCCCGTAAGTTTCTTCACCATGTCAAGGCAGTGATCCACTGGAGAAGGTGAAACAGCTCACCTAGAAATATTATGAATGCAATCACAATTAATCGATTGAGACTAAATTAAAGACATTATTTTCACAAAGTGTGTGAATAAATCAAATGAAGTGCACAACAAGAGAGTAGCTTCAATTACAATTTATATTTTCAAGGTAGTGTGTTTACATTGTCTCTGTAAATTGTCTATACTGCGTTGTTTTTTTAATTTCGTATTTGCTCTGAAATCCCTTTCTGACTGAATTATTCTCTTGTTATTGTCTCAAATTTCCCTCTGTCCTGACACCTCGAGTTGTACTGCGTGGGAGGCGCTGGCGACTTTGGGCCGTGGTATTGGGGGGTTACCATACTTCACCACATCGTCAGTGTGGGTTGATGAAGAAAATACATTTTGTCTCACCTCTTGCTGAGTACCTGATTTGTATGGGTGCATTTATCCAGTATAGCTACTCGGGTCTTCAAGGCACATAAACCTCTTCGCCTCGAGACAAGGCAGTTACTGACCAGCATTTATATATCACGAAATAAACGATGTGACTCATGGTCAGGCCCGGACTGGCTATAGGGCAGTCTGGACAAATGCCCGTTGAGTCGGTCGATTCCAGGGGCCGGTGAACCGGTCTGTGTGGGGAAATTGCAAATGTTTTATTTCCTGTGTACGCTTCATTACTTATTTACGCTCTCAGCTGGCATTGAGTCCCATATTCGGCGGCCCAAAAATTATTCTTTACTCGCCCATTTGTTTTTTTTGGACCAGCACAAAACGGCCAATGAGACCGCATGGCAAAATCACGCGAATACGTCACGTCGCGAATCTAGCTGCGAGAATACAGCTTGTCCGAATTTGGGCTGGTGTTTCCACAAATGCCTGGGCCGGTTTTTAGTCCCAGTCTGCCACTGCTCATGGTCACAATTAAAACTTCACTCACGACCAAAAAAATACCGTGGGAATTTGACTTGAGGCTGCCCTAGCAGCATACGTCCTCCACAAATTACCCAAACGATGAAATTCCACACCTGCCTTGGCTCCTGAAGTGTTCAGTGCATACACAAGCAGAGATGAGTACTTACAATTTGAAAGATAATCCAGAGCTGTTAGATTGGCGTACAACCTGCTATGGAGGTATCCCTGGCCATCTGACGTTCATGGGTTCACACAAAAAAATGGAGCATAACATAGTCGCTGTCGGAGAAGACGTGACATTTGATTCTTAACGCAAATGCCAGAACACAACACCGTGACTGCTTTCATGTGAGATTGTTGCATGGGGTCCCGACAGACCTCATCTGCTTATTCCATGCAGCCGGTGTGCATTTTTAAATATAGTCAACAGTGCCGGATTATCGTAGTAGCAAAAGTAGCTACATTTGCTACGGGTCCCGCACTTTCAAGGGCCCCGCGCTAAATGCTTTCAATCTATCAATTCCGGTTCAGTGATTCTGCACGTATTACTTTTGTACTATACCTATTACTATTGTACTATACCGCCTTCAACTTTTATGAACGACTGGGGGTTTAAGGTTAGCGATTTATCGTATTATCTGGCTGTATAGCAAATAAAAAAAAATACAGTTACTTTACTATGCAAGTTAAAAATGTGTGTTTTTATATATATATTTTAGGGCCCCTTTATAACATACGCTACAGGCCCCGCACTAGCTTAATCCGGCACTGATGGTCAATGTGAAATATGTTGCAAATGTATTTGTTTGGCTGTAAATGAAAAAAGGACCCTGTGTGTTTTCAGTATTTGTTATGCTGCCTCAAGACTTACTTGTGTGTTTAATCTCGTATCGTCTCATTCAGAGAAATGCATTTGTATTTTGTCTTGCATTCTCATATCCATGTGTTGACTATGCATGTTGCAATTAATATTCTGTGTACAGTAGGCTTATAAATAAACGCAAGTAATGTACGTTACAAGGTGCATATGCTCTACTAAATTAATACGACTCGAGTAATTTAATTTAATTAAATGTTCGCATTGCTACCACAAAAGCAAAAATATGAATATTTAGCGATTCAAAAGAATACCACTATCTAAAAAAAAACCCTACTTAATAAAGAATAGATTTGACATTACAAACAGAAAACAACATCAATGTGTTTAAACAAATGTAACAATAATGCATTCTGACTGTTGCATATAATTGCTGTTTTCCCTGTATGACATTGTCCTTAATACAAATGAACATTACAGCTGTCAATGCAGCTCTAGTTGTAAGGTGAGAATTACACATAATTGTTAATGCTGCGGTTTATAATTGCACCAGTCTACTTAAGCTGGGAAAATCGTCTTCAAAAATGTACATCGTCTGCAAAAGCAGTGTGCGTGTAGTAAACGTCTCGACATTAACTATGTTTATAGAGGAGCAATTTTGGCGGGAAATGAAACATCCTCTATTACCAAGTGGAATAAGTACAAGTGAATGCAAATGGAAAACAACAACAACTATGTACTCTGTTCCAATGAGGCAGCAGAAAAGGATTGAAATAGCAGAGCAATGTAATGAGTATCGAAGAGCCCAAGACCAAATTGGGTTTCAAAGGCAATAGCATTCAATGTGACATTCCCATGCTCGAAGAGATAAAGCAGCCTAAAACAAGGCAGGTGCCAGTATTACCTAATGAAAACAAATGTTCAAATAAATGATTGGGTTTTAAACCCCAAAACAATTCTCGTGAATGCAATCGCATTACATGTTTTTTTCAGGTCAAAAAAGTAGTTGCAATATTAATAGTTTAATGCATTACTTATTTTCACATGTACACAGGGGCGGTTTCTTCATTAGGGCGATTGGGCGACACACCACCAATGTCATTCAACCACAGAGTCACGCTAGCCGTCACTGTGCCTCTGGATATAGTCCAATCAGCGTCATGTCACGTTCTGTGGAGTACCGCCTCTTTTTGGGCGATTTCACTCCGGCTGAGAATCGCCCCGAGTGGCCCCATAGACTTACATTCAAAGATGTTTTTTTTCGAACGGGGGGCGCTGCAATGCATTCTCTATGGCTTCCGGGAGGGCTCGCCCTAACGTGCTTAGGTCATCATACGTAAGCACGTTTCAATCAACAATATAATTTGTCGCCACCTAGTGGAATCTTTAATAAAAAGAAACTTGAGTGGATTGTATTAATAGTGAGTATAGAAACAAACAAGATGTATTGTAAGAGTCACTTTATTTTTCATTAATATTAAAGAAGTGAAGTTGCCTTTACATGCTTAAGCTGTTAATTTATCCATTGCATGGGTGGACCTTATCCTTATCAATCATCCAGACATTTGCCCCCCCTGAGAGATTTTGCAGGAGCTGCCACTGCATGTACATATTTATCCAATTAGGAGATAAATAGCATGCATCATAATATTATTATAGATAAATATTAATGTAAATGTTTAGGATAAGTGAAAAAACCCACCTAGGATAACAATGTCAGTTATCATTGAGATTCGATCATGCCATGTATTTAAAAAAACATTGTGCAACCTTAATTGTTAACAAAAAAATGTGTTTGTCAGACTCTCTGAAAGTATGTGATTCATGATACAAATGTCACAATTTACTTGACCATGATGGTGATGATGATGAAGATGATCTGCATGAGCAGAACATAAATTTTATGGAGTGGTGATTATTACAAATGCGTGGACTAGGAGGGGCCGCCAACTCACAACGCGCGGCGCTTGAGGTGATGGTGCAACATTGCAAGGGTTAATTAAAAAATATTTCTATATCTCGTACGACCGCATTTCTGTCTGAATTAGTGGGAGATAACTCACACACGGAACAAGCAAGTAACTAAATCTAACACGTGAACACTCTCATACAACAACACCACAAAGCAATGGTAACTCAAGAAAATAAATTTCCAATGCAAGAGGACTGAGCCAAAGCTTACAATCAATACAACAAAGTACAAGACTCAGCGTAAGACTGCAAGAAACCCTAATACCAACAAATTAATAGGTATACCAAAAACATTTACGGGAAAGGCACAATATCTAAGCATGAGACTCACAAGGAACATTACGTGACACTGGTTTCAACCAAAATTGTACATCTTGACAGTGCGTGGTGAAACAATAGGACTGGTGAAATTTCATGTTGCCCTCGCTGCTGCTTTCAGGTGCTATAACCAATTATACAGCGACCCTTTACATCCACAGTATATCAGAAAACACGTGTTGTTATTTAGCTGATGCTGTTTCTTCTATTTACCATAGCAAGCAACCCTTTCGATGTAATTAAGCTTTTGGAGACCAAATATCCCAATTGGACCAACACGACAGCGCCACCAGAAGTCGAGGTCGACTTGGCAAATAAATTATAAGGTGATATTTCTAAATACCACTCCCAGCATTTGGGGACAATTTACTCCTTCTGGTCGACTCCTGGGCAACTCATGAAGATCAAGCGGCAATCAATAACAGTGTAAAACCAGAAGGAAAACACCCATTGGTTGTCATGCAGATTCCACAAAAGACAATCAGAATGATTCAGCTGATGGATGTTTACTTCTTCCGCATGTGAAAAGAATGTGTTAGGGAGGCATCAGATGGTGCTCTTTTGGACCATCTGGATGTCAATTTCTTTCGACGGTATAAGCTCCAATTCCTCACACACAACCAGTCCTCGGCTCCTCGGTTGAAGGATTTAATCAAGCATGTGTGGTACAAAGCGGGATACATTGGTCACAGGCCCAAGTCACATCTAACAGCCGTGTTCCATATTATTTCCAAAAGGACATATTCAAACAAAACTGTCAGAAAGTCGTGGAGGACAGTGTGGGTGTGATGAGGCCACATTCATCATCAGATGTGCCCATCATAAGTCGCATCTGTATTTCTCTCACTTTTATATAAATTTCCACTATTGTTCATGATAGTTTTAAAATTTTAATAAATCAACCCATGGGCCATGAGGGCACATGGCATTTTACCAATTCCGTTCTGTCAATGTGTATGGTTTAATGTGCAAAGTTAGATTGAATTCGGAAAGTGGCACACTCCGTGAATATTCCTTGTCAGACAAAACCAATACAGTCAATAAAAGCCCCAAATGTGAAGTATAGAAATCAGGTCAGAAAACAAGTTAAAGACTCAGTACTGTAGAAAAAAATAATGTTGCATGAATTAATGAAAATGGGATATAAAAAAAAAGCAATAGTCTGAGTCATTTACAGGACAAATACCCAGCTTGCGTCAGGAATTCCCAACCCCACTCCGAGATTCAAAGACTGCTTAGAGAACCCTTGGTCATCCTGGAGAAGTCCACAAGACGCAGGGGCCGCTGCCTGGGATCTTTGCAAAAATCGGGCCTGAAACCAGCCTATCATGCCCTCTCATGAGCCCCTCTGTGCTATTCCCAGGGACACACAGTGGCTGGGTATCAACCATGCATGTAGATCACATTAATGATTTTTTTACACGCTTTTATTTAACTCACTCTGTCTGTTGTTGTTGTCGTCGTATCCTCAAATCTTGTAACTCAATTTTAACCCACTTCCCAATGTGGTACCGACTGCAAACTTCGTATACTTATGTCTTACTGATGACAATACTATATTCTATCATTAAAAATAAAAACTATATTTTTAAACCATCTTTTTATATGTTATGTTTCGGCTCGGGTCTAATTGTCCACGCTCAACTGACGTTGGCTGTAAATCACAACGGTCCCTTACGTTATGGCAAGCTTCGGGGCCACTTCCTGGAATCGTGGAGTTTTGCCATTACTCGTACGGTACATTTCATTAAAGCGTGTTTTTTAAAAAGTATTTTTAAATATTACTTATTTATACGAAAGGCGCTTTCACCCTATAGAACACAAAACGCACGTACTGGACATAAAACGCACTGCCAGCGAAATGCATTCCCAGAATGAGGCACACGTCGAACTGGACTCGATTCGTGGTGCACAGCGTGCTCGATCCGTTCCCTGATTGGAGTGTAATCCACACTCGCGCACCATTATGCACCATGCAGAACGTGATACTTGAAACACAGAGCGCGACACGCGAGATACAACACCTCCTTGACCCTAGCTATCCACATTACCTCCTACATCTATCGGGAAGAGTAGGGGAAGCTGGTTGGTATGTGAGGGAAAGTGAGGGGAATTATATGAATTACATGTGACCTGCAAGATGCCACACAGCAAAACGGATCACAAACTGCGATATGAATTAGGCAGAGATAAGGCAAGATCACTAGCTTTGCAATATACAGTTATATTTTCAGGTGTCATTATCCCTTGCCCAGTAAACATGGAACGTTGAGCCTACGTTGACCTAACAGTTCCAACCACATGGCAACATTGCATGTTGACTGAGTGGGCGCAAGCACTAGAGTCAAACCAGGACCAGGGTCTAGCAGTGTGGGAAATGTCGTCATTGGCCTGAGGCCCAGCAAATGCCAGTGTTAGTTTCGGCTGGACGCACAAAATAATGCACCACAAGGTGCTTCGTCATATACATCGTTACAATCAGCATGCTTTTCAGGCACGGTTCTGCCCTTACAACTTTCGGGCACATATGTTATGTTCACGCCAAATATGCACACTTACAATTCCCCCAATTTTTCTGGGTAGCACAAGCACTTGTGCTTTGTTCACTACAATAAACACACTGAAAACTGTCCACTGCTGTTGTATATGTGCTTATAACCAAATTGACGGGCTTATAATGTGTAGACTTCACCTAGGTACTATACTTTCATTAGATCTTCTTGTTTGATCTATGCACAAATAGCATGTGCCACACGCTTATAACTCGTGAGTTCGTTGCACATACGAGTGCAATCCATGCACTTTGCTCTTACTACACTGTGTTCATTTTATATATGTACACCGAGAACTCTAATTCATACATTAGCAATCTATAGTGTACCAATAACCCGGAGACGTATAATTCACGTGCTTATGTAAAACGTGCTTGGAATAGGTATTAATAGTGGACTGTGTCTCAAACTCTCCAAATAAGTGCAATGGAGCATTCCTGTGAATGTTAGCACAGCCGTAATGTATCCTGACATATGTTTGCTTACACAGCCTATAATAACAACAATGTCAACTCGTATCGCGTGGCACAGTATTTGCTTACTCTCAAAGAGAGAGAACGGTTCAAGAGGCACGAGGAATCAGAAAAAAGCGGCGAGCTGTCGCCAAATGCTCCCCTAAGCTCTGCTGTCCTATATATATTGAGGTGTTATTGAACAATTACACGTAGGAGGAAATCAAAGCATCCAGAGAAAACCCACGCATGTGAGGGGGCACCACTGTATCCCATTAAGATGGTACACGTAGAGTCTACATTTGCTGTACTGCCAGCTCTTGGAAACGAGCATATTGCACCTTGATGCCCACAGGAAGGGAGTTTCACAAGAGTTGTGTAATCCACCAGGCCTTGCCTCGAGTGCTGGATGACAGACCACGTGCATAGCCACCACCGCGTATATGCCACCAAAATCTTAGCACTGGTCAAAACATAATCAGCATGGAACCACATAATTAAAATGTCTAAACTGAACTACTAACTACACTCGATGACCAACTAACATAATAAACATACCTAATATATGTAACCTGAAGAGTAAATTGTAAAAACTATATAATTCGATAGTCACACAAACCAATATCATGAAGAAATCTATCAACTGAGCCATTGACACAAGGCATCCATTTAAATTAAGTCCGTTTAAATGGACTTCTTTAAAATATATATTTAAATAGCTAACATATTAAAAGTAGCTCATTGAAATAAAAGTAAATGTAAGTCCACTGAAAATGATTTATTTGAAGGTGATTGCAATGAATAACATATTAAAAGGAGTCAGACCAAAATGCGAATTGTTCATTCTTTGGCAGTTGCAGATGTGATGGCAGGCAGTTCAAGAGCAGACAGCTGAAGCAACCCACTCGATTTCCGAGTTCTTTACATGATGAAGCTTAAAAACATGCTAACGCTAAATTAAATAATGAAAGGTCTTAAGCTACTCCTTCGCTTTATTGGTAAAAATTTGATAAATACATGCGCGCATATAAATAATATCCTTGTAAACGTGACAAGTTTGTCAGGTAGCAGAGGGTTCATCACAAGAAATTTGGCATGAAACTACCATCACGTGGCCTCACCAAAAAAACGAATATAAATCAAATCCCAGATTGTCAAAGACATTCCTGGCACCAACACAATTAACACAATAAGCGACTGCAGACTGGAGCCGCGTAGGTTTCACTTCAAGATAACCAAGGAAAAGGCAAAACTAATTGCAGAAATAACTAATTTATTTAATATAAATATAGTTAAAATAAAATGTGGACTCCAGGTAGCTGGTTTCAGGTTAACTAAAAGCAACACATTAACATTCTTAGAGGATACAATGTATTAAATGGATAGCACCACTTAAAAGAGTTAATTAACATGTTAATTTTTTTTTATGATTGACAGTTGTAGTTAAATAAACCAAACAGAGAGATAGTTAACCGCAACCACGTAAAAATTGCTGAG
The DNA here is from genome assembly GCF_965212315.1 of Lampetra planeri. Taxonomy (NCBI): domain Eukaryota; kingdom Metazoa; phylum Chordata; class Hyperoartia; order Petromyzontiformes; family Petromyzontidae; genus Lampetra; species Lampetra planeri. The sequence continues at coordinate 3,074,196 of NC_136109.1, read as the reverse complement.
GATAAGGAGAAATTGTAAAATGAGGCAGAAAAAAAGCGAGACTGAAGATTCAATACAAAGAACTCTGGGAAAAGTAGAAAGATATGGAGAAAATAAACGAGAAAATGCAGCACAATAGTGATTGAAAATGTCACAGTAAGCAATGGGAGCATGAGAGCAGAAAAAAGGTTGATTGGCATATTCACACATGGTCGCCCTTCAGAATAAATATGGAACTATGATACAGATAGCAGCTTAACATTAGTGGAGGGATATTATGCAGATGCACATAGCCCAGAAATCACGTTGCCACTCAGATGATGAGGAGGAAGTTTCAGATGTCACACTTGATCAAGTAAACTCTGCCCTACACAGTGTACTTGATTTTTAAATGTTTACAAAGGGTACCTCGAACATGGAGGTATGCCTCAAATATAATTGTATTCAAAAAGGGGAGAAACACCAGTTTCAATTACAGACCCATCAAAATCTTATGCTGCCAATATACATTTTTCGCGAAGTTCACTGGGAACAGAATAACACAAATGTAGCACAGGAGCAAGCTGGCTTTAGGAATGGGTTCTCTACCATCGACACGTTATTAATTATATTCAGGAAAAGGCCAATGACTTTCAATTACAATTGTGCCTCGCCTTTGCGGAATGTGTATTCCGAAAGTTTTACATTAGGGACAAAGTTTAACACGTAGGCTGTCGCGACCAATATCATCCATAATAGAGGTTTTTGGGTTGGATCGCGATTTACGCGATCTAACCCAAAAACCTCTATTATGGATGAGGGACGAAGACTAACATTGGGAGGAGACTTAATGAGAGATAACACATCGAGCAACCTAGATTTGTTGATGACAAGGCCGTAATTATTGCTATAAAATGTATTTCTGTTTATATGACTGTGGTTATGGTTGTACTTTATTAATCCCTAATCTCCGCCATTACATACAATAAAACAATAAAAGATTAAAAAAGAAAAAACAGAGCAATGTAATACAATACACTATTAGATATTATTGTAAAACATAAATTAAAAGTCCATCTTATGTGTTAGTGATTTTTTTTTATATTTTAGGCAGAAAATTCGTTTCCAAATTTAGATTATTATTTTTTCTGGGGCTACGGCCTTGGTTGATGACAAAGTCATCTTTACATCCATTTCAAATGCACCACAGGACGACAGGATTGGACTCGCTATAAACGTGAGCCAAATTCAGGGCGTGCACAAACACGGGTTGGACGAGGTTTGGGGCGGTGGTGGATTTTGTGGATGGGGGTGGGGTGGGTTACAGCCGTGGTGGGTGGCAAGAGTCGGGGTGCAGAAATGGGAAGTCGATCCCAGAAGGACCGATCGCCGACTCGGTTTACGACAGGATTCTGATTCTATTCTGGGTTTTTGACGAAGTGGCGTCAACTCCAGCCCCCCAAACGATTTGAATCTTTGAAGCGAAATGACACAATTGGTTGTTATCCGTGTAAACTATACTGATGTATATAATAAGCAGTCATTATTTTTCCCCTTGTTATCATCTGCGGTATGAATTGTTACTTGTCACAGAATGTTTCGAATCTACTGTGCACTCGAGCATAGGCGCCGTCCAGTCTGGCGTCAATCGTTTGTGTGATTTGGGGGGGGGGGGGGCAACAGCATCAGCGGCAGGCAAAATATGGACAATGTCAGCAAGTGTGGAGTGACTTTTCGTTTGTTGATGAAACGCACGAGGCGAAATATGGCACTGGCAGACACAAAAAAACCACTTGCGCACACCGAAACAACGACACGTGGAGACACTTTGGAGTTGGCAAGGTGTGGGAGTTCCCTCCATCGGAAGAAAGTGGCGTGAGATATCCGTGCGCATGGCCAGCGACGAGAGTGCTGAGGAAGGAGACGACGTTCTCCAAGTCGAGGGGAGGGCTCGTTGCACAGAGAGACACTTCATGGCTGAAGAAGGCCAGGCAGGTCAACATTACTCACTCTTCTTGCTGCTCCCGTAACTACAATATGGAGTTGAAGGAAGAAGCACCATTGGTGTGAGGTGTTTTCTTGGTTCTTTCGGTAAAGTCACGTAGAAGGGAAGTAATAAAATAATAAAAATAAAATAGAATAAAATAATTCTCACGACGTTTCGGTCACAACGCAAGCAGCCGTCCTCAGGTGAAGACCAGGTCTGTGACTTTACCGAAAGAACCAAGAAGATGAATCCCTGCAGTCACGAAAGCTTTAAATCGAAAAATGGTGTGAGGTGGTTAGTACGAAAATAGTTCGTGCTGTGTGGTTCATGATTGGTGGTTAGGTTTGAACGAAATAGTTATCAGTGTGAATAGCTATTATTAATCGTTTTGCGTTTAAGAAGGTGTGTGAATTGTTGCATATTTATTGGTTAGTTTAAGACCTTTATTCTTATATGCAATATGTCCATGTGCTGGTATCCTAAAGTTTTTTATTCACATTCGGTCAGTGACGGCTCGTGACATTTCAACTAGGCGGGGCTGTTGTGATTGACCTCTGTGAGAATATGGTGTTGTAATTAAGAAAAACCTCGTCATGTTATTGGCTTTCCCGTGAAAGTGACATAACCGTCTTTTCTACCAACGGTAGGCATTTATAAACAATACGACAACAAAACAACAAAGCACTCAAATGCTGTCCCCATGACCCTCAAGTCCACACTACACAGCCCCTTTGACACTGCAAAAAGCCGTGAGCTGCTCTATAGTTGCACGGTGCGACCTCGCGTCGTGACATCGTATCTCATTACAGCCATGGGCGCCCTATTCACAGCTCTCAATGGGTCTCAAGCGGCGTGGCGAAAATGCGAAGCTCATCGCAATGAATGAAGGGAAATCTCTCACTCGGACACCTTCACAGCCGCCCCAAGACCTCCCCGAGGCACAAATTAGACTGTGTTGCAGCGGTTTCGATTATGAACAATTTAAAATTTTATCTTCATTAGACAAGTCACGTTGAAAGAATCATATGAAAAATAAACACAACAAAACAATTGATCGACAAGTATTTTTTTATTAGAAAAACGATTTCTCTTCTCCAGCTGCTTTGTGGGGCATTCAGTAGCACAATATTCAGAATCTACAGTTCATGTTTATTCTGTTTCTGTATATCGTTTGTCGTTTCATCACGTACTTCTTGGATTGTTCATGCTGTATCAATCCAGCAATAATACACTCTAAAACAAAATGTATGGTTTGTAATAACAGTTTTTTTTTTATTTTGGTGGGGTTATTAAAAACCAGATTCCATCACTTCCTAGCAGATGATGATTCTGAAATGAAATATTGCCACGGCCATCGCTATCAGGGTAGGTGAAGACAGTGGCGGGGCTGCATCACGATGCCCGCAATCGCGCTTGGAGCAGAACAATCATAGATAGCGTTACAATTGTACTCGTGTGTAAACAGACGATTGGAAAAAATATCTCAAATTAAATTGTCGTAAAATAATCGCCAGCTTATAATCTAATAGTGATGCATGTTGAAGGACATTTTTGAAGTGCCGGCATTCCATGAGTTTGGGTATGAAGATAGTAACGAGCGCAAACCGTGGAATTTTTTTTTGTCTCTGGAAATGGAATACGTCGGAGAATATGTGTGTTGAACTTATTTCGCACCGTACGTGGCGAACCGTGCTAATTGGAGAAAACGTTCATCGAAGAGATGTAGTGATGCTATGTGATTTATTGTATACGGCATGATCGTAAGAGGTTTAGGCTTCGTGGGGAGACAGACCTTCATTCAGCAGTGGAATGACCGTGACTGATAATGAAAACACTATTTATTACGCTTGTTTACACAAAGAGTCTCAAGACGTTTTCAGGAGGACCCTGCTAAGTTTTAACAAGAGAGGCCGATGTTGCTATTTGTGATTCCAATTGAGCGAGTTTTCAGCATATCCATGTTTGGCCAATACCAGTTACTCTCCATTGTATGTTTTTTTGTTGTTTCTTATGGCAGAAACCCGGAGAACCCATAGGAAATCCATGCAGTACAAGAGTAGAACATAAAAACTCCGCACATAAGTCGTTCGAGTCGGGAATTAAACCTATATTCTTCTTGCTGTGAGAACAAGTGTTACGACTGCGTTGCCCTTGACTCATTCACACTCTAATGCCACTGCGACATTTTTATTTTGCAAATGCTGCCATCTGCTGTTTGAAAAAAAAAGAAATTCTGCATTTCCTGCAGAGTTACAGTATCTTATTTATTAATGTATATACTGTAGGTTCATCTGCTTATTAACTGAATTGTTCTTCTAGATTACACAATATGTGATGATTCACTAATTCAAAATTTTCTCATGTTAAATACACACCTCAATTATTATTGTAAGAATAGATGTTACTCTGTGTTGCAGGGTGCACAGTTGTGGAATGATGGATGGTAGCTACACATCGCTACGTGGATAGGTTGGCGTGGGCCACCATACCCTCAGGCCACACACACATCCATACAATTGATGTGATTCCCACTGGCAGAAAGTTATACCGTTTGTGGAGGGTTTCGGCAGTTACTAGGCACTGCTCTAGATCGAGCTCATCTCCAATTTGAACGATTCCTCAAGTATGGATTGAGCCTGTGTGCAATTAATGGTAAAAAAAAATGTGCAAGAAAACTGCCATAATTCCTCCAAAATTAGGAAGCATGACAATAAGAAACCTGCCTATTGGCTTATATTCCTTCAAAAGCCACTGTGGCAAAGCCTGACTCAAAATCAGGTTGTGAATTCAAAATACTTATTGGACTTAACTCAAACAACCTTTCCAAATGAATCAAATACGTGTTAATACATTGTGGGAAATAGGTTGTTATTATGATATAACTGATTTTCGCCATGTCTATTTATAATTTCCATTTATGGCTCAGAATTGCCAATATAAATGAGCATGGGTGAGTTAGCACATTTAACTACTCTACTGCAATTGCCTTGCCTATCGTTAATATGTATATGTGCTTTACCAATAATGTTCAGAACACCTCTTATCTGCGGTAATGTTAGGGGCCCATACCTCGTGACTCCTCTTATCCGCGAAAGCATCGTGAATATAAGTCCCGTTTCAGTAGATGTTGGGGGTCGGTCTTTTAAGCGCAGTGGGTGTGTGTATCTGTATCTTCATGTGTGCCTGTGTAGTTATATGTCTCCGTCTCTGTGTTTTTCTGTGCGTATGTGGGTATCTCCGTGTGTGTGTGTGGCTTTGTTTTGTCTGTCCCTCACGGCCAACACCAGTAACGATTATCTGGACTGGTCCTGGGCCTCCCCTAGGTCGACTCAGCCTCAATTGAGTACCGAGTGCGATGTGTAAAAACATTGCCACTTGGGAGACAAATGCGACCGGGCGTGGTGCAGACCACCCAACCCCTCGTGTGCCGTGCCGGCCTTCATAGGTGCTCGCTAACAGCACTTGCCCCAACAGTCTGTTAAGGCTATAATACGGGGGATCTTTGTATTTTGTCTGTCTCCGTGCATCTCCATGTCTGTGTGAATGGCTCTGTGTTTTCGTGTCTTGTTGTCTCTGTCTGTGAGTGTTGTCTTGTAGAGCGAATGATCACCAGAAGTACCGTTTGTGTAAAGCGGTTTTTTAATTAACAAATAACCCGCGGACACTCGGGTGTATCATTCGTGTGACTCCTGTTATCTGTGAAAAATCACGGGTAATGGGATGCCATTTCGCAAACACTTATGGAAAAAGTCACGACTAATCACGAATAATAGGAATACAATGGTCACGGTGGTGGTGGTGGCGCATTTTTCTTGTGGGCTCGTGAGTCAGACGTCTCAACATTCACTGCCGGACATCTGTGGTGAAAGATGTTGGCCACATTTTCGCCAAAGATCGCACAGCTTTCAACAGCTACTTGGCATCATATGGTCTTCCTGCCATCAATGATATCATCTGCCCAAGGCTTCTCTGTCTGTGGGCCACGTTGTATAACTTGAGGACAACACTTTTTAACAATGCCCTACTTTCATCCATCCAGGGCGAACAGTGAAACTCAACCGTCGCCATCTGCTGCGTGTATTTTACCTGCTCAGACATGGATAAGAAATATGGACAATGACAAAGAAAATGGAAAAGCTCAAAAGTATCCAAATTATGGACAGATGAATACTTATTGGGCAGGAATTATTGCGAGCTGGGATGGCGAATGTTCGACAATAGCAAGTGTTAGCATAAACGGAGAACAACCCCCAAGATGACATGCACCATTGAGATGGAGCAATGGAATCAGCTCATGTGCAGATGCTAAATTGTTTGTTACATTGCAAGGCAGTGCGATGTGGCGACTTTGGGAGGTTTTGATCCAGCAGTAGATATATGGTGACGTATGTTCTGCCTTCAATAGTATTTGTATTCAATATTCATCCGTTTGGTTTTTGCTCAGAGATGACAATGGTTTGGGGAGGCCTTCATCTGGCTATAGACTTACCGTGACAAATGGTAATTCAAACGACATTTGTCAAGATGACAACGGACTTTTGTCTTCATTATATTTGCGTGGGCCTACACCTGATTTGTTTACGAACACTGAATCTGAGCGGTCGGCTTGCAATAACTGTGGTCTCAAGGGAAATATGCGGTCACGAAAAACATCGTTGAGAACCCCAAAACAGGTTTGACATTACCTCTCCTTGATTTTTTTTACAACCTAAAATAAATGTTGCCGCATTGCACATACGTCGGATAACTAAGCCAGACGTGACACTGCAGGCATTTCGGCAGGTGCAACGCAAACTGTTTGTCGACCGTATCGCCCGTTTTCGCTCGACTTTGGTAACATTCTCACCGGCCACAGGTGTTTGCGTGGCCACGCAAGCTTCTCCCTGCGTGGGCACCGCGGCCGCACGCCCTGTGACCCAGTCGACCCACCACCACCACTACCGCCACCACCGAGGGGGTCATGGCAAGACTCGGCACGTCCCCGTCATCCTGATCAGCGCGGCTCCGGCCCGACCACCCACCACCCGCGCCATGCCCGTGGTGCTCGTGCGCCCCACCAACCGCACGCGTCGCTTCGACTCCACAGGTGGCGCTGCCACCACCGCCACCACCACCACCGCTACCAGCAGCGGCAGTGGCGGCGGTGGTGGTGGCGGCGGCCACCACCGCCGCCGCTGCCGCCGCTCCGGGCCGCACCGGCACGGGGCGGAGCCTGCGGGGGCCCGCCCCGTGGGGGCGGAGGCAGCGGCGCGTTGCGCTGGAGCCGACGCCGAGGAGGAGGCAGCAGCAGCAGCGGCGGCAGCAGCAGGAGGAGGAGGTGGTGGTGGTGGAGAGCGGGTGGCGGCCAGCATGGAAGAGCCGCTGCTGCTCTACGACTTCAGCGAGTCGGGGCAGGACGTTCGCGTCCGCTATGAATGCGGCGGCGGTGGTGGCGGTGCCATTGCGGGAGGTTCGGGACGCGCCGCGTCTCCTTCGCCCGCCGCCTCCAGGCACGGGAGCCAGCTGAACGTGGGCACCGATGCGGGGTTCGGACAGACGCCCTGCACCAGACAACAGCAGCAGCAGCAGCAGCGGCGTGACAGTAACCCATTCACGGAGATCGCCATGAGCAGCTGCCGCTTCAACGGCGGCGTCATGAAGCCGCTGAGCCACCTGAGCGCATCGCGACGGAGCCTCCACGACGCCGACTCGGACTGCGCTACGGCGTCGGGGACCAGCGCGGGCTCCCTGGCCGGGGGGACGGGAGCCACCGGAGCAGCAGCAGCGGCAGCTTCGGTGTCCGCAGGAGGAACCGAGGCTGCTGCTGCTGCCGCCACCACCACCACGGTGGCTTCCCGTGCCGAGCTCAGCTGCTCGGTGGTGCAGCCGAGCGCTGGGTGCGCGGTGTCGTCGGCTGCTGCCGGCGGTGTCGGGGGAGGAGGAGGCTCGCAGGGAGGAGGAGGAGGACACAAGTCGAGCAAGAAGAAGCATCAGAACGTCGGCTACAAGCTCGGCCACCGGCGGGCGCTCTTCGAGAAGCGCAAGAGGTTGAGCGACTACGCGCTCATCTTCGGCATGTTCGGCATCGTGGTGATGGTGATCGAGACGGAGTTGTCGTGGGCCGTCTACACCAAGGTGCTGGGGTGGCGGTCTGGTCCCGATCTCCCCTCTCTCTCTCCTCTCTCTCCTCTCTCTCCCCTCTCTCTCTCTCCCCGATCTCTTCACTGAGCGACTTTTGTCGTCGTCGTCGTCCCACAGCACCACCACGGAGCGGGGGGCATGGCGCGGTGTGCGCGCATGCTGCTGATGCTGCTGATGATGATGCTGATGAGCGCGTATAGAGGTCGCTGTGTTGTGTTGTGCGTCTTGTGTTGTGTGTCTTGTGTTACGTATTGTGTGTGTGTTGCGTGTTGTGCGTCTTGTGTTGCGTGTTGTGTGTGTTGCGTCTTGTGCTGTGTGTGTTGCGTCTTGTGCTGTGTGTGTTGCGTCTCGTGTGTTGTATTGTGTGTGTTGCGTGTTGTGTGTGTTGCGTGTTGTGTGTGTTGCGTGTTGTGTGTGTTGCGTGTTGTGTGTGTGTGTGTTGCGTCTTGTGTAGTGTGTGTGTTGCGTCTTGTGTAGTGTGTGTTACGTATTGTGTGTGGTGTGTGTTGTGCGTGTTGCGTGTGTTGTGCGTCTTGTGTTGCGTGTTGTGTGTGTGGCGTCTTGTGCTGTGTGTGTTGCGTCTCGTGTGTTGTATTGTGTGTATTATGTGTGTTGTGTGTTGTGCGTCTTGTGCTGTGTGTTGTGTGTGTTGTGTTGCGTGTGCGCACAGGTGACCTCCGAGCGCGTGGCGTGAACGTCCCCCCCCCCCCCCCGGTGATGAATTGCCATGACGCCTCTCACCGTGGTGGTGTCTGTGTGTGTGTGCATTGCCTCACTCGCACGGCACATTAGAGAATTGGTGCAGTGGCGTTTCGCTGATCCCTTGCGTCTGTTCATACAGAGATCCACCCGTGCAGGAATGCGCATTCACGGCGAGCGCAATCGTCTGCGTGCGCTACGACACCTGGCCACCGATCACGGCCAACACCGATCATTTGTAACCGGTCCCGGACCTCCCCTAGGTCGACTCCGCCTCAAATGTGCACCCCGGTGCGGTGCGTAGTAAAACATCGCCACGAGGGAGACAAAGGCGGCCGGGCGAGGTGTTGGCCACCCATCCTACTCGTGTGCCATGTGCCGGCCTTTATAGGTGCTCGCCCAACAGCACTTGCCCCTACAGTCTGTGAAGGCTACACGGTGGGGGGGGGGGGTCTTTGTCTTTGTCGCCTCGCTGTGTGCGCCGGGTTGCGCTAAGAGCAGTGATGAGATGTGTCCCCGTGGTCCACATTGTGTGCGCTTGCAGGAGTCGCATTATTCTTTAGCTCTGAAATGCCTTATCACGTTATCGACCATCATTCTGCTCGGATTGGTCGTCGCGTACCACGCCAGGGAGATCCAGGTACTCGCGGTTCTCCTCGCTCATCACCTCGCCCACTCCACGATCTCAGTGTCCTGTGTTGGGTGCGCTCAAAATAACACGCCTTTTACAAAGGTCACATTTCACAAAGGTCACATTTCACCATTTATCAATGTGCGAAAGATACACGATGTACAATCTGCGCATTGAATATTGTGAATGCATGACCTCTGTACCCGAACAAATTGAACTGCAGTACATTGCATATAAAGCTGAATTAGCGGTACGAAATGGACGCAACTCCATCTGTCCGTCTGTCACTGCCCTTGATTGAGCAATATGCATCGTACATCATCCAGGCAGGGTTCATTCCCGTTGTAAGAACCTGGCAATACTCTGGATTGAATCTGGACCTTGTACGGCGTGGATCTTTTAATAAGATGCAAAAAGCCGCGGCCGGCCGCTCCCGAAGTATTTGCGTGGCCTGCTGCGTGAAACGCGCTGTGCAAGTGCTCGTTGAATGTGAATGTGTCTGGTAAGTGGTGAGTTTTCCCTTGTCATTGGTGAGGATCGAGTCTTTGCGATGGTGAGTGGTGTCATCTGGATAGTGAGGATCAGCCTGGCGGTGAGTGTAGCCAACAGGGGAAAGGTAGGGACGTCAGTTTGAGGTGCAGGGCCCGAATGTGTAATAGCCAACAGGGAGTGAGCATGGTGGAGACGATTCATCCTGGCCATTGGATGCGCTGACTTGCAGTGCACATACCTGTCAACCCCTTATCAGTGCCTACCTTATTGCAGACCAATTCAGACCTTATTGGTCATCTTGTGCCCCTTATGAATCTCTACGTTCATCCTACAAAGTCCCATCACAAGGGAGAAACACAAAACAAATAACATACATGTCAACCCCTTATCAGTGCCTACCTTATTACGGACCAATTCAGACCTTATTGGTCATCTTGTGCCCCTTATGAATCTCTACGTTCATCCTACCAAGTCCCATCACAAGGGAGAAACACAAAACAAATAGACAAAAAATGTTGCCCGTATTGAAACGGCTGTATGCCGTATGGACCTTAAAACTCAATTTCCCTGTACAACAATATTGGTAAACCGCGTGGGTGTATTTAGAACTTCATGTGTCTGTCAGGCCATCAGTGATTTACCACGTTTATTTGGGTAATTTACATAACATATGGCCCAGTGAGGCCGTAAAACATACAATCCTGAATAAATCCCGGAGCCTATGCTATTGATTCTGACCTTCAGACCAGTTGTGGGAGTTGTGTTGCTGGATGAAGCACACGGTTATATTCTGTGTACTTAATGCCACCTATACCGTCTCAGTTAGTACTCGTAGGTTCGTGGTGTGTGTGGTGGGTTTTGAGTGTCAGTTGAGGTGGAGAGTGTCAGGTGACCGGTGATAATCGAGCGAGTGTCAATTGAAGGTCAGATGAGGGTCACGTGAGTGTTGACATCACTCCATCCGAAAGACGGGATAGCCAATAGTTAAGCTCTACGTATCTCTAAGCAGTTAATTTGTGTAATGAAAATATAGCAATAATACGTTTGTCTACATTATAAAGTATAAGTCGGAATACAGTGCTGTTATTGCAAGCTCTGTATTATTTATCACTTCCAAGTTTGTTGCAATTGCACAAAAATGGCAGTGCTATTCTAAGTACATTCCATACGTACAATTTCAAACGTATGCAAATTTCCCTGTGCATTTGATTGTACAAAACTTAAAGGTTGGAATACTGTGCAGTTCTATATTCTGGAATACACACACACACGAGCAAAACAACAACTGCACAGAATTACAAATCGTTTGGTGCCTTAGATTTTTGCAATGTGATATCCAACAGCTGGTTTCGGGGAGTTCCATCAAAGACATACATTTTCCGTGGGCCTCTGAAATGTAGAATACCGTACTGTATTTGAGACTCGGTGCTGAAATATAAATTCAGGTTAATGTTGCAGTTTAATTTCAAATTGGGCTTTTTTTTCTAAATCATTCAATGAAATGTTCGTATCCATGCATTTTTATTAACATTCGAGTGTTATAGATTCACTTTGATTGTTTTAGAGTGGTAATTATTTCTCGCTTTTTCATGTTCCAAGAAATATACAATTGGACACTCCCAGTTGGAAACAGTACACCAAAATAAATCATTTGCAGAACGAACCGCAAAAAAATGCATAATTAAAGGTTTCTTTTTTATAATTAATTGTACCAAGTTCAAGTTTATTTTGTTAAACCAGATGAGAACTCAAGAAACCAGGATAGTCTCATTTGCAAAGATACCTGGAGCATTAGTCTGCCATTAAGGGGCTATGATTGCTATGATTCTAATCGAATAATGATCGAATTTGGCAAATTTAGACCCTCACACCGGCACACAATGGCCTAATCTTGCGTGTGTCGTCAAGGGAGCTTAAACGTCTGCCGTCAAACAGACGGAACGTCGTATTATTACGGTCCTCACACCTGCAGTAATAATCAGGGTGGACACTGGATTCTGACCATGAACCTTGGAAACAACCAGCGCACCCTCTACTGCTAGGCCATTTCCACGCCCATGCCAAAAGTATATCACCATCATCGTCCGTAATACCATCGCAGACTGATATAAATTATAATGATGGTTTGAAAAGGCTAGAAAGTCAAAATTTCAGTACTCTAGCAGTGCTTATTACTCGACTTCCAATTAACTTTACATTAACATTAGTAAATGAAAGTTAATTGGAAGATCTATGGGAAAGGCCCATGTATACTTATTTCAAAAACGTGCTTACTTGCGAACAGGGTAGAAATGTATTTGTCATTTATACAGGGTGGGTTAAATGCTGTATTTGCCCTGCATGCTAATATATTGTCTACTGGAAATAGTAACTTATTTATAATGTGAATATATTTTAAGAACAAAAATAAGCTGCACATGGTGGATACCATCTCATTACAGATGCACTTTGATTCTAAAATCTGAAAACCAACATTACATTTGGGCCCCCCACAAATGTCAGAAGTGTTGAACTTTGTATGATTACATCGTCCTACGTATGTTTGTATCTCGAGATGATCAGCAAGTAGTATGCATTGATGAAAAGCTTTCTTCTTTTTCAGCCACGTTGCTATCCTTACTTTTCATTACCAACTTAGCTTTCTTGAAGCACTCCAACCCTCTCTTGTTTGCCTATTTATTTAAAAGTTTTAATTTTGGTCACTTTCCACAGCTGTCCCAGGTGCACATGTTCAACTGTGTTTCCCAGTTTTGTCCTTCTGACCTCTATCTCCATTTGTTTTGTGAACTTGTTGCACATGACCTCTGTTTTGCGGAGGCCCAACGTTGCATCCGCCTCCACTAATTTCTTCAAACATTTTCTGCAGATCATTCTCAAAAGGACGTCCTCGTGACTGTGTCATGAGAAATCTGACACGGTTAATGTTTTCTCCATTAATGTGTCGGCATTTGTTTCTCTAATTTAATTCACAAATTATCTTCTAATGCCACTGTGAATAGCTTTGGAGAAAGGGACTCCCCTTTTAATTAGTATTTTTTGGTACTTCATGTAATCTCAGTGCAGCTATTCCATTTTGATAAATGGTTATGATTTGTGTTATGTCATACACAGTACTAAGTATCATACAATCATCAAATGTGTCTAGCTGCAATACCTTTATTCTTCCAAATAATTCATAGCCTGAATCAAGTTCCTCGGAAACATTCCTACATCACCTGCCTCGTTCTTCTTTCTCTGTAACAAAATAAAAAGCAGACAATACTCCACATATCTGACCCTCCATGTAAAAACAAGTGATATTGTTTTTTTTAATATACTACTTACATGTTTTACACATTACATGAGTCACACGGCCTTCTGGGAGTGCATCATTTCAGCAGCATTGGTTCAAACACAAGCAAGCTCTGGACTGATCTTGACACTCGGTATCTCCAGCAGTCAGGCTTGCTTGAAGTAATGCTGGTGAATTGGCAGACATGGCTGCTTTTAATCACGCTTTTGTTGAAAAATAATTGCGGTGTCCTGAAAAATAATTCGTTTGGGGTGTCTTGCGGATTGTCGGAGGAATTAGCTGCTAATAATCCATGGCCTTTCGGTGGATTATTATAGTTTTTTTCCGTTCCCGGAAGAGATCGGAAAATCCGCACAAAACTCGTGGATTTGCTGATCTTCGCCTTTGTGGATTATGGGAGTTGCTGTGAACCGCAGGAGCGCTGTGAATGCTGTGATTTGTGGATTACTGGAGTGCGGGTATTTGGAGTTGTACTGCACTTGCATCAGCTCCAGCAGCCTCATGCAGATGCATGTAATCGCTCTGGTAGTCTTGGGCAGCTTGAAGTCAACTCCCTCAGTGCTCGTGTTTTCTATGAGCTACAGTCTACCTTTTATTTAGTTATAAGAGTAGGTGGGGCAAGCACCTACTTAACCTACCCGTTAGGGTGGCATGTGCACTAATGGCCAATCAAGGCCAAGCACAAGAAGCACACGTGACATGAATCTGTAAATCAGGCTATTAAACTGATTAGCCCAGTTCTTGACTCATGTGCATGCCAGTTTTCCCACATTTGTTAAGCCTCGCCAGAAACAATTCCCAGCTGTGTTCAAGCTCAAGAGCTCATTCCACTTTACTGGTGACATGCGGGCAATGTTTCTTACTCTGTTACAATAACATACATTACATTAAACATGCAGCGTGTAACACAATATATAACTTAGAATAATTGTGGAATCTATGCTTTTGCTGAGAAACAAAACTCCAATGTTTTTTTTTTTACCATAGGCGCTGCCTCTGCTAAAATCAATGGGAAAAAACACAAGTACTGTATGCAGCACCACCATTGGTAACAGAGTGGCGAGTGTTTCCATATCTTCGTGTTTCTCTCTGCGTATCTCCACGTATTTTTGCATATCTGCCTATGTCTCTCTCCGTGTCTCTGTCTCTCACCGTGTCTCTGTCTCTGCCACCATATCTGTGCCCTTTTATCTTTGTGTTTGTTTCCTTGTCTCCATGAGTCTAGTGTTTAGTATCATGCCATATGTCTCTATCTTCGTCTTCTGTTTCTCCAGGTGTCTGTGCTTCATGAGAGCCGTCTCCTCCCCTTGTCCCTCGCCCACTGCCCACCTCTTTCTCTGCCAACTACTGCTGGGCTAACGTCCCTCACATGAAAGAATGTAATCACTCAACCTCCAGTATTTCAATACATTATTATGGCTCAGGATACACATTTTGACCATGCAATAATTTATTATATCATTCTACGGTATTGTTTGCATTGTGCATATGGCCAGGAAGTAGTTTTGCCGAAAGTTTTGAGCCTTAATTCAGATAAGAGAAGTGACCTGGAGGTAAATAGTTTTACTGTTTGCATGTTCTACTGTTTGGATAAAAGGAGTGAAATGCGTGGATAAACTCATGCTCATAAGCCCATAGTGCCTCTCCTATCAAACTGGATAGCGCCTGTGGAGAAATGTACGCTCTACAAGGCCCTCTGAAGTCGGATGGAATGAGGCCAATCTTGCACACTAGGCATGAACCATAAGTTCCAAAGGCAATTCCACTTTGCCGTTCAGGCCCCGTGGGCCATCCTTTCTTGCCTGAGTGCCATGATGGCTCTCTGCAGCACCCACTCCACACCAATTCCATTGATTGCAAGAGCATGCCAAGAATGGAATTGTGATTAAAATACATATTCCGTACATGAATTACCATACTAATGATATAAAACATAAAACAAAATAGACAATCCAGAAACAGTACGTAATAACGACTTGACCTAATCGCTTCATAATGCACAAATAACAATACATACTTCATCAAGGTACCACAATGCAAAAGATAGAAATGACGTATAGATGCAATGTACATACAACGGTGCGCTCACAAACAGGAAGTCGCTACTCGCATCAAGCCTTGCATGCACATGCAAACACCGCGTTGCACGCCTTGTCTGAACCACTCAAGATGAGTTGGAAATGTGGCCGTTGTACCTGCAACAAGCGGTAGCGCATTTGCTGATTGTTGCCGACGTCCGCAATTTGAATCCGGTAGGCCGCCATGTTTACAGTAAATTGCATGTCATCTGCTTCACAGTGGACGTTAAAGATCCCCTGATATCGTTTGAAATAAGAAGGCATGCCGGCACCATGGTCAAAATTTATCAGATGTGATGGTAAGCACTTTTGACATCCTGGCATAAAGAGCACCTTAGTTATGATATAGTCTTTCACCGTCAGACAGATGTGTGCCTTGTGTTGTATTAGCAGTTGTTCAGTGTTAAAGATGGCTTGGGCATGAAATATAAAACCAAGCTTCTTTGATACCTCCTTCACCTGATTGGTAACACAGTAGAACTCGAATAATCTACACTCTAATGATCTGCAAATCCTAACATTGGCAGCACCTCTACGGTTCATGGAACACCCATAATCTGTTTGGGTGGATATTTGGATCTCTAATGGAAATGTCTTAATTCCTCCTGTAAGCTGTGGCATGGTGCATGCCAGATTTTATTTGTAAATGCTGCACACTTCTAAGCCGCCTGGCCTGCATCGACATTTGTCCCTAATTATATATCTGTATTTGTCTCTCTGCCTCTCAGTTTGTATCCCCGTCTGTATTAGTCTATCTGCATCTATGTTTGTCTCTCTGCAACTGTTTTGTTGATCACTCTTTTTACATGCTTTCTTTTAACTCACTGTCTGCTGTTGTCGTTGTTGTATCCTCAAATCTTTTAACTCAATTTTAACCCACTTCTCAATGTGGTATCAACTGCAAACTTGGTATACTTATGTCATACTGATGACAATACTATATTCTATCATTAAAAATATATATTTATCAACATTCTTTTTTATATGTTATGTTTCGGCTTGGGTCTAATTGTCCACGCTCAACTGACGTTGGCTGTAATTGGCCACGGTCCCTTACGTTATGGCAAGCTTCGGGGGCACTTCATGGAGTCGTGGAGTTCTGCCATTACTAGTACATTTCATTTCATAAAAGCGTGTTTTTTTAAAAGTTTTTTTTAAATATTACTTATTGTCTCTGCATCTCCACTTGCCTTTCTGCATCTCTGTTGTCTCTGCATCCATTTGTCTCTCCATTTATTTCCGCAACTTTGTCCCTCCTTAACTGTTTGTCTGTCTGCATCTCCGTTCGTCTCTGCCACTCAGTTTTTTTTCTTTGCAATTCCGCATGTAGGCTGGTAACATTAAGGGCCGTAGTCTTAGTCAAGACTTGGCTCTGGCCAGGCTGTGCCATAGCCAAGCCGTGGCCTTCGATTTCCTTTCATAGAGTTGGGCAGTGAGCGTCTCGCGTAAGCTGCTTAACTCTGATGTGACACCCTTCATGACATCAATACACTTTATGATGATGGATCTAACAATGATGATGGAACTCATAATCATGATGGGCTCATTTTTAAAACATAAAATGTATATGATGGGCAAAAAAGTTCCAGTTTATTTTGTTTAACCAAGTTAGAATTCAAGAGACCAGGACTATTGTACAACTGTAATATGTAAACAGACGAGCATATATATAAAATGCAATTGCGGGTGAAGTTATCTCCGATTGGCACGGTTGGTCACGTAGATGCGAAAGAAGTTCCAACCTACATAAAGAATTGACAGCTCGGCAACACATTGTGACTTAGAGGCAGAATAACCAAGGAATGTTTTGAAGCGATGGAATTCCAGGCGTTGGGGGACATCAGTACAGAACACACCGATGTTTTGAGACACCTACCACCTGAAGTGGACACATCTGATGGATATTATGCTCAGTGCATTTCTTTTAGCCCTACACAGGATGAATCTCAAGTTTTAGCGAGTTATGTTTAATGCACCCAATAATGTCAAGTAGATGCTTTGTTGCTAGTGGTGCACAAGCACAATTAACAAAAGACTCAACACATTTGTGAATAATGCTGTGGCTTTAAAATAAAATCAAGAATAGGCAACGTATCAGGCAATTCCCCCTTTTCATAACACACAAAAGCATATTCACTGGTATATGCAACACAAACGCATCTCATATGCTATTTTAAAAAGGGCCATTTTGCAAAAAGTCACTGACGAAATTTTTTATTTTAAGGCTGCGTGCAATTTTATGTCTTGTAGAATGAACTGAAAAAACTCGTTGAGAAGTATAGAAGTACTATCTCTTCAAACTAAATTTTAAAAAATACGTAAAATAAAATTGAGAAAAATTCAAACTTGGTTAAGAAATCAAGATTCGTACAAAAAACGTGGTTAAAATAATAAAGCTGGTGCTCGTGGAGGATGTTTTTTTTCCCCAGGCCCTAATCTCTGGGATGGAGATGTTTATCTGAATTGGAAGCCATTCTGTTATTACCCACAATCAACAACTCTGATGTTGACTCTGAATCAGAACTGTGAAGCACACAGCGCTGATTCACGATTCACGGCACGGTCTGTGCCTCCTGCTGCTGCTGCCTTACAAATCGCGCTGTGGTACAGTAGCCAATAAGCTCAACTGCAGCTAAAAACAACTCATAATTAACATTACACCTCAAGTAGCAATATAATTGAATTATGTATTGTATTTAGCAGTGAATGAAATGCGGTTAACATAACAAATCTTGCACGCATAATAATGCCCGGTAATTTGTCATTCGGTAATACTATGATAAAATCCAGTTAAGGAATTTCCCTCTGCAAATGAACCATTCTACCCACCGTGTCACAGCCAGCCTCGTCGCAATCTAGATGTCACCAGATATATGCAAGTGTCACTGGGGATCTATGAATATAGTAAGCATACGCCAGCTGTGGGTATTTTTTTTATTTAGGATGGTTTTACTAAAAATCAATATGGCTGGCAGAGAACAGCAAAACGATTAAAAGGGTAGTAACACATTTATCTGCAGTCCGCAGTCACGATATACAAAGAGAAAGGAGGAGCTTACACAGCTGAGCAAGTGCAGGGAAGCGGGGGGGGAGTAGCACAGAAGGGAACAGGAGAAGAGAATGGAGGTGGACTTCGAGCGAGGAGTGAATATTAAGGAGGGGATCGGGCTGCAGGCAAGTTTATACAGTTATCCGCACCTCATGAGTCACGGTCTTGTATGTCTGTGAAATATTGTGTGCGTTATGGATTGCGTTATCACTACTTTCGTTATTATACAGAAGGACGGTTGTTTGTTACGCACCATCAACAATCCCTGCAATATCCCCTTGGTGCCCCGCCGTGGAACTTTTCCTCCATGTAGTTTTCACCAGTGGGAAGTTGACGTGCTGTGGGTATTTTTACGTCAAATCGCTCGGGCTTGACATCTGACCACCTGCAATCTTGATGAAATCATGGCATAGTCGTAGGTACAATAGAGACATGATACAATTCCGAATTGGAATCAGTGGGTCAAACTGCTTCTAAGTTGTAGGTCATTAAAGATTTTGCCTTTTTGGGGGTTCCAAGGGGTCAAGTTCAACAAATATAGCTCCCTTATGTTTGGCGCTAGAAATAAAACTAAGATATCATTAGAAAGTTCTCATTCAGGCTTTTCAAACCCTATAAAATATAAGACTCGTTTAAAAAGTCGAGTTATTTGCAGCAAATTTGGTAGCCTTGACCCTGACCAATGTCCCAACTATGATTTTATAAAATTGTGGGAACATGTCTAGCGAAAAATAAAGCTAGGAACTTCTTTGCCTCCAAAGATATTAACCATACCATTAATTATTCATTTGTTGTATAAACAATAATTTGCTGATTATTTCTTGCTGTCGCTGTCCTAGGTGATGTTAGTTATTTTTATTTTATTTTTATTTATTATTATTATTATCATTTTTTTACCTACGTGACTTTACCGAAAGAACCAAAGAGTATGGATCATTGCAGTCACGAAAACTTTAAATCTAGAATGGTAATAACCCTTGATCTGTCGCAGAAGTTATAGAGTATGATAACTAGATGGCTTCCCCAGTACCACTGGACACGACTCCCTTAGGTGGCAGAAGATTCAATGACCCATAACCCCCAAGCAATTTGACCCCAGTGCCCTTCATAATGTCTCTATGGAACCTACGACTGTCAATTTCATCAAGATTGGAGGTGGTAAAATTTCGTTCTGTTTGAGTGATCTGACGGGAAGTGACCTTTTACCATTGTCTTTGTTGAAGCAGCCTATGGAGAACATTCACAATTCTCTACAGGGCACTTGGTGAAGCCCAGACTGTTGAGGTCTGAAAGCCCAGTGAGCATGTATAGATTGAAGGATTTGATCAGATTCCATTTTCGATTCAGAAGCTCAGCTGAATTTCAGATTCTCTTCGATTAATTTTCGCCAAAATTGTCACGAAAAGGTAAAATTCTGCAGTACGTGAACTGGATCATTTATATTCACATTTGTGAAAGTGGTGCAGTGATCGGCGCACTCCACTATGAACCCGGTGACCCGAGTTTAATTCTTTGCAATGGCTAACATTAGCGGTGAGTGTCATCTGAAATGGCCATGTGCCCCTCCCTTCACTAACCTACACTGACCGATAGGGTCAAGTATAGTAAAAAAAACAGCAGAGTGGAACGATTATCAGCTCTGGGTGTGTGAGGGTCTGATGTGCAAGAAGGGTGGACACAAGACCAAGAGCCTTTTATATCATCATCTATATATATAAAATCGCAAATCTGTCTGTCTGTCTGTGTGTGTGTCTGTCTGTCTGTGTGTCGCCGGACCATACGCAGTTTCATTGGACGAAATGTAAGGGATTTGCGAGACACGATTGGTCCGTTTGGTTTTCCACGGCGGTTGCCCCTGGCAACGGGTAGCGACGCATTCGCTGCGGGGTGGACGCCATTTTTAATTCCCGTTAAAAATATGCGCACGCATTAACACGCGACTCTGAGGTAAATTCATCAAAGTTTCACGTCCTCTTCACTCCCCCCCCCACCCCAATGTGTGCAATTACTATTATAGGGTCGGTAGATAATAAAATTATAGCGATTAGACAGTATTATTGTAGCGCGGGGGGGGGGGGGGGGTAACGGCCCCAGTACCCAGCCTCAGCCGGGTGGGCAATTTAGGCGAGGCCGGAGGCTCTGCACGGTACTAGGCCTCGACACCCCACCACACTATAGGCCGTACATATTACTGCACAGCGGCCGAGGAGATCGTGGCTGGGGGGAGGGGGCAGGGGTAGCAGCCCATCTGTGTATATATGTAAGGTTATTAAGAAATATATTTTTCACCCGGGCAACGCCGGGTACTTCTGCTAGTACATATTTAAAACAACAGGAATCAACACCGCCATGAGATAAATTAACATAAGGCCTATTTATACGAGACACACTCCACTCAGAATCATAATTGTTATGCATCCTGGGGATATCCGATGAGCTATGAAGCTATTTTTCACAGACGTCCAGTAGGGGCAGATCATAAAGTTACAACAACATTTAAACAATTAACGATAGGAGTGAAAAGTGTAGGAAAAGCAAGCAGGTCACTGAAAATAAATAAAGTATATAAGTACAAATTGCATAAGTACATAAAATAATGGCAATTTTTCAATACAAATGCTATCTTGGGCAAGGCAGCAAAACAACAAAAACAGTCCCAGACCACACCAACACAACAAACTATCCCTCAATAAAATTGCACAATAAAATGTAACGATCGATACACGGGTGAGGATCAAAGTTACAAATCACATTCGCAAACGTGGCTGTATCCAGTACCAATCTTCTGCTTCAGTACATTTATGGAGGAAGATTTACAATGTGAAGAGATGAAACAAGGTTGTTTCAAAACGCTGGTGCTGCAATGGCAAAGGCATTGTCACATAATCTTGACTTAAAGCTTTCGTGACTGCAGGAATTCATACTCTTTGGGTCTTTCGGTAAAGTCACGTAGATAGAAAAATAAATAAATAAAAATCACGACGTTTCGATCGCAACACAAGCAATCGTCTTCAGGCCAAAAAATACAGCAGGCGGACTGCTGAGGCAGGAAGAAATATAGCCGCTATATTTCTCCTGCCTCAGCAGTCCGCCTGCTGTATTTTTGTCACGTTCCAATTCTTGCTTTTGGGATGGTTAAAAGGCAATTAGTTGGACATCTTAGGTATCTTGGATTTGACGATGGGATTCATAAATTAGCCAAGTATAGCGCAGATTTGCAAAGAAGGATTTTATGGATGAACAGGGCCCACAAGTCTTCTCGCATCAAGTGATGTAAGATTGGATATTAAGTTGAGGTCACAATTTTGGGTCCTGGATGGTACATCCACTGCAAATCAAAGTGCAGAATCATAAAGCGGGTTTAGTCTGTTTAGTGTTTCATTCCTAGCTGATATGTAAACAGCTTCAGAGTAATCACACAGTGGAAGAATTATAGCTTCAACAATTTGCAGGTGCAATTAAATTGGAAAACAATGTTTGGTTCTGTACAAAAACCCTTTATTTTATTTTATTTGGATGTCATCAATATGGGGTTGGAATGGAAGTGTTGAATCAAGCAGTAAACCCAAGTATTTTAAGCACTGGTCAATGATGTTGTTTCTGATATCCATAATAGGTGAAGGGAATGAAACAATTTTTATTTGAGTCCACACAGAAGGACAGTGATACAACTTCCTTGGAGCTTAAATTATTGGAGCGCTGTTTCTGTAATGAGGACGCAGTTGCTTTGTTATCAGCCATATTAGCAGGATTAAGATGGGTCTTTGGGAGCCCCAAATATGAGCAGAGCCTGGCCCTCTCCATGTCAATCAGTGAAGAACTTTTAAAATCCTGTTGCATGGCCTGATGGCCCATTGATGCCATGCTCAGAAGTCATCACCTCATCCACCTCCTTTTCAGCCTCTCATTGGGTTTTGCTCCACATACCACGGCAGCGACAATTAGTACACCCCAATGTCACTTACTGATAGTTTACCAGAACAAAAATCATTGCACATCTACCAATATTCCTCTCCATAATTATAGCTTAGCCTACTGCTCTCTCCAATTTCGCCCTCATAATATCTGATGGGAATCACTTCCAGATAGAATCAACATCTTAACAAATGAACGTTACTTCCCCTAAGTAATGATAGTCACCCAAAATGAACATCTTTTCATTGGTTTAATATCTTAAACCAGTCAACATGTTATTGCTTTATACATTACAAAGATCTAGCACATATCTATACTGCTACAGTAAATATACAGTATGATTAATTATCTGTAGTTGTGTTCATTTTAACATTGTTTAAAAACATTTTCCCACACTTCTATGCATTCTTTATACGGTAATACTTTCATTATTACAAGATACTGTTTTACATAAAATAACTTTCGCCTTTCCTTCGGCCCAATTATAAAAAGGAATTGTTTACTTGAGAAAAGACCTCGTGTCTCTCCTCCACATGGTAACTTGAGTTTCTCTGAACACATGAGTGAGAGCACGCATGGATTTCAAAATTCGCCACTGGCTCCACAGCCTGGCTATTGCATTTGCGCTTATCGGTGGTTCCTCCTCGTGCCTCTGAGTCATGTTCTCTCTCCGAGAGTGAGCGAAGACCGTGCAGTTTGTTACACGTCGAAAATATTACTGTTACAAAAAATACCAATGTGCTGTACAATGCACGAATATACGCCTCCTACAGGAGGGACAGTAGACCTATAATTCGACAAATTTCACATTCTGCCTTGTTTCAGGCTCCAGATACCATCCGTGCACACTCCATTATGTACATCGTGGCATGCCTCTCCACACACACATCCTTTAGGAAGACATCACAATGTGGCACAGTGCAGCAGTGTGGGTCTGGGTGTAATCTGGAGCCAAACCTGACCATGTTAGCTCTGGCTCTGGATTCCACTTGTGCACACTCTGCGCTCTGTCTGGTGAGACGCTTCACTTAATGCGTGCTTCTGTGTATTGCTTTTGTAAATTAACTAAATGCAGCAGCTGGCAATTTCCAGCACGTTTGAGTGCCACCTATGTGAATATGTTTCCACTGTTTATCCTGTAATTGAAATTTGTTACCATCTATAAAGCATATTTTTCTGAACAAAGAGCTGGTCTGAAAAATCTGCAAAATACTAAGCAATTATTTTTGATATTCTTAGGGTTTTTCGGTAAAGTCACGTAGGAAAAAACCTAAGAATATGAATCCTTGCAGTCACGAAAGCTTCAAATCTAGAATTATTATTTTTGAATCGACAGTTGTGTTTAAAGCAATCGATATTTACCTGGGAGCTTGCAATAATGGGAATGTGTAAATAGTTTGATAGAAGTTAAATAGTATCTTTAAAAACCTACAATCACTGTCATAGTATTGACTATCTCCCTGCATCTATAGGCCCCGACAATGACAGTGCCCTTGTGTTCCTTCCTGCAGCTCTTTATTGTGGACAATGGTGCAGATGACTGGAGAATTGCTATGACCTACCAGAGGATCTTCAACATTGGCCTGGAGCTCCTCATATGTGCCATCCATCCTATCCCAGGAAACTACACGTTCATGTGGACAGCCCGCTTGGCTTTCACCTACGTCTCGTCGGTGAAGGAGGCTGACGTGGACATTGTGCTCTCCATCCCCATGTTCCTGCGCCTATACCTGATCGCACGCGTCATGCTGCTGCACAGCAAGCTCTTCACCGACGCGTCATCGCGCAGCATCGGAGCGTTAAACAAGATCACCTTCAACACGCGTTTCGTGATGAAGACGCTCATGACAATCTGCCCAGGCACTGTGTTGCTCGTCTTCAGCATTTCCCTGTGGATCATTGCCGCTTGGACTGTGCGCGCATGTGAGAGGTAAGTGCACAGAACACTTAAGATGCCCCAGCATCAGACAGTTAATGAGCTATGAAATATCCCGTTAACATGTTTAACCACTTCGTGCTGATGAACTAACATGCGCTTTGTTTCGGGGCTTGCCGGGGCGGCTAGAATTTGGGTAATCAAACGAGTGTGTTATGTTTATGTATTTCAACCAAAGATGAAAGTATGTGTGCATAAGTTCAGTCCATGTCTTGGTTGCACCTTTGTGAAGTGGGTGGGGGGGGTTGTAAGGGGTTGGGGCAGCAGAGTACTCTGGTAAAGATGATCTGATATGAATGAAACTCTAATTTAAAGATGTGTTGCCATTAGAGAATTACCCTGTTGAAATCCAGCCAACTGATCAATCGGTTACCCAAGACAAAAAAAGTGGACAAAAGACCCCCCCCCCCGGCTCAGCATCGCGGAGTTGCTGGCTGCAGTGCACACAGCCTGCCCCAACGGAGTGCCTATCCGAGCCCCGTGTCTCACCGCAGCCTCGTTAACGTGATCCAATATGATCGAAAGTTGAGTATGAAGTTGTGTTGCGATTAGGGACTTCCTCTGTTGAAATCTGGCCAAATTGATTAAAGGGATTGCCTACGGCGTCTCCAAAAGAGCCGTATCTGAGCTCTGCTTCCCGCGGGCCTGACATGAGCCCCTCTGTTATTGTTATTATCACTGATTAAGTACTTCAGGGGACAAAGGCATAATAGAGGGCATTACAGGAGCCATGCATATGCATGGTGTTTTTCCTCATTCATTAGGGCATTGGAACTTAAAACTGACAAAGATTACCTTACGCTACATTTGGGATTAAGGAAAATATTTTTTCATTAACTGATTATCCACATGCTATGCTCTTTAAAGTATGCAGTGCCTGTATTTTGGAGTTTGCTTTGTACTATTATGGTGTTTTTTTAATCACTTTTTAACGCAAGTTTAAAGCATTAATGCATTACTTATGTCAATATATCTGTCTGCCTATAAACTTAGCGATAAATAACCAGTGCTAAATTTCAAAATATTTCAGCCAAGGAAATTACATCACATACCTGTCAACCCCTTATCAGTGCCTACCTTATTACAGACCAATTCACACCTTATTGGTCAGCCTATGCCTTTATAAATCTCAACGTTTATTCTACAAAATGCCATCACAAGGGAGAAACACAAGCCCATTTTTGTTTGCCTGTATTGAAACGGCCTGAAAACTAAATTTCCCTGTACAATAATACGGGTAAACCGTATGGGTTGACAGGTATGACATTGCATTCCAATTTCTGGCCCATGACGTAATTATACGTGACGCCATGTCATGTGCAGTGTAATTTCATGTAATTTAGATAGAAATTCATCAACTGCCATGATCAATCAACAACTGAATGAAGGCTTCCCCAAACCTCTGCCATCCCCAATAGTTCTGCGATGTTCTAATCTACCTAGCACTTGCACACCGCATAATTCTCATCTTTTCCCTTGGCTCCCCACCCAACAGAAATCAAGATAAGGTCACATAAACTAAACACATGGCCACAAATGATAGCTCAATGAAGTGGCTTATCATGTGGAAATTTATAACAGGCAAATACTCTAAACGCATGCTTCTAAATGTGGAGGGGAAAACCGGAGGACCCGGAGAAAAATCCACGCGACTACAGAGAGAACGTGCAAATCCCAATTACAAGGTCGGGATCGAACCCACGCCTCCTATATATAAGGCGTCGCTTACACATTCAGATACGTGGCCTTGTATTGAGTGCTAATTGACCATATTTTAGTGCTAGACTGGCCCCTTCCATTTTTACATTCAAACATAATATACCTGCAATTGGAACACGCATTTGTTTACCTAATAAGTGATTTCTCAGTAACATTGGAGAGCAAGGGCTAAAAAGACACTTAAATAAAACTTGCTTCCTCCCACTCTGCTTGCAAGGTTCAGGAATTTAAAACAGTTGTAATGCCCTTTGATCCCATCGACCATCTGGTTATCCTATTTCTTGAGAGCTTTTCTAATCCTACTGAAATTATAATTGTGCCCAAGGAAATGGATGAAATGTGACTCCATTATTTAGATTTGGCAACCAACTCTCAGAGTATTCAATGGCAAAATCATGGGCTAGTGCTGACAACAGTGAAGGCATCAGGTTTTTTAGGATGCAGATCAAGTTATCCTGATGGATTATATATTATTTATGTATTAAAAGGAGGTACAATCACAAGGCAGTATTATGCAAATACAATTTTGACTTTAAGCAAGCTTATATGTCTGGAGAGAAAAGACATGTGGATGTCGATATTGTAATTACATTCCAGACAATATAGAGCATATATAATTGGCCTTTTTGAGCATTTGAGTGATTGAAAAGTATATTTTAAAGAAAATTTCTTACAAAAATTGTAGACCTATTTTTTTACTTTAATAATGAGCTTTCCAAATACGAAGTTCATAACTGCTTTTGAGAAAGTTCCCGCTTATTATTATTTTTTGCAGGTGGAATAAAGTAAGAATGTTATGGTAGCAAAAGTCTTTGTCCTTCAATAGCAATATGCATAATGAAGTGGATTGTGAGGTCAATAAAAACGCGTGGCCTTGTATTGAGTGCTAATTGACCATATTTTAGTGCTAGACTGACCCCTTCCATTTTTACATTCAAACATAATATACCTGCAATTGGAATGCGCATTTGTTTACCTAATAAGTGATTTCTCAGTAACATTGGACAGCAAGGGCTAAAAAGACACTTAAATAAAACTTGCTTCCTCCCACCCTGCTTGCAAGGTTCAGGAATTTAAAACAGTTGTAATGCCCTTTGATCCCATCAACCATCTGGTTATCCTATTTCTTGAGAGCTTCTCTAATCCTACTGAAATTATAATTGTGCCCAAGAATGCATCACTAAATAGATTATACGCATGATGGTTTTATTGACATCAATCCAACAGTCTACCCATAATGCAATGTGCATTTATTTTGTAATAAGTTTTTGATTATTGAAGAGCTTGTCTGTTACTCAATAGCTACTATTAAGTCACTATTCGTATTCACATTTTCAAAACTGGTTATCAGAAAACTTTTTTAAACCTATTGTTCATTAGGCCCCATGGTATAAAGTGCATTTTCCAACTCTCATGGTTTCTGAAGATTAAATTGGGGAAACAAAGGGTAGATATATTAGGCATGAAAATATAAATCACAGTCATTGTAACATGGGGATGAACTGCCAATGGGAATGAGCTGCAGGAAATGTCAGAAGAACTTAATAGAGAAGGCTTCAAGATTGGGCTCAGGATAGATATGACTATGTCAAGGTCACGTACAACAAGTTGGCTAAATAAATAAAGACATGTCGGAGGGGCAAAACTGGAAACACAGCAGAATGTGTTCCTAGGACAGCTAGTGAAGGTAGGTTTTAGGCGACTATTTAATACATTTTTCTGGTTTTCAATAGGGTGAGTAGCTGATAGCAACACATCTTTATCCTAAAATTGTATTCATATTGGATTGTGTTTGTGAGATTTATGAGTCCCGCACTACAGACAGATGGACAGAGCTGATGGAAAGAAGTGGATGGTGTTCAGGATATTGGTATACCCAACTCTGTGCTATATATGGGGACACCTGTACATATTAAACAGTGTTAGGTGTGGATCAAGCAATTTAAGGAACGTAATTAACTCATCACGTTGCTGAATTAGTTCACTGGATCTTTTAACGGCCACTGAAGCGGAGGGTGTATATTTTTGGATTAATACACCCTCACTAATACCCAGGGCTGCTGCTGGACACGAACCATGAACATCTGCAACAAGCGGTGAACGTGCTATCGAGAGGTTGTGTCACCAACCGCCCATTGTGCACAGGGGTTGCACACGTGATGACGGAGTCCGAATGTGGCTTCACCCTAAAAGTGGATGATGCCTACTCCAGGTCTCTCCTGTGCCTGGGTCTCTGGTCTCCAGATATTTGTTTTTGTATGCACGGATGCCAGGCACAAGAATATTACATTAATTCGAAGTGTCGGCACTATGTTCACATGGGTAATGCTGTAGGGGGGTGGCATCATAGGCAAGATGCAGAGGAAGACATAGATTCTCAAAGAAGTCACTCCCTCAGCAGGACACAAATCCTTTATAATTCCCCTGCGAAATCTCTGTTTAAGCAGAATGTTCACTGGGGATAATCTCACCCGTTTCCTAGAAAAGTGGAAAGCTCCAATTTTGTACAATGGACCAAAAAACTCGCTATGTCCGTCGTCAATAACACTGCGGCCTTCAAAGAATTAAATCTAGAATAGGTGACGTTTTGGGCAGTGGCCTTTCTTCATCGCACAAGAAGAAGGATGCTTTGAAGAAGGGAAATTGCCCAAAACGTCACCTATTATGTGTCCTGTAAGGCAGTGTTATTGATGAATGTGTTGAGTGTTTTTGTTAAATGTGATTGTGCACCAATTTGTACCTTGGGTTGTACCATGTCAACAGCGAGGGGTATGACTCAAAATCTAAGAATATTCTCCAGCTCTTGAGACTTTATATTGGAACCTCACAACTTGCTCTGGATCATATGAGATGATAGGGATTTGGAAATGGAAATGCAACCACTGACATAGGAGTCGCGACAGAGAGTGAAGTTACGTAAGGCTTTCCATAGTGCCACATGCAGAAGAATATTTTCTCGTGATTTTATCAGCCTCGCATATTAACACGTTTCTCATATATTGAAGGTTCAAAACATTACGGTGTCCTTAATAAGGTCGGTGCAAGGGGGAATTGCTTATTATCTTTAGGAGCCAATCATGGAAGAAATTCAAAGCTAGCTTCACTTTGCTCTTGAAATTCACTTAAGAGCTCATGATTTTATCATTGTGGCTCTTTGGTCTCACTAAGCGCTTCATAATAGCACTGCAATGTGATTGTAGTGGCCCTATGTGTAGTGCCGTAGATGGGCCACGCTTATCGGCAGTGGTAGACGATGTCCATCTGCAAGGGTGCCCCGTACCGCCAAGGGGGGGGGCTGCGGGGGATCTACGATCCCACACAACGCCACCCCTCGATGGGCAAAGGGGCATAAATGGGGACCTCCCCAGCCAATCAGGACCAGTCGCAGCTCAAGACCCAAGACCAGCCAGCTTAGGACCCTGGACCCCCTCGCCCCGCTTGTCCTTGTAAGGGCTGGGACGCTGTGCGGGCCAGTGGTGGGACTCTGGGACTCCCGGCTCTATGTCCTTGTAAGAGCGAGTTCCGAGGAAGCCAGAGTCTAGACCCGCACCTTGGCTGGGTCGGATCAGGTAGCCTCCCCTAGGGTAATTTTAGCCGGAGGACCCGGGAGCGTAGCCAGAGTAGTGTACCTAGGCTGTGTACCTAGGCTGTGTACCTAGGCTGTGTACCTAGGCTGTGTACCTAGGCTGTGTCCCTAGGCTGTGTCCCTAGGCTGTGTCCCTAGGCTGTGTCCCTAGGCTGTGTCCCTAGGCTGTGTCCCTAGGCTGTGTCCCTAGGCTGTGTCCCTAGGCTGTGTCCCTAGGCTGTGTACCTAGGCTGTGTAGCTAGGCTGTAACAGAGTATCAGGACTGTTGGAGTGTTGTATCGGAATAAAGAAGTTACCTCTACAAGTGTCTCCGGAACCCATTACATATTTAAAACAGATGTCCATGTATATCTCTTTCTGATTGGCCTTTTTGTCATCAGAGTCCAGTCATCAGATCAAAAGTTATTTTAGATCTGGTAAGCATCACATGCCTCAATCTCAGAATCCATTACGCTGATGTGTAGTCTTTTATTGAAGCTTTTCTTCCAGACAAAAAAACTACTTTGAAATTCAGGAAAAGCCCAAACATCTGCATGAGAGGGACTGCCCCTGTCAGAATTCTTCTCATTTTCATAGCCACATGGTAGCATTGGGTGAAATGTTTACATTGGCTTGATTCAAGGTGGAGTCCCTTTAGTAATCTCTCCAGCATCAGTGGGACCCACTAGAGGGGAAAAAAGAGGATTTATAAAGCTGTTTGAATTCTTTTTGTTTTTTGGAACTGCACAATATAGAGATTTGAGCTGAGGTAAAGGAATTAAATATCTTCAAAAGAAGAACATGATCCAGCAAAACATAGAATGCACATTATGAGAACCTGCCAAATGATATTTCATGGTTAAGAAGTTATGGACTGAATTGAAATGTGGATGAAAGACTTGTGAAATAGATATGCAGTCTAAATGTCCTCAAATATCAGTTACAAACGCAAACGTCAGTTAAACTCACAAATGTCACTTGCCCATAAAGTAGAGATTTATGAGATTGTTGGCCTATCAATATGCGTGTTGACCAATACTTTGGGGATAAAAAAAGGTGTTTGCAAGAAGCGTGGTAAAAATGTTGATTCAGATCAGTACCAATTAAACAAACAAAAAACACATTTACACCAAATTTGTGGAAATGGATGAAATATGACTCCATTATTTAGATTTGGCAACCAACTCTCAGAGTATTCAATGGCAAAATCATGGGCCAGTGCTGACAACAGTGAAGGCATCAGGTTTTTTAGGATGCAGATCAAGTTATCCTGATGGATTATATATTATTTCTGTATTAAAAGGAGGTACAATCACAAGGCAGTATTATGCAAATACAATTTTGACTTTAAGCAAGCGTATATGTCTGGAGAGAAAAGACATGTGGATGTCGATATTGTGATTACATTCCAGACAATATAGAGCATATATAATTGGCCTTTTTGAGCATTTGAGTGATTGAAAAGTATATTTTAAAGAAAATTTCTTACAAAAATTGTAGACCTATTTTTTTACTTTAATAATGAGCTTTCCAAACACGAAGTTCATAACTGCTTTTGAGAAAGTTCCCGCTTATTATTATTTTTTGCAGGTGGAATAAAGTAAGAATGTTATGGTACCAGAAGTCTTTGTCCTTCAATAGCAATATGCATAATGAAGTGGATTGTGAGGTCAATAAACACGCGGGGCCCAGCTCATGGATGGTTCTTTAGCTCTTAATCCACCTCATTTTGGCAGTACTGCAGTAATTTTTGTGGTAAATTGTCCCTATTCCACCTTCTGTATTGGTTGCTGATTCCGCACTGACAGGAGGAGCCCATTGTCATTGCTCCTCATCTTGCGATGGCAGAATGGCTCAAAGTGGGGGTGGGATTAGGGCAGAGCTGGGGCATGGCGAGAGTGATACAATCTTTCTTACCCATTGACAGGTTCATATGCCACTTGCCTCTGCTATGGTGACTGAAAATCGAACTCAGGCTGCTGACCACTGGTTCACTGCTCTGAAAGTATCTATCATGCACAAACAGCCTATAAGGTTCTGCAGAATGCTCTGCATGTATATGTGTGCGCATGTCAAATGTGGGTGTCGCTGTGGTGATGTTAACTACCTCACCTGGTATACAGGAGATACACAGGAGATCGTGAGTTCGATCCCGACCCTGACGCCTGCATATTTGGAGTTTGCATGCTCTCCCCGTGGTCGCATGGATTTTTCTCTGGGTCCTCCAGTTTTTCCCTCCACATTTAGAAACATTCGTTCACAGTATTTGGCTGTTATAAATTTCCACGTGACAAGCCACTTCTTTGAGCTATCATTTGTGGCCAGATCGCTTCTGAAAATAGCGATATAGCTCAGCTGGCCTTACCTGGTAAAATAAAAATACAGTTCGTTTAGTATAACAGCTACAGTATCGGGCATATGTGAGATTGGGAGGTGTGGCATTGACTAAGTAGTCCTCTTCGTTGTGTTGACCTCTTAACCTTGACTTTATAGATGCACACAGAAACACGGGTGTGCAGTTGCCCTTTACTGCTGCGGCTGTAGCTCTGAACCACCTTCACAAGTTGCAGTGGGAGTTGAGCAGTCTGTGAGCCTATCAGAGCACTTTATAGAATGACCTCCACCACATTGGAGACAACTCCAATGTGGTGGAGCCATTGAACCTCGCACGTACCCATATCTTTGCATGTTTTATGTCATTCAAATCGGGCCCTGGATCTCTCGTGCTCTTAATGTGGGCAGGGATTATGTCGTTGCATTACAATTCTGTGGTAGAATGTGCTCTGCTCTCATTTGGGATTGCCTAGCTGCCAATTGTGGAGTGGATTTGTGTCGACCATTCATTTTTCCAGCAATAATGGCACCAGGATGTGCTCATAAATCAGTGTGGGTTTTTAAAAAATAAAATAACCACTGGTAAAACTTTCTGCAAAACCAGAAACTCGAACCCTGCCGTTGTTTGAAGCAATAATCAGCACTGTGGCTATTTTTTTTCAAAATATCCTTGTGAAATGTCTGTTATATCACCTAATAGCGTTACTGGTAATACGTTCAAATGTAAATGAACATTCAATTCGTTATTTTTATTACTGTTGTGTTGTGCCACAGCTGAACAACCAAATGTGCAATCTTGACATGTAAATTGTATTTAATAACAATCCCTCTAATGAGATGTGTATCTGTATGTGTTTGTGGTTTTAAGGCCAAGTATAAAAGCAAGGCTTGTACATTTAAAATCCTTGGTAACATTACAGTATTTATCGTTTTGCACTTCCTCTTAAACTAAAGCCAAAAGGTTTCTACTTCCGCGAACAGCTGGGTGATGAATATTTTTGATATTTTCTTGCAGGTATCATGATCCTCAAGACATAACAAGCAATTTCCTGGCGGCCATGTGGCTCATCTCGATCACGTTCCTCACCATCGGCTATGGAGACATGGTGCCACACACCTACTGTGGACGGGGCGTCTGCCTGCTCACGGGCATTATGGTAAACGTGCAAACGAAACACACCCACGGAAGTGCCCCTTGAGGTGAAGTAGCTCAATGGGATCAGAATCTTTCTTTAGACTGGAGGAATCTGATGCGCTACTAAGCTCTGATTAACAGATGATCAGTATGGGGCGGGCCAGCACGTTGCAACAACAAACAATACAAATAGAGAAAAAGGTAAGCAAGTCATTAAGTAAAAATAAGTAATAAATTCATGAAGCCTGGGCAGAGGAGCAAAAACAGCAACAAAACAGTCCAAGACCACACCAAGATAACGCCACATATTAGTAGTCCCTCAATAAAATGGCACATTCACATTGAACTATCGATACACAACCTCCGATTAACACGGTTAGTTACGTACGGTGCGAAATAAGTTCAACGCGCATACATACGTTCACAGCTAAGGATAAAAGTTACAAATCGCATTTCAAAACGTGGATGTATCCAGCGCGAGTATTCTGCTTCAGGATATTTTTTGACGGAAGATAAACGATGTTAAGGGAGGAAACAAGGTTCCAAAATGGTTGGTTCTGCAACAGCAAAGGCTTTGTTACCTCATTTAGACCTCCTTTGCCAGTACCAAAATACAATAATAGGGTTTTTCCCCTTTTCGCGTCCTCTGGTCTAGCGCCAATTGAGACGAGGCTCAAAAGAAAGCCGTCTCTGGTACGGACCAATCAGTTTCAAGGACAATGCATCTATTATCAATGTTTTATGCTTGCATTTTGACCACAAGTAGTGTGGTTAATGCAGACATGATTCATTGTAAAAAGGTTTCAGTGTTGTTGCTTTGTTACCTATTAAAACGAACACATTTTGTTTTTTGGCTTTGACAATGGGGATAATGAATTAGCTCAGTACGGTGCAGATTTTTTTTTATATTTCTATATAAGGATTGTATCGATGAACAGGGCCCAATGTAGATTTCTTCTTGCACCAAGTGATGTGAGATTGGATTCTAAGTCCATGGGAGCTCAGCACAATATATGTACAAAGAACAGGAAGGTCGAGGTGAGATTGAGGGTGGAGAGCTGCATTTATGTTCTACTCTCAATGGTTGTTCACCAATTATGTTCACACGAACCTAATTACGGTAGGAACCTCCTGGTTACACCAGCCCACAGGGGATTATTGTGTCCGTCCGTCGTGCAGGGAGGGGCTGGGTGGGGAGTGAGGGGCTGGGTGGGGAGGGGAGGGTGGGGAGGGGCTGGGTGCGGAGGGTGGGGAGGGGCTGGGTGGGGAGGGTGGGGCTGGGTGGGGGGTGGGAGGGGTGGGGCTGGGTGGGGAGGGGCTTGTCACCCCGTGGTGCCCTTATAAAACTCAACGTTTAACCTACTCACGCCGGCTTATGCCCGCCCTCACAGTCGGGCATATTTGCGGAATACACCACGCCGCCGTTGACCCTGGCCATTGACCGAGCAACCCAACGTTCCTACCAGCTCCCTCTGCAGGAAAGTGTTTGAGAGCTGAGCTTCTGTTAATGCCTCATGATGCATTCAATTTCCAACAAAACGTCGTATTAAAAATGTCCAAGATTTTGCTTGCTTTTTGGCATTTCACTTTTGCTGATGGACCAAATCAATTGGCCTATTTGCCCACATTTGATCATCTTCGTCAGGTGGTGGAAGGTTTTCGTTTGAAATAAATGTCATCACAGGCAGACCCTGGAGAACACTGGCCTACCGACAATGTACCCGCCCTCATCATTTGCTCAGCCAATGAGAGCGACTTACACTGAGCCAATCAGAGCCCACCTCGTGCAATTTGATTAATTATCACGAATTGTAGTCACAAATAAATAAATCGATTTGCTTTGCTCGGTGACAACTCACAAGACGAGGATATAGTCTCAGGCTCCACCTATAAGAAACTTCACGTAAATGTTAACTGAGGGCATCGCTAAGATCACGGAGGCCCTGGAGCTCTTGTACATATGCATGTTGAACTTCTTTTGCACCGTATGTAGCCGACCATGCTCATCGGAGGTGTGGATGATAAGAAACTAAACGCAAAAAAAATATCCGGATTGGGAGCACAGTAGCTCCCCCACCATTGCCTTGTAGGAGTACAGTAGAATTCACTCTTTGGTTCTTTCGGTAAAGTCACGTAGATGTAATGCGAGCGTAAGCGGGGTTTCGCTGCTCGGCTCTGGGCCAATCATACGGCCCAGGGTATTGGGGGCGGGGCCCAGTATGGGGGCGTATGTGAAGGTCCACCGCTCACCTCCGGTCCAATCGGATGCGAGGAGAGCAGGGGCGGAACCTAAGGGCGGAGCCAGCAAGGCGCTATGCGGAGGTCGGGATCTGGAAGGTTCGGTGAAGGGCGTGGTCAGAGAGAGGAGACAGGATCACGTGGTGAAGGGAATATAGGTGGGATCCAGGAAGGGCGCCGGGTCAGTTGGTGGAGTCACGAAGCTGGGCCACGTTGGGTGGCCGGAGGCTATCCGCGCCATCAGCCACGTGGCTGGAGGAACTTTGAGCACACCGTCGGCCAGCGGTGTGCGGGAGCGGGGGAGCGGTGCGACTGACGGGAGAGCGCGTGCGGGGCACGCTCGAGGAGCAGCCGGTCCACTATCAGGACCAGCGGAGTGGGAGCGTCAACGGGAATAAAGAGAGACGGAGACCAAGCAGTGTGTCGGCGAAGTCCTTTATTACATAGGTATAACAATTAAATAAATCACGACGTTTCGGGCGCAACACAAGCGTCCGTCATCAGGTGGGACAACCACAGCAAGAAACAATTGCTGAAGTGAGCGAGAGGGCTGCCGTGACAATAGGCTATATAGGTAAGAGAAGGGGGAGCCCTCTCGCTCACTACAGCAATTGTTTCTTGCTGTGGTTGTCCCACCTGATGACGGACGCTTGTGTTGCGACCGAAACGTCGTGATTTATTTTATTTTTCTACCTACGTGACTTTACCGAAAGAACCAAAGAGTATGGATCCCTGCAGTCACGAAAACTTCAAATCTAGATAGAATTCACTCGTTAGTACAGTACATAAAACAGGCATATACCTACAGCGGTACATGGAGCACAATATAAACAGCATTATAGTCGCTAATTATAACATGGTTCCAATGGATTTGCGTTCCCGACCGCTTTGTTTTCTACCGATGAGCGATATATAAGATATATGAGGGCTTCGTTGGAGTATAGGTAATAGCCTTAATAATAATACTATACACATGATAAATGTGTTAAAGCATTTTATAAATAAAAAACAAATACATTTTAATGGTGACATACAAAGCACAATAAGTTATGTACTCACCAGTGCATTCGGTCAGAGCTTGTATAAGATTAACCGCCATCTGCCGTTAACACACATTCCGCGATAATGGGATTGCTCGATCCGTGGATTGCCAGTGAATCGATGCAGTGATTAACCCTCGATGCATCGGTACTCTTGACGTGGTTGTCGGATCAATTATGAAAGAGAGTCGATGCAATAGCTGTTGCCCAGTATCCCATCATCTATCTTTGGCATTTCCCTTGGTTGCTGACCTCTAGGTGCACATTTTATTGCCCGGTAAAGAAATGTGCTGTCCTCTCGTATGATAAATCTTCCAAACCTCATCATAACCTCCGCTTCCTGATTACAGGTGACCCCCGCAACTACGACCTAATTGGTTCTTGGACAGACGGTCGCAAGTCGAGCCGTCGTAAATCGAAGCCTCATTTCCCATTGGCGCAATGTTATACCTTGGGGTTCCGTTCCTGGAAACCCATTACATACCATTAAAATACCAAAATTGACCACGAAAATAAATGAAAATAACCCTAACGAACATTTATTGTAACTTAGCATAACTTTTACAAATATTTATTAAGTAAATATAAAACGCTTACGTTTGAAAATTCGTAAGTACTTTTCTGCATGGGCTGCACTGGCTGAGGCTTCTTAAAATACGAGTCCAATGATGTTTGAACTGAAGACGCCTCCTTCTTTTCATAGTAAAGCTCCCTGTAGCAAGCATAGGCATTCTTCATTGCTCCAAGGACCTTCGAACTGCGTTCGCTCTAGGCGCAGCTGCAGATTGACGGGCTATACTGTACATACGCATACGGTGGAAGAGCAAAGCAGCGCCATCAGGCGACTCGGTGTTGGTGGCAGCCGTTAGGCGGTCGTAGATACGAGTTTTGGTCGTTACTGTGCGGGTCTTACTGTAAGAAAGGTCGCAAGTCGGAGCGTACCTGTATATTGACAATGCTTTCTTGCCACGGTCAATTTTGAACTTCAAGTCACCGTACACGGGCACAAGATCCTACCGTGCATGCACCAGCATTCAGATGTTAGAAGCGTATTTCCTCCCTACTTTAATTCCAGCTTTCTGACCTGTGTATCAACGCATGCGAGAGCCCTGCCTCAAACACCCATACCTCAATACTAGGGGTACACTAAATATAACTTTTGACTGTTCAGCCCAATTGCAAATGCATTATGTATGTATGTTTAACTCCTTTCACATCGTATGTAGCTAGCCGTGATAATCAGTTTACTGCAAATCCTAATTCGAAGAATAAAAAAAATCCTTTTTCCAATGAAATGGCAAGGCTCTCCATCTCACTGCCTTTGTACTTTTTTTATATCCCCATCTGTCTGTCTCTTTGTGTCTCTGTCAGGTGGTTACATTTTTGGTATGGTGGTCCTGGTGCCACAGATACCAATTGGAAAAGGAATGGTTGGAGTGTATAATACATTAATTGCATTGTAGTATCTTACAGTAGTGTGCGTACAATTAATCAGCAGTACAGGAGTGTGCATTACTTCGTTATTAGCATCTTTAACATCAATAATATCCCCACCACCACATTATTACTACTAACTGCCATCATCATCACCATAACTACTATCCTCACCACTATTCTCACTATAGCCACTATAATCATCACACATTTTACACTTGATAAAAAGTAACCAAATAAATGAGTGTGTGGTGTAAGAAATCATATAATCAACAACGGGAGGTCACAATACCTGCTCGTGCTTTGTAAAACACATGCCTGGCTTATTTGTAAACCTTCTTGGTCAGGTGGCGTGCCTCTGAAGTTGAAAACCAAGGATGGGCCCTGATCAGCAGCTTGAGTTTTCAGAGTTGGCCAGACCTACATACATTCTAGGCCACACCCAGGGGCCAGTTAAACTTAGAGGTCACCAGAATAGACTCCAAGAGGCATAGCTGGCCGAGGATTGCCTAGACGGGGGACCTCTTGGGACAGACGGCAGAGTTTATGATGATGATGACGATGATGAAGGCCACATCCCCAGAGCCGCAGTTAAAAAGGAACATGAGGCTTAAGCTGAAGATGAGGTTTTTCCAGTGATTAAAGAGGCAAAGAAGAGGAGCAGTGGATGATGTGGCGAGCCAGAGTGTGCTAATCATGCCTGCAGCTGGCGTTTTCCCCTCGTATATTGCTCGCTATTTGTGTTAAGCTTCGCAGCCCTCGGCTTATAATAAATAACCTTTAATACGCTTATGAACCCATACCCAGTCAGGTCCACAGAGAGCACGTGATCAGGTTAGTTACAGTGTACAGCACTACAGTCAATACATGTACACAGTACAGTCAAGAGACAACATCACATACGTGTCAAGAGAATGGTAAAGGATACTCAACGATGACCTAATAAATAATATAAAGATGCCAATCGGAGTTAACGAGATGATGTAATGGTTGTCCAGTTAAGTCCACCAGCTCAGTTATTACTTCAGAGCACAAATACGTATCGATATAGAATTGTGAAAATAAATGTTGGGCATGTTATTGAGTTAATACTAATGTTGAGAAAACATTAGATTTGTTGACATTTCATTGAAATGGTAATGGTACTACTTGGTGGAGTTTTCTTACACAGTTGCTGAGCACAGGCCAAAACGTTAAGCGGCCAGCAACAAATGGCACTGTCAAAGTTGCAATGGATAAGAATTCACACGTTTCTTGAATTTCGGCGAGGTTATTAGATCGGCGGAAAGAGGAGATGGGAGGGAATCCCAAAGCCAAGCAGGGCGAGGGGAGAAGCAGACAGAAAAGTTTGGTGACCTCCAAATATGGTGTTTGAATACAGTACGGCTAAGACAAAAGTGTGAGTCTGATAGACCAGGTCCTGTAATACACACGGGCAGAGGAACGAATGAATGAAGTTCACAGGAGCACTGACTATAGTAGTAGTGATAGAAGAGTGAGAAGGAGGGGACTGGCCGCTTGTGAGAAAGTGATTGGAGTAAATTAGCGAGTGCTGCTGGATCATTAATCACTCTGACTGCGTTTAATCAAATCAAGTGCAGTGGGGCAGGAACTGGGTGCTCCAGCGCAGAAATAACAACAGTATTCCAAATTTGGCCGAATTTGATCCTCGTTGGGCAGTTGGGAAATGTGTTCTCATACATTTGGCCTGCTTCATCATCACCGTGGCTTGTTGTTGAAGTATAGCATTTTGAGAGCGTGAGTGTTTCAGTTTCATTTATTAGGTATAGCCCTGTGAGCCATTCGGCTTTTGAATCGGGTGCAACCGCAACAAACAAAAAACTAAAACATGAACAAGAAAACATCTTAAAGTGACTACGCGCAAACATAAAAATCCAGGAAAAAACATCAAAATATTCCAGAAAAAAGCACCGTACACCAACGTTGTGTGCAAAAATCCCAGTGGGATGCAAGTCAAACAACAACAACCACAAGACAACTTAGATTAAAGCCATCAGTTTAACTCCGTACTACAACAAACAAACATGGCCAAACCAAAAAACTTTTCGAAATCACCAAAATAAAGCCATAAAAGAAATGAGCTGGGCAACTCTGATAGCGAAGCAACTCTTGTCACAAGTCTTGCAGCTGTGTTTGATTCCAAGAGAGATGAGGTTATCCCACTTCTCAATGATTGCCACCAATTGTTCCTCTAGAATAGAAATGGTTACCATTCTTGTAGAAGTATGGAGTTTTCCCATTTTCTTCTGTGTAACAGCACAGATTACAATTTCTATTTGGTTAATTAGATTATAAATATAAGAATTAAAACACGTGATAATTGCAGGTGTTTGCAGTGCGGGGAGTGGAGTTCTCTTAACAAACACACCTGAGCAGTAGCATGTCAGTCACATGCTCTAATATTGGGACATTTGTATAAACACATGCAGTATACAATTGTCAAAACCCTTTCCCAAAATGAACCATTACCTTGAGATTACATGCAGTGATCAGTGTACAAATCAGCACTCATCAAACAACAAACTGCTTTCACCATGGCAGTTTGCAGCAACAGTGGAAGACGTTTTCTGTGGGTCATCTCCATATATATGTAAAAGGCAAATTTGTGATCATGTGTGTCTGTTCAAAATGTTTAGCGTACTTCCCGACATGCAACAAACTTAAAATTTGCCATGTGGGTACTTTCCAGACTATACACCATGCAAAAATTATAAAAATACACGTAATTTTTTTTTTGGGGGGGGGGGGGGGGGTGGAGCTCAATAATGGATATATTTTTTGCATGGCCAGTGAGCTGTAACGTCAAATCTGTCATCTGACCCGCGCATGTGGAAGCGTAACGCATTGTAGTGTAGTGGTTAGCACGCCGCGCTACGAACCCGGCGACCCGAGTTCGATTCCCGCTCATGGCCACCACCAGTGACGATTATTTGAACCGCTCCTGGGCCTCCCCTAGGTCGACTCAGCCTCAAATGAGTAAGTGGTGTGGTGTGTGAACATCGCCACTGGGGAGACAAAGGCGGCCGGGCGTGGTGAATCCAAGTCCCGGGCGAAGCCGGGTAGTAAAACTAGTATTGGATAAAATAAAGTCATAGACGTAAACGGGGAAAATATTCGTCATCTCAGATTTTCTGACGAGAGTCATATAATGCGCACAGATTGGCCTTCCAGACTTAGGTGAACCAGTTTTCCCGCCCTCCCTCCTTCGTATTTCTCGTAAATACGCAAAGGGGTTTTCCCGCCTTGTGCATGCATGTGTTGTTCTCTCCAGTTTGTGTGCGTGTGCTGCTACATGTTCACTCTTTGCTTTCAGGGTGCAGGATGCACCGCTCTGGTGGTGGCTGTGGTGGCCCGCAAGCTGGAGCTGACCAAGGCTGAGAAACATGTTCACAATTTCATGATGGACACGCAACTTACAAAGAGGGTACATTTTTTGTAATCGCAAGAGTCGTGAAATCAATTTCATTTTTGATGTATACCGCATGTATAAATATTTATGTTGACCATATTGGTTTTGCCTATGGTTAACTTTTCCCTCTCTCTGTTAAAGTGCAAATCGCATCAGACCAGTCTGTGATCGCTTCCTCTGCTGAATTCCTGTTCTTGTTTTGAACTTGATGTTGAATCGTGGCCAATGTCAAACATCGAGCCCATGAGATAGCTGACTTCAGAGAAACTCTTAACCAGAATACTGCAGCTGATGTGGGTTGTGATGTTTTTTTAATGTGGAGACGGATATGGGAAGAAGACATTGACTGCTTATTAGTTTATAATTTATATTAACCACTACGATGGTCATGATAAATTAGAGCTATTTAGGCAGTCTAATGAATTTCACATACCATTGTGCCTAGCCTAACATCAGTGATAATTATGCAAACTGGCCCTGGGTCTCACCTAGGTTGACTCGGCCTTAAGTTATTTACCTGGTGCAGTGTGTAAACATCAGCACTGGGGAGATTTAGGTAGCCCGGTGCGGTGCTGGACACACACCCACTCGGTTTAATGCATGAGGACATTAAAGAAGGAAAAATGGAAGGAAAACGAACATGAGTAAGGCCAAGGATCAGGATGTTTGGAGGAGCTAAATGAAGGGGGCCTTTGTGGAAATGAAGAGGAGGGCAGAGAACAGAGGAGGATGGAGATGGCAGCACTAAATAAAAATCTATATTTTCCACAATATAATTAATAGTATATTCTTGGTGCTTTCGGTAAAGTCACGTAGATAGAAAACAAAAATCTCAATTAAAAGCAGAAAAACCCACGACGTTTCGATCGCAACACAAGCGGTCTTTATCATTTTTTCTCTTCACCTAATGAAGACCTGGTATCTGCCAAAGTCTTTGTACAGACTGATTTTGTGCATGTGGTCAATCACCTCTCTTCAGATCATGGATAGACCTCATTGTTTCTTTTGACACAAAGTCCATAACCATCTTCCTTGAGCACCTTAAAACCCATACAGGTACCTCCAGAACACTTCTCTCATTATTCTGCTCTGTCCTATCATCCCACTCCTATTATATTTTCAAACTTTCAATATCTCCCACTCAAAAATAGCTTTACTATGGTTTACCACAAGGTTGCATCTTCAGCATGTAGATTTTCTCCATCGACCACCACTTGCCAATTTCATCTACGCCTGTAACGATGACCACCGTTTCCATGACAAGGACTCCATTCTTATCTTACTTATTCATTCACCTCACTGTCCGCTCTCGCATCCAACCTTGATGCATTCCAATCTTGGATTGCTTGAAACTTTATTAATTCTCAGTATTTTGAAAACTGATGTTTACATCATTGACAAGAAGTCTGCCAGTAAAGACTCCAACATCAAGCTATGCAAGAAGTTGCCAAAACCTTGGAGTTACTTTTGATACCAAGCTCTCAGAGTTCAATCTAGATTTAAAGTTTTCATAGTTCTCCGACATAAACTTTCAAGACTTCCATCCACACAAGTTATCCCGCATCATTTTGCTGCTGAGACCCTTAACCATGTCTTCATCACATATTCGTCGACTACTGCCACCCTTGCTTTCATGATCTC
Organism: Lampetra planeri; assembly: GCF_965212315.1. Classification (NCBI taxonomy): domain Eukaryota; kingdom Metazoa; phylum Chordata; class Hyperoartia; order Petromyzontiformes; family Petromyzontidae; genus Lampetra; species Lampetra planeri. Next base: position 3,031,503 of record NC_136109.1, on the reverse strand, counting down.
CCCAACTCCTTCCAACTTCAAATCACATGATCCAAAAATGCATCCAGAAATTAAATAACTTCACCCCAATCCTCGCATTCTTCCACTGGCTCCTACTTGGACTCACCCCTTGCTGCCTTTCACGTCTCATCTCAGTCTCCTCTGACTTGCTCAAGAAACCAAAGCCTATAAAAAAAAAGCACTCAGTCAAACCCTGCGCAGTGGGAGATTGTCACTTCCGGTCTCTGAACACCCTCGCTCCAGAGGTCTGCTCTGAGAAACCCTTTTAGTCTAAACGCTCTCCCGCCTACCTCTTAACATTGAGGCATTTTAACTGTATGTCACCAATAATGCCTCTCTCTGCTGTATAGTTTCCTACTCTTTATACATACAGCACCTTGATATATTCACATGTAGATGCTCTATATATCCTCACTTTTCTACTTGATGTGACATGACAAACGCAGATGCCGTTTGCTTTATAATCTTCGATTAACATTCCTGGAATCCAATGGGTAATTTTTTTCAGGAACTCAACGCATCATGTATTATTGCATTGATTGTTCCTATACTTATCTGTATAATTGCTGACACGTGCTTAATTCCTACTGACCTGGCATTCGAAAATCAATCTTTCATCATAAGTGACTTTGGCTGGAGTTGAAGCATCGACTCTCATCATCACAAAGACCTCCTGATTTCAGACATCCCACCCATTTGAAAACATTGCCTTGATTCAAAGGTGACACTCTATCCCGCTTCTTCCTACGGAGGAAAACAGCAGCTTTGTGCCCTTCTAATGTGTGTGCGGTTGTGCGAGTGCTCTGCCACCTTTGATCGTGACACATCTGCCATCTAGTGGCAAAATCTAGAGAGAGGGATAGAAATCCCGCACGATTTCAGGGTCATGTGCCATTCACTTGGCTTTTTTTTTACAAAATACACAAATATAAGGTATATGTAATTATTTAAAGCCTCTTTATTTATTGAAACACAATCGTATTTGTAAACACTTGATAGTTTATCCATTGGCCCAGTATTAACTTCATTGCCTAGCCTCATGTTTTGTAAAAACTCAATTTATTTTGAGTGAAACCCATTGAGCTAAGAAGCCCTCTTTTTCAATGGCGACCCAGCCAAAAGCGGCAAAGCATGTTACATGGGAAGGGAGAGTGGACGGGGGTTGCGTGTCACAACAGCAGGGATATGTACGCACACATCTGAGTGAGGATATGGAACAGAAAGGAACGTAAACATTGGGCCTAAAAGGGAGTGAAGCAATTAAAGAGTGAGAGAATACGAGACTCAATTATCTATTACAAAGCCGTGTTTATTAAAAACAAATCCAATTCCACAATCCCTGGTAATTATTATTACTTATTTTAACTGTCCATAACACGTCATTAAATACTACAATTAACTTAGCAAATCCACTGTATTTTTACATGGGCTTACTTTGCTATTTCTTCAGTACCCTTTAATATTTTTTCTTTCGTCACATTATACTCTTAATAGCATACAATCATTATTGCTCATAAGAGCTCAGGATACGAATTTACATAGTTTAAAGCAATATATTTTTCACTTTCGACATTGCACTAGTTAATCCAATAAATGTGGGTAGTTATAAAGCGTATGAGGAAAATTATTTAAATTATGAATAGCTGATTGTGGAGTAATGAATAGCAACTGTGATTACCGGTGATAAGGGTGTCTAAAACGCCATTATCTGCTTTAAAAAACAAGAACAATCCTGATCGATATTTGTTTTTCTTAACTTAAACCATTTTTGGTTTTGCATGAGGCCAATTGTATGCCAACCTTCTTGTCATTGGCATGAAAGCTACTTTGTGGCCAAACTCAAAAACAAATATTGATCATTGCATTGGCTTCGATAATTACCTACGTTTTAAGATGAGAGCAATCGTGCATAAGCATAAATTCTGTAACTCTTTCTAACATGTTGGTTCTTGGAAGTACAATTTCATTCGCGATCATAATTTTTAATCTGCACAACGAGACGCTATCACACGGCTACGCACTGCATTATGTGAGATGACATCGCATGTAATGAAGTCATTGCCTTGGCTAGTAAGGTGAATTATTTTAGTGCTGATTTTATCGCCATACTTTTGGGTAACCCTTTAATAAATGTGGTCGGTTTTCTGTAGGGAAAGTCCCTAATAGCAACACAAGTTTATACTCATATTTCATAAATATTGAATTATTTTTACTACAATTAATGTGGACCCCCCATTACAGAAAGGCAAAGCTAATTCTGGAGATTTTGTTTCAAACGGTATCATTTATTTTTCGAGTTAAAGCTTTCGTGACTGCAAGGATTCATATTCTTGGTTCTTTCGGTAAAGTCACGTAGAAGGGAAATAATAAAAATAATAAAAATTCAACATTATAAAATTCTCACGACGTTTTGGCCACAACGCAAGCAGCCGTCCTCGGGTGAAGACAGAGCTTGTCAGAAAGACAGCGTTTGGCAGCGTATTTTAAGCTGGGTGGGAGGAGCAGAGAGCCTTGACAAAGGAGTTTGATAGGTATCATTCATAATGAGCATAGTGATAATGATGCTCTTTCTTCTGTTTTTTTACAGGTGAAAAATGCAGCAGCAAATGTGCTCAGGGAGACTTGGCTTATTTACAAGCACACCAAACTCGTCCGGAAGATTGACCACTCCCGGGTCCGCAAACATCAGCGCAAATTCCTTCAGGCCATTTATCAGTAAGTAACTAACCAGCACTGCATATCATCAAAGAGTAGCCGGTCCAGGGAGAAGTAATGGGATCTGTGTTAACCATTAGTGTGCCACGACAAAGATCCCAGCTATCCACAAAGTCCACAGTCGTTATTTGTAAGCCTCTTCTGTCTGTGATGAATCCAACACCTAAAAAGCTTCATATTTCTTTATGATGCGTTGCCAGAATTCGCTTTAGTTATTTTCATAGTAAAACACCAATTAATTGACAGGAATTACCCGGGTCACTTTTAAAAACGAGACTCTCCTGGTGTCGTTGAGTTCTCACCTGGTTATGAACTAAATAAGCTTGACTTGGATGTATACAGCACTAACAATTAGATATTGTACCACGGCACTAATAATTATTAGAGATAAAGAACTTAGGACCTTGTTTGACCTAATCTAAACCTTAATGCGATAATTGTATGTAGTGCGATGAAACAAAGCACCAATACATTGGAATGTTCTTTTTAAATAAACTAATGAAAGAGGTAGTAACTCAGAGATATTGTTTTAAAAAATTGCATGTGCTTTTTTATTTTCAAATGTGCCTCTTTCTTTTCCAGTAGCCCATGTTTGTGGAATGTCACGCGGGATTTTCGCTTCAGAGACTGATGTTCCCAGCACCGTCTGATGGCATTCCATGAGTACCCGTCTCAAAAGTCATCAGGAAAAAAAATTGCTTGCATGAAATAGTTTTTGCTACATTTTAATAAAGACCATTATATACCAAAGTACTTTTTTTTTAAACTAAATTAATTGACTGAACTAGTTTCATTTTTCTTTCGGTAAAGTCACGTAGAAGGGAAAAACAATAAAATAATAAAAATTTAAAATAAAATTTTCACGACGTTTCATCATCAGGTGTGAAAACCACCTGATATTCATATTCTCAGGTTTTTTCGGTAAAGTCACGTAGGTAAAAACATTAAAATTAATGAAAGTAAAATAAAACAAAACAAAAATAAAATTCACGACGTTTCGGAGGCAACACAAGTCTCCGTCATCAGGTGGGACCGTCACAGCCGAATTAGCTGCATCAAGTGAAGCAATGATTCAAGATGTAATCCCTTATAAGCAAGTTGAAGGGAGGTGGAGAGGGGGGGGAGCTTATCAGGCTGTGGTAGCCAATGAATGGAAACGTATCGGGAGGGAGGAGGAGCGGTGATCAAAGACTGCACGCAGTGCTCAACACAATGAATGGAGACGTGTCGGGACGGAGGGCGAGCGGCGATCAAAGACTGCACGCAGTGCTCAACACAATGAATGGAGACGCGCCGGGACGGAGGGCGAGCGGTGATCAAAGACATCACGTAGTGCTCAACACAATGAATGGAAACGTGGCGAGCGGTGATCAAAGAACAATGAAGAGATTACTGTTAAACACTGTGGATGTTAACACTCGGTGAAGTAAATTAAAATAGTGCCTGTCAGATAAGATGGTCCAAAAAGTGTAATTAAGTCTTTTTTGCGTGGTTAATAACATCGCTCGCCACGTTTCCATTCATTGTGTTGAGCACTACGTGATGTCTTTGATCACCGCTCGCCCTCCGTCCCGGCGCGTCTCCATTCATTGTGTTGAGCACTGCGTGCAGTCTTTGATCGCCGCTCGCCCTCCGTCCCGACACGTCTCCATTCATTGTGTTGAGCACTGCGTGCAGTCTTTGATCACCGCTCCTCCTCCCTCCCGATACGTTTCCATTCATTGGCTACCACAGCCTGATAAGCTCCCCCCCCTCTCCACCTCCCTTCAACTTGCTTATAAGGGATTACATCTTGAATCATTGCTTCACTTGATGCAGCTAATTCGGCTGTGACGGTCCCACCTGATGACGGAGACTTGTGTTGCCTCCGAAACGTCGTGAATTTTATTTTTGTTTTGTTTTATTTTACTTTCATTAATTTTAATGTTTTTACCTACGTGACTTTACCGAAAAAACCTGAGAATATGAATCATTGCAGTCACGAAAGCTTCAAATCTAAAACCACCTGATCATGAATGCTTGTGTTGCAATCGAAACGTCGTGAGAATGTTATTGTTTTCTTTTTATTATTTTATTTTATAGTTTTTTCCTTCTACGTGACTTTACCGAAAGAACCAAGAATATGAATCCCTACAGTCACGAAAGCTTTAATTCGAAATTTAGTTTCATTTTGTAATTAAAAAAAATAAACTACAGTAGACTTTCTTTAAAAAAACACACACGCACAACACTAAATAAGGTTTCTGCCAGTCTTGGATTCAAGGTCGGGACTCATGAGGCCAAGACTGTTCCTATGATCACTGTTACATTGCTTTTATGGCTTTATTTTGGTGATTTCGAAAACGTTTTTTTTGGTTCGGCCATGTTTGTTTGCTGTAGTACGAGTTAGATTGATGGCCTTAATCCAAGTTGTCTTGTGGTTGTTGTTGTTGTTTGACTTGCAGCCCACTGGGATTTTTGCACAGAGCGTTGGTGTACGGTGCTTTTTCTGGAATATTTTGCTGTTTTTTCCTGGATTTTCTGTTTGCGCATAGTCACTTTAAGATGTTTTCTTGTTCATGTTTTTGTCTTTTGTTTGTTGCGGCTGCACCCGATTCAAGAGCCAAATGGCTCAAAGGGCTATACCAAATACATGAAACTGAAACTGAGATCGAGGCCAAAAGCCACAAAGGAGAAGCCGAGGTCAGAGCCTGGAGCCTTTAGGGTGAAACCAGTCAGGGCTGGATCCTCTAGGCTGAGGTCAGTGTCCAGGTTCGGTGTCTCTAAGCCAAGGTCAATAGCAATAACTTGTAAGGCAAGGCCACAGACAAATGGGCAGTTTTACGAATGAGGATAAATATAAATAAGAAATATAATAGTGAAATATGATCAGATCTGAGGGAACTCTGTATTCTCATACTTTTAAATTTAAATATGGTGTTCTAAAATGACAAGATGAGGTCGAAATAAAGTGACAGAAAATATCCTATGTTACCTGTCACAGTGTTTGTCACCTGTGTTTTAATGTCATCTGTTTTTTAACGTTATTGCTGGATGAGGGCCTCCGTACACTGCAGATTGTGGGGGTTATTTGAACAATACATCACCCCGCTGGTCAGTGCGGGTTGGTTAAGGTTGGGAGAATATGCTATGACAGCTGTACTGACAGCAATGGATTTGACTGTACTACTACCCACAACATAACACTGTGGTGCAGCAGCCTATGCCAAACTGTCATGCATTTTATTATTACCCCTCCAATATGAAATGCAGATCAAGAACAGGATGTATGGTACGATAGTTCCGCTGCTGCTGCTGCTGCTGCCAGCGTCTCCTTAGTGTTGTGTGCCTTACAGTCCTTGCGGGACCACTCAAGGCACATGCTTTTGACGGTGATTTTTTTGGGGGGAGAATTTGTAATTTCATTTAAATTAAAACATGTCTTATCTTACTTTAATGAGTGGTGAACGATGACTGAGTATGATGAATGGGTAGGGAAATTGGGAAAAGGAATAGTATTAGTGATGGGGAATGAAGGAAAGGAGAATGGGGGGGGGGGGGAATAAGTGAGTGTTAAGGAAAGAACGAAAATCAGTGAGGCTGATTATTTAACATGTATGAGAAGTTTGTTCCAGTCTAAGGGGGCTAGACATGAGAAAGAACGGCACAGGGAAGAGTGGAAACAGGACAGCTGGGATTGTGAACGGAGAGGACGAGAGGACAAGGTGGGGCTGAAACCCGAAGCTCCAGTGTCAAGTTCCACTCTCAGGAATCCTGTCCAAAGTCACAGAAAACAATGACGTGGTTTAACTTGCAGGGCTGCAGTAGCAGGATCACAGCAGCAATGGCGAGGTCGCATTCGTAGAACTTGGTCGCAGATGAAGTTACAATGTCCCAATAGCTTTAGGTATCGAGACACTGACCAGGTGATGCTTTCTAAGAAATGTCAGGGATTACCAAGTTCTGATGTGATGATGCTCAGCAGGCCTCTCCAGGTGCTAACGAGGTAGCGTCCAGGGCACGTGACGAGGTAGCGACTGCTGTGCTTGATGAGGTGATGCACGATGCCTTGCTGAATCACCTCCAAAGTATATTTTCTATTGCGACTCACCAGGTAGCTCCAAGCAAGAGCGAATGCTGACCGCAGGCCCCAAAGTCTTCACGCGTTGACGTTGGCAGCAGCAATCTCTAAGTTGTTCGCAGGCAAACTCCTGACAGTCACAGTTGCTCCAGGCAGACCTCGGGGTGATCTGCAGCTCGCTCTCCAGGTGGACGCTGGGAAAATGTTTCGAAAGCTGGGAGCAGCACGCTGGAGCCCCGTTCAAGCCACCCGTGTCTCTCCATCTAGACGGCTTGTCCTCAAGATAGATGCCGCCTCGTGGCCTCTTCCCGAAGTTCTCTTTTTTTCCGGATGATGCCATTCTCATTTCTTTGGTTGGAAGAGTCTCTTCTAGAAATGTGTATGCTATGAGGAAGGCGAAACTTCATATATTAGAGATATTCGTTTCCTTTTAGGCTAGTATTATTGACGAATGTGAGTTTTTTCTTCTAAAAAGGGTTTACCAGTGCATTAACTTTAACCTGCCCAGGTATTCTGAGATGTATTTTAGAAACTCGAGAATAATTGCAAAACTCGCAAAGAATTCCCATTAACTTTAACCTGCCCAGGTATTCTGAGATGTATTTTAGAAACTCGACAATAATTGCAAAACTCGCAAAGATCCTGGAACAAAAACTGGAAAGTAGACATTAAACCACAGAGTGAAAAATTATCGGAATCAGATTGCTTCACAGAAAAAATATCAGAAATATTGATCATCAAACAAACGCAAAGCAGAGATAACTTGTTTTCTGTCATGGTAAATACATATTTTTCTGCTGTCATAAATAACCTTGGTTAAAGTGCATCTCCTCACCTGTTATCATTGAAAGGGGGTTGTTAAAGGCTGTTCAATAAGACAAGTGATGAAAATACGACTAAAAGTGATAATCTTCTTGGTTCTTTCGGTAAAGTCACGTAGAAGGGAAATAATAAAATAATAAAAATCAAACATAATAAAACACAATTCTCACGACGTTTCGGCCACAACGCAAGCAGCCGTCCTCAGGTGAAGAACAGGTCTGTCGGAAAGACAGTGTCTGAAAAGTGATAACATGTATGATATGATTACTATCTAGATTTGATGTTTTCGTGACTGCAGGGATCCATACTCTTTGGTTCTTTCGGTAAAGTCACGTAGGTATAAAATAAAATCAATCACGACGTTTTGGTGCAACACAAGCGTCCGTCATCAGGTGGGACAACCACAGCAAGACAGGCTATGTCTGTAAGAGAGGGGGGGGGGAGCAAGGGAGGAGAGATAGAGAGGGGGGTGTGGGGTAGGGGAAGTGGAGCGCTGCCTTGCTCGTCTTCTAATACCTACGTGACTTTACCGATATGATTACTGCCAGAGAGATGGGGCAATTCGTTTAAGTAATTTACATGAGATGGACAAATCAAAGCAGGGCTGTGGAGAATCGACAAAGAGTGGGAAGGCTTTCATGTAGCAGTGAATGAATAATGGCCGATGATGGTAATTTGACTTTTAACCCGGGTGTTATATATCACATTGCGTCTTGCTATTTTATTTTCATAACATTGAATATGAATGATCACATGAGGAGTGGCACAGTGGTTAGTGCTCTGCACACTTAACTAGAAAACTTGGGTTCGACTTATGGCCACAGCTAACATCATTGGTGAGTAATATCTGAAATGGTCCTGGCCCCTGGATGTCAACCCCTACTAACCAGGATGGTAAAGTATGGTCAAACAATTCCCATGACCGACATGGGTGTCTTTCGTCCGGCTATGGATTGACAAAGAGTTGTAAAGTATATGTTAATGTTATATCATTGTAAAAACATTGTTACATGGTTTAGGACATTATTTCTACTTTTAAGTTATAATAATATCAGTTCTAATATTGCTTCTAATGCCTTCCTTCCTGATGGTGTGAGATGAGTAGTGATTATGTTCAGACTATAGAAAGTAAAGGTGGATGTGTATTTTTTTTTAGGCTGCGGAGTGTAAAGATGGAGCAGAGGAAACTCACAGATCAAGCGAACACACTTGTGGACCTGGCGAAGGTATTCCGCACAAGGCAGTCTATTACTAACCAACTTAATAGTATGTTATATCACGAATTTTCAAGTCAACAGAGCCATGCCATTGTGACTGAAAGTTTGGAGAAAAGGAGAGGATATGGCAAAGTGGGTGCCATATTCTCAGTACGGAGCAGCGACCTGGTGGAGTTCTGGAAATGCGAGAGATTTTCCTCCTCCACAATGTTCACCAGATTTAAGTCCATGGGACTTCCAAAAGATATTCTCTACAATAGCGAGAGAGATTAACCTTTTCCCGATCCGATGACGTCCGTGTACCCACGTGTACGTCATCAAAACGAAACCAGATGAATTTTTTTTTATAACTTTGATCAGTTCTGAGGCTCTCACAAGGCCATGCAGCAGGGCGTGTGGCACAGTTTTGGCGCCAGCTGTCATAGAGTGCGGTCGTGTCGATACAGTTCTCTGCGGTGAGTGCAATGTCTTTAAAAACAAAGGCGCTATGCCTCTCTAAGTTAAATTCACGCTGAGCCACTTGCAGATGTCTCGGAATGGGAAAAGGTTAATGCCGCATTCTCGGTGTTAAAGACATGTTAGGAGGTGTCTGTCCGATGTCCATCTTTGAACGTTCATAAATTATATTTTGTCTCAATTTAGTGACTTTTCAAATCTTTAAATGTCATCTGCAAATGAGGAAGAAGATTTTTAATTACTAATGATAATATATAAAATAGTGTTAACATAAATATAATAGCGCTATGCATCCAGGGCACCACGGTGGCGAGATGCTAAATACGTTGCCTGATATACCGGAGGTCGTGGGATTGATCCTGACCTTGATGCCTGTTGTATTCTCCCAAAGTCGCGTGGGTCTTTCCCTCCACATTTAGAAACATGCCTTTAGAGTAATAATTGGCTACAATAAATGTCCACATAAGCACGATCATTTGTGGCCAAGTCATTTCTGAACAAGAGCTATATAGCTCTGGGCCTTACCTACTAAAATAATTGTTTTTTATAGTTTAGCAATTGGGCCACCCTGTATATAGCAGATGCCATGGCACCACTAAAAACTAATCATATTTTTCTTTACTCTATTTTTCTTCCAAATTTGTTGTCACGGTTCAACTAGAAGGGAATTAATTACGTCACAAGTGATGTCATCACATGTATGGAACGATACAGGCGGATTTTTCTACTAATATAGCTGTCCGCCTGATGATGCTAGTTGTAATTACTACTAGAATTGCATAGGCATGTGACTAGCAGCCACAGCCATTCTGATAGGTATACTAGATGTGGTGTGCCGGATGTGCAAATAGTTTATCTTCAATCTGGACAGACCTGGCTGAAATTTAGCCCTGGTGATGAATTTCCACCGAATTAGAAGTTAATTTCCTGCAGCTGCCTGGTATTTATATGAATGATTAAAGACACTACGGACTTTGTTATAAAATAGATGTTAAAATTTACAAATATGCAAAGGAATTTTTTAATTCAGACCTTACGGCATCATTCACAAGAGTAATTAATTGTTTTATTTTGACGTAACTTGTATTCAGGTTTTGCAAACGACTCCAATCAATTTGCAAAACGTAAACATAACTTTGGTTGTATGTTCTCTCTTAGAGAAAATATAAATCTCCCTGGAATGTGACTGAAATTAAAACACATTGAATCACACCAAATAGACATTGGCATCCATCTATAGCCCATCTTTTAATCAGGCGAACTACATTTGCATTTCTAAAGAAGTCCCTTAGTGTCTCCTGGCTTAATTGAGTGCTCATTTCAAAGGCAGCGTTCATTTATTTTGGTGCCCCAAATTCCTGTGCATCCTGCCAGTAACCCCAACAACATTTAGTTATCTTCCTGTATGCGCACCGTACCAGACAGGGAAGTCATATTCCTGTGGCGTTACACCCCTCTCAAGTACCTATAAGAAGGGGGGAGGCTTCAGACAGGGGATAACTCTGTCATGTACACGTCCGTGCAGAGAACACTTTTCTTTAATTCTAGATTTGAAGCTTTCGTGACTGCAAGGAATCATCTTCTTAGGTTTTTTCGGTAAAGTCACGTAGAAAGTAAAATAAAATAAAATTATTGATACAGCTAATCTGGCTGTGACGGTCCCACCTGATGACGGAGACTTGTGTTGCCTCCGAAACGTCATGATTTTTGTTTTTATTTTATTTTTTTTTACTTTCTACGTGACTTTACCGAAAAAACCTAAGAAGATGAACACTTTTCTTCAATGTTTTTTAATCTCTTTTTTAAATGAAAAAATATTTCAGTCTGCCAGTGTGGTTGCTCCTCTGTACTTTGCTCAGCAATCCAGAAAACACCAGATATATTTAACAAGAGAGTACTTCAACAGTCATATGACTCTACAGTCCTAGCAACACGGATAGGTGTCTGCTCTGCCTAGACTACAAAGTTTACATTGGCATTGCTGGAAGCAATGAAGTATGCGTGCTTGGAAGGTCGTGATGAATTGACCCAAGCTGCTAGACTTATCGCCGATGCCGGATTGGATAAGTTAACGAAGGTGGGCTCCGCTCCTGCCACCTCATTGGTGGCAGGAAGAGTTCTCCAGCAATGGAAAGATGACCTACTTTCTTCCATCAGCCCCCCAACACAGCCAGATTACCATTTTGATGTGGCATTTTTGTTTGTAAAGGACCTCCCGGATCAGTTTAACTCTCTCCCATTCTGATGACATATGTGTATGTCATCTGAACGGAACCAGAAGATAAACTAAAATAACTTTGTCGGTACCGAGGCTCCCACAAGGCCACGCGGGGAGGGCATGTGGCACAATTTGGCGCCAGCTATCATACAGTGCGGTCGTGTCGCTACGGTTCTCTGCGTTGAGTACAGTGTCTTTAAAAACAACGGCGCTATGCCTCTCTAAATAAAATTTATGCTGAACCGCTTGTGCATCCCGAGATTCAGCAGTGAACGGGACACCCACCTTGCAACTTGCAGGGCTAAGAAGACTGAAGGACAAGCCATGAAACAGTGGCGGTTATTGGTGATGATATAATGTAAGGCTTAACTCACATTTCAGCTTCCAAGCAAGGCTGGCTTTAGAGCAAAAACTCCTAGGGATGGGACTGCATCAAGTTTGCTTGGCAGTTTCGACAGTGGAAACCACTCGAAGAACTCACAGCCACCACAGAGCCCCGGGATAGAGTTTTGGGTGTCTTGCCTTCCACGCCCCAATATTCGATTGATTGGGCATGTGTCTTAGTCTGGGGAGGTGTGAACTCGGTTATTCACCGATTAAAATCCGAAGGGCCCAGGCATCGGTGACCAACCGAGTTATCCAAGAGGACTGCGCATCTCTCCATGGGGCAATTGCTGTTGACGCCCCACCAAATTGGTTATTTTGTTGACCCTTGGGATGATTGGCTAAGTTAATGGACGACTGGGTTTCAAACAACTTTCCAACCTTGTTTTTTTTATTAAATCATCCCCACCTAACAGAGTTATCTGTATGAAGCTTAGAGAGATGATATTATTTATAGTGATGTCTTGACAATCGTATGAAGCAGAATTTGAAATATTATTGTGTTAAGTATTAACATTGGTGCTTAATTACTTTGACCGTATGAACGCTGTGCCTTAATAATACAGCATTGACTCCATTCCAGACGCAGAATGTGATGTACGATCTCGTATCGGATCTCAACGAGAGGAACGAGGAGTTCGAGAAGCGCCTGGCTACCATGGAGGGCAAACTCGAAGTCATGGCAGACTGCATCACCTCGCTGCCCGCGCGTATTGCACAGACGATGATCCAACACATGGCTACGGGCCAAGATGCGCCCCTGGCTTTGCAGCAGTGCGAAATAGCCCCGGGACAGCTCGGCTTGGACGGAACATCGCAGTACGTCAGGGAACCCCACTTCAGCCTGGAAAGGCAGATGCACTTGCCCAGCCCATCGCAGCACAGTTTTGACTGCGGTCTTTTGCACGTGAGCAGCTCGATGTCTCTCCACAGCACATCCGGCGGCCCGCTCACCAGCAGTACATCGCTACATCATAGCACAGAGGCAGGTGGCCTCATACAAAACGGAGTTGGACGGCCCCAGCGGTCGCTGAGCCCCACCCTGAGCAGCACTTCTCGGAACCAATCCACTTCTCCAGCCCGACACCGCCGATCAGCCACGAGTGGACTTCATGCGCACCAAAGCATGTGACGTGGCAGGGATGCGAACGGCTTCCCATTCAGTTGCCTTAGCAAAGTATTTTATAGAGCGCCGTCTTAATTTGTTTTCTTTATTGCTTCCTCAATCTGGCTTTGCTCGTAATTGGATTGATGTAGGAGCGCGTATGTGTTTGCTGGGCTTTTTCAAACAGTGTAGAGTGGGTGCTGGCTGGGATTTAACTCAGGTGTATGCCTCCCGCAGCTCTAATTGAAACAAAAACAAACCCTTATCACAGCAAATATCTAGCGGCTAAAACATTATTTAGTATTTTGCACATTATGATAAAATACAGTGAAAGCACAAATTTGTTCATTGCTTCCGTTTGCCCTAATCCAAAGATGTCTATCAATATTGTATTGCGCTACTATTTATTTTACTGCAGTAATGTTTGTCTTCGTGTGGGGTTCTCCAACCAATGCTATATCCTAAGCACCCCCCTCCAAAAAAAGGGTCACAGTCAGTGACACAGGGTTGGCAAATAATCAACCTTTTTATTTTTCGATTTAAAGCTTTCGTGACTGCAGGGATTCATATTCTTGGTTCATATTTTATTATTTCCCTTCTACGTGACTTTACCGAAAGAACCAAGAATATGAATCAACCTTTTGGCATAGGAAGGCATGGGTTTAGTAGTGGGAGGGTATCCTCTTGCTATACAAGCTGGAAGAGTATGCGTCGTGTACCCATGACTCTCACGATCTTTGCCAACTCTATGCCAATGAATGTGCAGCCTTGAAAGTTGAGCGTGGAGCTGGAGAAAGAAATACGTGTTCATCGTGCATTCACTGGCATTGTTCATATTTGTTTACATTGCGACTGACGATTTCTTACTTTAGGATGATGATTATTTAACATTTTCAAGCATTCCACATCTGATGTTAATGGGGTTTTGCTTTCTTAGAAAAAAACCATGAAACAAGAAGTGTTGTTTTAATTGTGTTAAGAGAGTGCCTCGCATTTTAATTCGCCTTTTCTCATGCCCTTCCTATGCAAGTCCAACAGCTCCAACTCGAGTGTATACTAATCAAATTGGAAAGAGATGTTTTTGAGAACCCACAATATGTAGTCATACCTGAGAAAAATGGGTGATCGAAAGTCCCAGTGCTGTGAAAACAAATACATTGGTTAGCTTCCAGTGAAATCAATGGTTTACAGTATATTTACATTGGCTATTAAATGTAATATTTACGATGTATTGTTTGCTAATGTAATTTTGTTAATTATATAAATCATGCATATATCTATATATAATGTAAGATGGAATTAAACATTTATATAATTTTATATTGCCTCTTTTTTTTAAAATAAGCACCTAATAGATGATGTTACTTGCATTAATCAATTAAAATTATATCAATTCATTGCATTGTGTGTCATTCTGTTATGCATTATTTGTTACGTATGTGCAGTAAAATGTATTTATTTTCTTTAAAGGCATCTTAAATATATTTGCAGTTGCCTTCGTGGTATGTAAAGAGCTGTATATCTAAAATTGATACTGAATATCACATGATGACAATGCACTCTGGGTTTATAAGTGATCGTTGTTGCAGCCTTGAAAGTGATTAAGGAAAATGAAGCAGTTATATCGTCAAAAGGCATCGTTGGCTCCAGCAGAAAAATGAAAGAGAAACACCTTGAGGAGCGGATGAGGTTGTTGATCACGCAAAGGAGAGCGGGGGGGGGAATTCTTGGAATAGCCTCGACTGAAATTGCATTGACCCAGATCATGAGCACGGAAAGTGAAGAAGTCTATAGAGGCAAGAGGTGTTTTTTCACGCAAGTTTATGGATTTTGAGATCTACTGAGGAGTTTTTTTTTTTTCAAAATACATGTACATGACACGTATAGTCTTTCTGTGGGAGATGGAACAGAAAGGGGTGAGATGTAGGCTTTCATGAGGCTTTGTCTGGGAGACACGTGTGTGTAAGTAGGGAGGTTTGAATGCAGACGTGGTGACTGCCAGTGGAGGTGGCAGAAATGTAGGAACACGGGAAACATGAGAACAAGAAAAATGCATCACATTTTACAAAAAGACAAAATTATTCAAGCCCATCGCTATGAAAAGAATTCCACTATACAAAAAGACTAAATTATTCAAGCCCATCGCTATGAAAATAATTCCACATCTAGTGAACTTCAACCGCCCTTCTGTTACATGGTGATGGTGACTCGGCTTAAACTGTTGTGATTTATTTCATTTTGTTTTATTTATTTAGTTTTATTAACTACTAGCTTTACTACCCGGCTTCGCCCGGGACTTGGATTCACCACGCCCGGCCGCTTTTGTCTCCCTAGTGGCGATGTCCACACCACACCAGTTACTCGTTTGAGGCTGAGTCGACCTAGGGGAGGCCCAGGACCGGTTCAAACAATCGTCACCGGTGGTGGCCGTGAGCGGGAATCGAACTCGGGTCGCCGGGTTCGTATTGTGGGATGTGATTCACGAACACTCAACGCTACATGCGCGCCTCGCTTTACAAGCATTCTTTCTACGAGAATTCGCCGTAACGAGCTATTTGAATTCAGACCCATTTGTTCGCACAACGAGCAGAACGTTTGCTTATCGGGTCCAGACCAATCGATGAATATGCGTCCTCGTGGTGGCAGGGGGCGCACGGTGGCCTGCAGATGTTCAGCAGCTATGCTGAGTGCGCACGAGTTTGGCCGTGTGGAGTGAAAGGTGTATAGTGGTGGCACTAATGGAGTGGGTGTGGGGAGCGGTGGTGGGTGTGGGGAGCGGTGGTGGGTGTG
Source organism: Lampetra planeri (assembly GCF_965212315.1). Classification (NCBI taxonomy): domain Eukaryota; kingdom Metazoa; phylum Chordata; class Hyperoartia; order Petromyzontiformes; family Petromyzontidae; genus Lampetra; species Lampetra planeri. Next base: position 3,015,736 of record NC_136109.1, on the reverse strand, counting down.
GGGAGCGGTGGTGGGTGTGGGGAGCGGTGGTGGTGTGGGGAGCGGTGGTGGGTGTGGGGAGCGGTGGTGGTGTGGGGAGCGGTGTTGGAAGGGCTTGTTCGCAGCACTGCGAACCCAGCCACCCGAGTTCGATTCCCGCCCATGGCCAATACCAGTGATGATTCTCTGAACCGTTCCTGGGCCTCCCCCGAGGTAAACTCAGCCTCAAATGAGTACCTGATACGGGGTGTAAACCTCGCCCCTTCGTGCGTGCTGGCCTTCATAGGTGCCTGCGAACAGCACTTGCCCCAACTAGTATGTTCTGGCTATATGGGGGGGGATCTTGAACTGTAGTTCTTCATGTGTGTTGTTGCATTTGATGTATGACTTTATTTTAAAATTATTATTGGCAGTTTTCGCATTAAAAAAAGTTGTTCAAGAGTGGAATTTTTGGGGGGCTGACACGTAGGTCAGCTTTTAACATGGAGAGGAGTCAATTGGAAAACGATGATCGTTGAACAAGTTTTCACTTGCCGAGCAATTCTCGCCGAACGTATCTCGCTCGTTAAGCGAGACACGCCTGTACTTGCCGAGTGTTACTTTGTTTAGGAAAGTCTTTATGCGAATGTGAGTGTTTATGTGTATTGTATGTGTCTGTGTATTTATAACAGCGCATTATTGTATAGGGTAGAGTAATTGTATCCGATTGTGTACACGTGACACTACGAGGCAGTTGGAGGCAGTCCCATTACAACAATGGACGGCAGTGATGCTCACAGCAATGAACAGAGTACTGGGTGGCTAAACTTCAGCAAGTTGGTGCATCTCCCAGAATTTGACACTTCATCATCACGATCCATGGGCAGATAGACCGTATGTGTCCACTGCACATTTCGTCATTTGACACGTCACGTGGCCTCAAACTGCACCTAGCCTGGCACAATCGCAGTTGTACCTTCTATGACATGCTGCCCCAGGTGCTGGCTAAATTGACCCGTAGGGATAGAGCCATCTTGGCAGGTGATTTTAATGCCTGAGTGGGTCATAACGCAGGCACCTGGGCCAAAGTTATTGGAAGGCATGGGCCAGATCAGCTCAATAACAATGGTAGGGGGCTGATAAACTTCTGTGCAGCCCATCAGCCTGTCATCGCTAACACACTATTCTAGCATCGGCGCATTATGGATGCATGCTGGGTCCAAGGAAGAGCATCTGTGGGACGATATCGTGACAGAACAGCGAAAACGGGCTCATGTTCTTGACACCAGGACCAAACGTGGAGCTAATCTGCTCACTGACCATCCACTTGTCATATGTATACTAGCTTTACTTTAGGGCCTGGTCACCCCGTGGTGCCCTTATCAACGTTTAACCTACTCACGCCGGCTTGTGCCCACCCTCACAGTCGGCCATATTTGCGGAATACACCACGCCGCCGTTGACCCTGGCCATTGACCGAGCAACCCAACGTTCCTACCAGCTCCCTCCGCAGGAATGTGTTATTTAAAGGCAGTGTTTTTCACAATTGTGTTTTGTTAATTGTGCTTGAGACCTACTGCCAATGCAGCAGACCTACCAAACAATTGTGTTTACACGCAGCATTGCCATTCTGCGAGGAGACGTCATCCCTATGACCTAAGGTCAGAAGTGGCCAGTGAGGGATCAACAAATTTCACAGCTACCCAATTAGTAAGTTCCTGCGTGGGCGGCGTGTTGAACGCGTGGATGTTGCGTTGAATGCATGGACGTGTTGAATTCGTGTCACAATGAATGCGTCGGCATCGTGTTGGATGCCTGAGTGTCCTGTTGAATTCGTGGGCGTCCTGCATGTGAATATGTTAAACTTCTTTCGCACCGTACGTAACCAACCTTGTCAATCAGGTGCAGGGGAAGGACAACAAAAACACAAAAAGCAGTTCTAAAGAAATGTTTTCAACCTAGATATAAAAGTGCATAGCTGCAGTAGCTTCCTAGTATCGGAAGAGCATTCCAGACAGCCGCAGAAACTCATCTGAGTGTGATGCAGTAGCCATCTTTGTTAGATGGCGAGCGAAAAGCCGCTGCGAGGATGACCGGAGTTCACGTGATACTTTATGCTCCTTGCCGAGATCAGCAAGGTATTGTAGGTTCATTTGTGGCACGGACTGTGCGTGTAATGAGTGCATGGGTATCGTGTTGAACGTGGGTGGGGGGTGGCGGCGCTAATTAGTTCTTCATGTGTGGCGAGCGGTACATTTGATGTTTTATAATTTTATTTTTAAATATCATTTGGATTTCTCAAACGAAAAAAATGAAAGGGAAAATTTGGGGGCTGAAAAGTAACTCAGCTTTGAACATGGGAGTCATCGGAAAAACGATGACCGTTTAACAAATTTTTGATTAACGAGAAATTGTCACCGCTCGTTTGTCACTCATTAAGCATTATATAACTTTTATAACACTAATATTAAAATTGAAATAATTTTGATAATTACCATAAATAAAACTGAGGCAATTTACAAAGAAAATTTTACTTCATAGTAAATGGCAAAAAGGGTACCTCTGCTTTATATATTAACTTTATTAGGTAATGCAGGAAAATACATTTTTGTTAATACGTTCAAATGTGCCCAAATTAATAAACAGAACAAATAAAAATGGCCATGTCACTGAAACCCAAAAAGAAAAATATCAGTTCCCACAAAATGCAATTCTGAGTAATATCATCATTTAATAAGAGATATATTGGTGCATATGCTTACACTCAGGTGACATAAGAATGTGTCTTGTATAACAGTACACTTCGTGTTTGTAAGTTATGCAGAAGTTTTATGTATGACTTTGGCTCTTGCCACAAGTCTAAGCAGCATGTGCTGGATGTGGTGATCCATTTCAGTCTTCTCTTTTTATCTTCAGCAACCACCAAGTTATTGGTGAGTGCATTTTTCTCAATCTGGACCGCCTCGCTGTGGAACGGAAAGAAAATGGTTATTGAGAAAACAAGCGAAATTATACTGCACAACATTGAAAATAACACTTAAAATAATTCTGAAATATCACGTTGCAGTGTTTACAACTGGGAACAATAAAACGGCAAAGTAATAACCTCAAAATGCTTTGCTGTTGATAGGTTTAATGTGTTACACCCACCTGAATGTATTCCATTTCAATCGTGTCGAGGGGCTTGCGCCGGAAACGTAGAGGCAGAGGTTCGATTGTTTCCATTGGCAGACTCTTCACCGCCATGGGTCTGGCTGTGCCGACCAGATCGATGGCAGTCTTTCCCAATTCCTGAGCTGTAAAAACAAACCAAGCTTATACATAATGCATTTACATTAAAGTGCACGCGTAGAAATAGACAAGAAACACCACTGAATGAGCAGTAATAAAGAAAGTTAATTCTAGATTTGAAGTTTTCGTGACTGCAAGGATTCATACTCTTTGGTCTTTTCGGTAAAGTCACGTAGGTAAAAAATAAATGAAAAAACAACTAAATTAAATCACGACGTTACTGTATCAAGTAATTTTGCTGTGACGGTTCCACCTGAAGACGGAAGCTTGTGTTGCCTCCGAAACGTCGTGATTTAATTTAGTTGTTTTCTCATTTATTTTTTACCTACGTGACTTTACCGAATAAAGAAAGTCTTAGCTGCATCATGTTTATCTCTAAAATAGTCATTGTAACCTATCGCAAGAGGTAGTGGGGTGAAATGACCAAGAGTTTTCATCATCATGGGGAAAACATTTTGTTGCCATAAACAAAATGTAAATCGTCACTATCACAATTGGCAATGTCATTTTAAATGTTTCCTCAAGAGGGTGGCCGAGCTTCAAAGTTTGAAAATAAGATTGCCAAGTCTTTAAATTTGGAACGCGCGTAAAAGGGGAATTGAATCCAATAAACGGTACAGAAAAGCAAGGTAACAGTGTTGAAGGAGAGTATTTAAGTAACACACTACTAGGACAAGTTCAATGGGTAAACATTGAAATATCAAAAGTAATACAGGAGATGTCCAAATACCAAATAGATATACTCTTTGGTTCTTTCGGTAAAGTCACATAGGTGACTGTCCTACCTGATGACGGAGGCTTGTGTTGCTTCCGAAACGTCGTGATTTAATTTAGTTATTTTCATTTATATTTTTTATTATTTTTATTATTTTTATTTTCACCTACGTAACTTTACCGAAAGAACCAAAGAGTATGGATCCTTGCAGTCACGAAAACTTCAAATCTAGACCCAAATCGACACCCTATTATTACACAGAATCAAGTCTGCTTGTGGTGAAACATGCAAATAAAGGTGCTTTGATAATAATGTATGCATTCATCATTGTGAATCTGGCAAAAAAACTGTCCCATAGATAAGAAACAACTAGGAAAACTACTAAATATGTAATGTAAATCGTATCCTGATATGCAAGGAACTCCATAGCGGAGATTACCAAGTACGTGTAGGATGCACTCATTGCTACACACAGACGTATAATTGTACACACACATAAATATACAAAAAATATATATTGTATGCATTCGCATCTAACGTGTTGCACTTCAACACAGACAAATAGAGGTCAAAACAAATTGCAGATAACCCCTTAACGCCATAACTTCCATCACCTGCCTCATCTATTTTACAACATATCATTATATCATGCATATATTAGCTCATATAATTCCGTTGACATTAAATGTGTAACAAAACAAGTATTAAATAACAAAAGCACAACAATTTAAGTTCTAACTAAAAAGCTATTTCCCAATAAATGAGTGCTATGAATAATGTTGTCCAAAATAATTCATGCCATTGCGCATTTTTTTTATTTAATGATTTTACGTGTAACTGACAATATGTACATTATAATTATACTGGTAGGAACCTCCTGGTTACACCAGCCCACAGGGGATTATTGTGTCCGTCCATCGTGCAAGGAGGGGCTGGGTGGGGCTGGGTGGGGAAGGAAGGGGGGGAGGGGCTGGGTGGGGAGGGGCTGGGTGGGGAGGGTGGGGCTGGGTGGGGAGGGGCTGGTCACCCCTTGGTGCCCTTATAAAACTCAACGTTTAACCTACTCACACCGGCTTGTGCCCGCCCTCACAGTCGGGCATATTTGCGGAATACACCACGCCGCCGTTGACCCTGGCCATTGACCGAGCAACCCAACGTTTCTACCAGCTCCCTCCGCAGGAATGTGTTTATAGGTTGAGCAGTTACATCATGGGACCTCCTTTTGCCAGTACAAAAATATGAGAATAGGTTTTCCCCTAGTCTCGGCTCCAAAGAAAGCTGTCTCTGGTGTGGACCAATCAGTTTCAAAGACAATGCATATATTATCAGAGTATGTTTTTTGTTTACATTCTGACCACAAGTATTGTGGTTAATGCAGACATGATTCCTTGTAAAAGGTTTCAGTTTGGTGTTAACATCTTCACACCTGTTTTGTTGCCAGAAAAAAGGGGAAAACCTATTCTCATTATTCTAGGTTTTAAATTTGTATTAATATTTTTATGACAGGCTTATGTTGACTGACTGCAGATGAAGACCTTTGTACAGCAAATCACAAAAAACAAAACAATAAAATAGTAAAATACAATTACAATCTCATGAGAAACTGATATCGTGATTAGTGTCATACCATAAAAAAATGTATATTGTATCGGCACCATGAAAAATATTCTGGAAACACTTGTTTACTTTGTTTTAGGTGGAAGCACAATTGACTAATCTTGCTCATTGTTAAATGGGGAAAAACTGACTTCAAAATGGACAATGATAAAGGTCACCTTTATTACAGTAGCAGGAATGATGTCTTGACAATTTACAATGTAGTATTGGTTTAAGAGAAACCAATTCATATATTTTGTGCATACATCGTGAAAGTAAAAAAGACAAATAACCCGTAAATGCTTATTTTATATAGGGTTTTATTCCAAAATTTGCGTGTAAGATGGCAGCCTTCATGCGGCCCATTTTGTTAAGTGAGAAATCACAACGAATGCTATCAATGCGGCGACCGAACATCGATGATCAATCTGCCGGTCACCAGAGCAACAACACATTTCAATAATATTTAAGCCAAGAAATCTGGCAATCCATTGGCAGTTTCCTAAGCTTCATGCAAATAAACGAAGATGTATGTTATGACTGAAACATATCTTTTTTTTTACCTTGTAATTAGAAAAAGGAGCAAATAAAAATTGCAAACTTACCATTAGAAACTGTGGGAGGATTTCTGCTACGAAACTTGATCAGTGGAATACGCGGTGTGACCAACTGTGGAAAAGTGAAAACATCACATATATTTAAAACACTGTAGCCCCATAATATTCTGCAGAAAATCTGAAAAACTGGAGCTTATCCCTCGGCCCAGGCTCATGCTCCTTACCATTCTCTCATCACTAAATTTCTTGCAGATCACGAATCTGCGAGAAATAATTACTTACTATCGCTCATCTGAATCAGAATATTTATACTGGTAGGAACCTCCTGGTTCCACCAGCCCACAGGGGATTATTGTGTCCGTCCGTCGTGCAGTGAGGGGTTGGGTGAGGGGCTGGGTGGGGAGGGGCTGGGTGGGGAGGGTGGGGCTGGGTGGGGAGGGGAGGGTGGTGAGTGGCTGGGTGGGGAGGGTGGTGAGGGGCTAGGTGGGGAGTGTGGGGCTGGGTGGAGGGTGGGAGGGGTGGGGCTGGGTGGGGAGGGGCTGGTCACCCCGTGGTGCCCTTATAAAACTCAACGTTTAACCTACTCACGCCGGCTTGTGCCCGCCCTCACAGTCGGCCATATTTGCGGAATACACCACGCCGCCGTTGACCCTGGCCATTGACCGAGCAACCCCACGTTCCTACCAGCTCCCTCCGCAGGAATGTGTTTTATGCTGGAAGAATCTGATGAGCTATAAAGCTCTTTTTCACAGACGTCCGGTAGGGCTAAGTATGAACGTTAAAACAAACAACACAAAAACACGATCGGAGTGCAAAGTAAAGAAAGGCTAACAAATTGCCCAAAAACATAAAATACAACCAAACCATCCCCATCCTACCAGGCAAAGCGCACTGAGGTATTAACTTATTTTTCATAAGCAATCTGGCCACAAATGATAGCTCAACAAGGTGGCTTATCATATGGAAATTTAGAGAATATACGGGCATCATGGTCAGGCCCAAACCCCCGACCTCCTGCATACCAGGCAAGGAAGATAACATCACACCACAATGGTTCCCCTAAAATAAAGAAATAATGTTCTCAAGTTCAAATGGTCCCTCCCTTGCCATTTCATCACCCGATGGTGCCCACTGTTACCATCACTCATTCATCGGCCCTTGCCCACCCTTGCCATCTAAATCACTCTATTTTTACCGCTATTAAACTATGTAAAGCGCGTTGAGCTAAGGTGTTCAATAAATATAAAATAATATAACAATTTGCATCAGAAAACGCTATTTCTGGTCACACAAATGTTATTTCTTCTACTCATGTTCTCCTCTGTCTCACTCCATCTCTGATACTGCATCTACAAAGCTTCTCTCTTCACTCCAAACCTATCTTGTGCTTACTCTTTGGTTCTTTCGGTAAAGTCACGTAGGTATAAAATAAAATAAATTAAATCACCATATTACTATCTTATGCTGTTTTTGCTTATCTCAATACATCCCCATGCCATGTGTTACAGCTCCCTGTGGTATCTCCATCGAGTTCTCTCAATCCATACTTACACTGCCAGCGGTTAAAACCAATGTTCCGCCTTTTGGGGGACATCTTCAGGAAACTGGGGGTACCCTTCTACAACAGCAGCTTCGTATATGGGGGGGTGCTTTACCTGGCTAACAAGCGCCATGACCTCACCAACTTAGCCTGTACTCAGGCGAAGATGGCGGTGTACAGAACGAGAAAAAATATGCTGGAAGGTGACACTGATGGCTGCTCTGTGCTTCCAGTGTTCAGAGGCCTGCTTAAGGCACGGCTCCGGCTGGAGCACGCATACCACACACATGTCGGTGATGTGCACATCTTCTTCGAACGCTGGGGAGCAGGAAAAGCCCTCTGTACCAGCATGGACGGCACCCCCGTGTTCACCTTCTGAAGCGCTCGCTCGTCACCGTGCGCGATGACCACCACCACCACGTGACTTTTCTTTCGTGTTGTGCGCGGTGCTTTTAGCGCCACAGCGCGGGGATTTGTAGCGTTTATTTTAATATGTTTGCTGGTGACTTTGTGTATTTCATATCGAAATCGCCTCCAGTGCTTTTGCTGCTGGCGGCAATACAAGTTGTTTAAAAGTCTCTCAATCCATACATCTATGTTCCGTGTCTCTGCTTGCTGCTAAACACAGATCTGTGCCGCCTCCTATTTTCACACACCACCCATTTTCTGCACTATGCCCACCTGCAGCATCTCCAATCACTTGCCTCACAACATCCTCGTGTGATTGATCACTCTTCCTCAAGACAGCATCCCTTCCCATCCCCAAGTCTCAACAACAATAGCCAATTTTTCGATTTAAAGCTTTCGTGACTGCAGGGATTCATCTTCTTGGTTCTTTCGGTAAAGTCACGTAGAAGGGAAATAATAAAATAATACAAATAAAACATAATAAAATAATTATCACGACGTTTCGTCCACAACGCAAGCAGCTGTCCTCAGGTGAAGAACAGGTCTGTCGGAAAGACAGCGTCTTTCAGTCTTTCAGACTCTGTCTTCCCGACAAACCTGTTCTTCACCTGAGGACGGCTGCTTGCATTGTGGCCGAAACGTCGTGAGAATTATTTAATTATGTTTAATTTTTATTATTTTATTATTTCCATTCTACGTGACTTTACCGAAAGAACCAAGAAGAGGAACAATAGCCAATCCGATGCAGCCACGAGTCATGTGGCTGACCCCTCAACCTCCTTCACCATCCATGAATACTCGAGCACAGAGAACCCGGTCGGTCGACAACGTCAACGAGGTGAAGCAAGTCACATAAACAAAGTACCATCGTTGGAATATTGTAGCATGCAGATAGCAAGCCTCACCCTAAGTCTCCTGCTGTAACCTATGGATATATATTCATCACATTGGTAGCCTGAGACTCTTCTAACGGTGTTCAGTCATGTTCCCCTAAGCATCTACTTCTCAGAAGCATGATAGAACCTTGAAAACGCGTTGCTTAAAACACCGATAACACTACCCACTGTAATTAAGCAAACCAACTAGGCACTCGGTCTATGTAAGTATATGACAATTTACGGACGAGGAAACACCACTGCCTCACCCCAGAATTCACTGGTTACAAGTTGGAGCTATACGCACCACACTTTGCAGCAATCCGAGGTCTTAAAAAGTGTACAGGCCAGCCCCTAGATCAGCGGTGGGGAACCTTTTTTCTGCCAAGGGCGATTTGGATATTTATAACATCATTCGCGGGCCATACAAAATTATTAACTTAAAAATTAGCCCGTTATATTTGGTCAAACTTTTAATTAACTCGCCCCTAATGCGATGGCTGGAACTGCTTCTCTTTGGCGAGGCGTGTGATGTTAGCTGGTATTGATGATGTTGCTGCTACTCGCAACTGCTTTTCCAGGTTTGCTCCGAGATTTATTGAATTTCGAGTCCCGCCTGCGGTTATCTTGGCAGGGCCACACCAAATCATTTCGTGGGCCTCATACGGCCCAGCGGACCGGACGTTCCCTCCACCCCTGCCCTAGATCAATAAACTACGCCGACGTTCCATGAAGTTACAGAGCCTCACAGAGTGTCTCGTGATGCCCTGGCATCTAACACGGGCTGCCAGGCCGTGGTGAATCTCAGCGATTGTGCAATCTTCACGCACAGCCCACCGCAGTCCGTCTCTCCCCGAGTGTGATGAAACCTGCACATTTACTACCACGCTATGTATTGCCGATATGCGTAACTACCGCAGAGGGAGAGAAGAAAAAAAAGTTCAAAAACGTTCATCACAAACCGGAGCTAATGGATTTACACAATGACAGGACAAATTGTTCGCGATGTAACAACAAGAAGCTGCTGCTGTTGCTGCCGCTTGCTGCACCGCGCCTTGCCCACACTCATCTCGACACAGCCGATATCACCGACGCGAACTTCCAAGGCCCCCGACAATCTTTGAGCGATGGTTGTTGTTTGTTGTTGTTGTCGCGAGTGAAGTTCATCTCGGCAGAAGCGGAGCGCCACGGCAATGGGCAGAAGTGTGGGGGGGGCACAACAAGCCTCGATGTCACCCCCAACACGACTGAGGGGTCACGCAGGGCACCCGCATGACCCAGGAACCCACCCCTCATCGCCTCTCGCGATTGACCGAAAAGTAAAACCGCTACAAGTCTGGAGAGCAAATGACACGCATTATCATTCCCCTAGTTGCGGTTAGCAGACATTGTGACATTAGAGTTTGGCACGTGAACAAATTGCCGTAGGAAATGGAATAAGAGACGCACATCCTCGTCACGTATCACAGACCCCTCACCACCCCTCACCACCCTAGTCACTCTCACCACCCCTCACCACCCTAGTCACCCCTCACCAGCCTCGTCACCCCTCACCACCTTCGCCACCCTCACCACCCCTCACCACCCCTCACCACCCTAGTCACCCCTCACCACCCCTCACCACCCCTCACCACCCTAGTCACCCCTCACCACTCCTCACCACCCTAGTCACCCCTCACCACCCCTCACCATCTCTCATCAACACTCACCACCCCTCACCAACACTCACCACCCCTCACCAACACTCACCACCCCTCACCACCCTCACCACCCTCACCACCCCTCACCACCCCTCACCACCCTAGTCACCCCTCACCACCCCTCACCACCCCTCACCACCCTAGTCACCCCTCACCACCCCTCACCACCCCTCACCACCCCACACCACCCACCCCACCCTCACCACCCACCCCACCCCTCACCACCCCTCACCACTCCCCACCACCCTCACCACCCTCACCAACCTCACCACCCTAGTCACCCCTCACCACCCCTCACCACCCCACACCACCCACCCCACCCTCACCAACCCACCCCACCCCTCACCACCCCCCCCACCACCCCTCACCACCCTAGTCACCCTAGTCACCCTCACCACCCCTCACCATCCTTCACCACCCTAGCCACCCTCACCCCTCTCCACCCCTCACCACCCCTCACCACCCTCACCAACCTAGCCACCTTCACCCCTCACCACCCTCACCACCCTAGTCACCCCTCACACCACCATAGTCACCCCTCACACCACCATAGTCACCCCTCACACACCCTCACCACCCTAGTCACCCTCACCACCCCTCACCACCCCTCACCACCCTAGTCACCCCTCACCACCCCTCACCACCCTCACCACCCCTCACCACCCTCACCACCCCTCACCACCACCCTCACCACCCCTCACCACCCTCACCACCCCTCACCACCCTCACCACCCCTCACCACCACCCTCACCACCCCTCACCACCCTAGTCACCCTCACCACCCCTCACCACCCTCACCTCCCTCACCACCCCTCACCACCCTCACCACCACCACTCACCACCACCATCACCACCCTAGTCACCCCTCACCACCCTCACCACCCTCGTCACCCCTCACACCACCCCTCACACCACCCTAGTCACCCTCACCTCCCTCACCACCCTCACCACCCCTCACCACCCTCACCACCACCACTCACCTGCACAACCCGAGCGGACGCAGCCATTGCTCAGCCGCCGCAAACTCCGCCACTTCCTGCTCGCGGCAAGCTGCGCGGTGATTGGACGGCTGCGAGTGACGTCACGGCCGAGGCGCACTGAAGGTCAAACAGCCAAAGTCAGTTGAGTCAGTGACAGCCCGTGCCACCACTCAGCCAGCAAAGTCAGCTGAGTCAGTGTGAGCCCGTGCCACCACTGAACCAGCAAAGTCAGCTGAGTCAGTGTGAGCCCGTGCCATCACTGAACCAGCAAAGTCAGCTGAGTCAGTGTGAGCCCGTGCCATCACTGAACCAGCAAAGTCAGCTGAGTCAGTGTGAGCCCGTGCCACCACTGAGTCAGCAAAGTCAGCTGAGTCAGTGTGAGCCCGTGCCACCACTGAGCCAGCAAAGTCAGCTGAGTCAGTGTGAGCCCGTGCCACCACTGAACCAGCAAAGTCAGGTGAGTCAGTGTGAGCCCGTGCCACCACTGAACCAGCAAAGTCAGCTGAGTCAGTGTGAGCCCGTGCCATCACTGAGTCAGCAAAGTCAGCTGATTCATTGTGAGCCCGTGCCACCACTGAACCAGCAAAGTCAGTTGAGTCAGTGTGAGCCCGTGCCACCACTGAGCCAGCAAAGTCACTTGAGTCATTGTGAGCCCGTGCCACCACTGAGCCAGCAAAGTCAGCTGAGTCAGTGTGAGCCCGTGCCACCACTGAGCCAGCAAAGTCAGTTGAGTCAGTGTGAGCCCGTGCCACCACTGAGCCAGCAAAGTCACTTGAGTCATTGTGAGCCCGTGCCACCACTGAACCAGCAAAGTCAGTTGAGTCAGTGTGAACCCGTGCCACCACTGAGCCAGCAAAGTCAGCTGAGTCATTGTGAGCCCGTGCCACCACTGAGCCAGCAAAGTCAGCTGAGTCAGTGTGAGCCCGTGCCATCACTGAGCCAGCAAAGTCAGCTGAGTCAGTGTGAGCCCGTGCCACCACTGAGCCAGCAAAATCAGCTGAGTCACTGTGAGCCCGTGTCACCACTGAACCAGCAAAGTCAGTTGAGTCAGTGCGAGCCCGTGCCACCACTGAGCCAGCAAAGTCAGTTGAGTCATTGTGAGCCCGTGTCACCACTGAACCAGCAAAGTCAGCTGAGTCAGTGCAAGGCCCGTGCCTTGAAGTGCCCGGCCCATCAGCACCGTATTAGACCGCGTCTTCACGCGGCGTGCCTTACCAGCTAAACTGGCAGCTCCAAAGAAGTCGAACCGATTGTTTTTTTGCGTGCGGTTCAATGCACATAAAACCGCTTTAACCGAGTATAGCTCACAATAGATTTCAAGGGGTTCGGTTCCGGTTAACTTTGCGAAAACCAATTTAAACCAATTCAATTCGCGTATTTGATCTGAATAGGCTAAAAAAAATACCTCCCCGTGTAGCTTATACATTGCAGGCCATGTTGAAGGTTGCACGTGAGGTCTTTGTCTTGCTAATTCACCTTTTTTTTAAAGTAAATTATGGAATGTCTGTCGCGGTGAGACAGAGAGGCACTGACGGCCAGGGCCTCCGCGTAAACGAAATCGCGGTCTCCAACCCCACAACTGGAACCGCGCAGCCACCGTCCATCGCGTCACGTGAGCGAGTCACGTGATCCCCTCGCCGAGGCGGCAGATACACAGACAGAGAGACAGAGACACAGACAGAGACACAGGGAGACAGAGAGACACAGGAACACAGAGAGACACAGGGAGACAGAGAGAGACACAGGGAGACAGAGAGAGACACAGGGAGACACAGAGAGACAGGGAGACACAGAGAGACACACAGGGAGACAGAGAGACAGAGATATACAGACAGACAGAGAGACACAGGGAGACACAGAGAGACACAGGAACACAGGGAGACAGAGAGAGACACAGGGAGACAGAGAGACACAGGGAGACAGAAAGACAGCGATATACAGACAGAGAGACAGAGAGACACAGGGAGACACAGACAGAGAGACAGAGACAGAGAGACACAGACAGAGAGACAGAGACAGGGAGACACAGACAGAGAGACACAGACAGAGAGACACAGGGTGACACACAGAGACACATAGAGAGACAGACACCGAGACACAGACAGAGAGACAGGGAGACACAGGGAGACAGACAGAGACCCGGAGACACAGGGACACAGAGAGACAGACAGAGAGACACAGGGAGACGACACAGAGAGACGACACAGGGAAACACAGAGACGACACAGGGAGACAGCCCTCGTCAGCCCTCGTCAGCTCTTCCTGCTCGGCCACAATGGTGAGATGGTGAGCTGCGTGCCACTCGCCCGCTCCCGACTGCTCCGGGTTCCTCCGTCGCCACCACGGGGGGGGGAGGTGGTGGCATGGAGCTGGGTCCGCTTCCCCAGCAATAAGTAATATTAAAATAACTTTTTTTTAACACGCTTTAAATACATTCCTGCGGAGGGAGCTGGTAGGAACGTTGGGTTGCTCGGTCAATGGCCAGGGTCAACGGCGGCGTGGTGTATTCCGCAAATATGCCCGATTGTGAGGGCGGGCACAAGCCGGTAGTGAGTAGGTTAAACGTTGAGTTTTATAAGGGCACCACGGGGTGACCAGCCCCTCCCCACCCAGCCCCTCCCCACCCAGCCTCACCCCTCCCATTTTTGGATCCACGACGGACGGACGGACACAATAATCCGCTGTGGGCTGGTGTAACCAGGAGGTTCCTACCAGTATGAAATGTACCGTACTAGTAATGGAAGAACTCCACGATTGCAGGAAGTGCCCCCGAAGCCTGCCATAACGTAAGGGGGCCGTGGTGATTTCCGCCAACGTCAATTGAGCGTGGACAATTAGACCCAAGCCGAAACATAATATGTAAAAAAGATGGTTTAAAATATTTGTTTAATGATATAACATAGTATTGTCATCAGGAAGACGTAAATATACGAAGTTTGCAGTCAATACCACATTGGGAAGTGGGTTAAAATTGAGTTACAATATTTGAGGATACAACAACAACAGAGTGAGTTAATAGAAAGCGTGTAAAAAGATTGTTTAAAAATATTTTTATGATATCATTTAGTATTGTCATCAGTATGACATAAGTATACAAAGTTTTCAGTCGATACCACATTGGGAAGTGTGTTAAAATTGAGTTACAAGATTTGAGGATACGACAACAGACAGTTAATAGAAAGCGTGTTATAATAAAATAGAGAGATTATATGAGGTGTTTAAAGTCCAAAGATGTTAGTGCTTGTGAATTGTGTTTATTCTGTTGAGTTTTGGCCAATTTTGCGAAAGTGAATATACACATTTACCATGTTACCATGTACGTTAAATTGTACCACATATTCAACTATAATTCATTGCGTGTAATTTTATAACTTAATCATTCAATTGCTTCAGATTTTGTCAAAGTAACTCGGTCCATCACAATGTTATTGTTTGATGTGTTTGCGCACAGAGGTTTCGGTTTTCTGGAGATCGGGATTGCCCGGACTGGGTTCTTGCAGAGATTAGCACGCTCACGAAGTTGGTAAGTTTTCCACGGCACGATGGGATTTGTATAAGTTAACCTGCTTAGATAATTGATACACAAACCTGCAATTGCAGCTAAACTAAATATCTTATTGGTTCTTTCGGTAAAGACACGTAGAAGGGAAATAATAAAATAATAAAAATTTTACATAATAAAATACAATTCTCTCGACGTTTTGGCCACAACGCAAGCAGCCGTCCTCAGGTAAAGAACAGGTCACCTTAGGACGGCTGCTTGCGTTGTGGCTGAAACATCGTGAGAATTATTTTATGATGTTTTATTTTTATTATTTTATTATTTCCCTTCTACGTGACTTTACCGAAAGAACCAAGAAGATTAATCCCTGCAGTCACGAAAGCTTTGAATCGAAAATTAAACTAAATATGTTTACTATGGTAAAGTTACGTAATTTTTTTTTAAATTTTTTATTAAAATCAATTACATTATACCTTCGATTGGATTTGTATGGATCCCTGCAGTCACGAAAAGTACAAACCTAGAATGTTTACTACGTATATATGCTTATGAATCTGATGCTGAATTTAGAAAAAGATGCATGTATTATGTGAACGTTTGTGTAAACCTGGACTTTCTCCGCTGTGCTTTAAAGACTCCTATTACCCGCAGAGTTTTTGCAGATCAGTGGGAGCCGGTTGGCAAATTTAGCCTCACTAAATGTGGTTGTGAGGATTGTTCTACAAATCGAGAGCTCAAACAATAATCGGCTTGTTAAACGCTCTTACACGTGGCAGTTGCATCTGTTTGTCTGTGCTTAACCGAAAATTGTTTTATTTTATTATGTTTTATTTTTATTATTGTATTACTTCCCTTCTACGTGACTTTACCGAAAGAACCAAGAAGATGAATCCCTGCAGTCACGAAAGCTTTAAATCGAAATTTTTGACAATGCTTGCCTCTGCTCTCTGTCTTTGGCTATGCTGCTTCTCGTAAGGGTCTGTATGTTTCACCATGATTGAAATAGTGCAAGTATCATGCTAAGCTTGTAAGCATCGACAATCCCCTTAATCAGAGCACCAAGTAATTTACAACCCACGGAGTGCGATATTAAGTTTATGGAAGGTAGGAAAACCCTCTACTTACAAGTAGAAAGACTACAATCACCATATAGCCTTTATCAGACTGTTAATCTGCAATTCGGGATGTGGATTGTAGTGTGAAAGGGCAATGAAGGATTGCAAATGCATGGCAGCCTTTCACTTCACAGTGACTTCATTTGGCTGTACAATATGTAAATAAAAATATTAACAAAAAAATCACTTTTTGCTTTTCCAGCATTGAAAAATCCAATAATGTACGGTGCCCTATTAACCAATTGGAAAACACAAAATATAAATTACGTGCACATAGTATTCAAATACATATTTATCTTCCTCATTTGTATGACAATTGTGCAAGATTATGACATAAGACACATTTTTATTTTGACCTCATAATTGCCAGTGCATCATCTCACGGTTGGAATCACGCCTGTTAAATGTCATAGAACTGATGCTGAAGTCACCTCGGTTGGCTTCTTTACTATACTAGGTGGTGTGCATATACACAGTTTTGAAAGAGCATTCATCAAATATGCATACAAATCTAACGGTTGTTTTTTCTCAACGCTGAATATGCCGAATTAAATGAAAAACCACTTACTATGATTTAATTTGCATTCATGCAAGACTGGACTGAAATTACCAATGTGCAGTACATTATTTTTAAGCATCTCGTGTAATTATGGGTTGCTCGATGAATTCAAACATAGGCTCTCAACCACCCAGGTTCCGTAAAATATTTACATAAACAAAGACGTGCAAATGAAAATCACAATGCTGAACGCCAATAACGAGAATTATAATTGATATTGTTGTTTAGTGTTATCGTTAAATGTTTTACATCTCTATTAATGAAAAAGCATCAACTAATGCTTCAAATTCTAAACATCAGTAAAAGTGTGACAATGAGAATGAACCTATCGGCTCTGTATAAAGTGGCTCACCGATGCCTCTGCTTTCTACATATCTTTGTGCAAAGACACATCAAGGCAATGTTTTGCTTGACCCATGAATTTGCTTGTTGTAAATAATAATGAAGACTTGTTCTAAAGTTGTGTATGGCTACTACCTCTCTTACAGACGTCTGTGAAGATGAAGCTTCTCTGTGTTCAGATGATTAAAGACCTACTTGGAGAGCCAATTGATGTAAGCCATCAACAATACCAATTTAAAGCGACACAAACTTCCAGTACGTGGGCTTTATTTGTGTGATGCAGTGGAATGATTGTACAGATAGTCCCCGAGTTACAATGGTCCGACTTACGATATTTCGATCTTACGATGGCGATAGCGATACGACAAAATTGTTAAATATTTAACATTTCGCGCGGCAGGCAAACGCAGCAGCGTACGAGGTACGATACTGAAACTTTATCATCGTTATTCCTCCTCTTCCGACAACTAAGTTAATGTAGCCATCAACAACCTAACATCGTTCAAGTATGCAGACGACGGACAGAATCTTGGTGAGTACAATACAATATGATACGTTCAATGCATGTATGATACGTAGCTTTAGCGATTTCATTTTAGGGTTTCCGCGATACGATACGTTCAATGCATGTTAATCGTTTTTATAGCAGATAGGATTGTTTCCTAAAAAAAACTTTCTATTAAATTGCAGTTCATATAGGTAGGGTAAGAATTTACCTTGTTTTTTACTTTAAATTTTACTGTGCAATACAGTATTGTAATTAATAAATACATACAGTATATAGTTTATACAGTACGGTACTGTAAATTGCTCTGTTTTGCTAACTTATCACCATTCTTTAAGACTCCTGGGCAGGCTAGGCCATCTTCGACTTACGATATTTTTGACTTACGATGGGGTCGTCGTAACGCATCTCCATCGTAAGTAGAGGACTACCTGTATACGTAATTTGTTGATGAAGTGTCCCCTTTAAATAAGAATTGGTCCCGTTTGGCGGGATAAGCTATTGGAGCATAGCTGGCAAATCTACATGCAAATTAAAGGGACCTTTCCCTCCTCCCTAATACGTGGTGTGAAAAGACTACGTCTGAGCAACACCCTCAAAGAAGGAGGCAAAGGTTCACCTGTGTCACTTGACGGGGCATATTCTGAGGTTTGCCGCACGGGTTCATACCCAGCGGAAGTCAATAGCTTAAGGCCAGTATCGTGTGACAAATCTTGGTGGAATCTTTTTTGTTGTAATGCTACCACATTACACAAAATGGATTTATTAATCAATTGTTTTAATTGGGCTGTTTTTTTAATATCATTGATTGGACTACACACAGATGATATGGTTTGAGCACCATTGTTTATATTGCAAATAGAGATCTTCGTTAAAGACATTTCGGAATATTGCAATTTACCCCTTTTTTATTTTATTCTGTACATAAGGTTTGAGTCAACCAAGCTGCATAGGACAAGATAAGCATTTGATTGTTGTATTATGAGATTGTGGAAAGTAAAAATACATTTCAAAATCCACTGGCCTTTGTAGATGATGACAAAACAGTTATCCCAGCTCTCACAAACCATGACCTAAATAAATAAATACATATTTAGATATAATACACACCATTACAACGTGCTTAGAATTAAACTGAGACAAAAAGAGAAACACGGATTACAAAGTACAGGGTGTTTAAAAACGATGGACCCGATTTGAAATCGCTATATCTCGGCAACCACAAACCACCCATGAATGAAACTCTTACCACTTGAAAGGGCAGAGTAGATAGTTTCAAATGATTACCGCTCGATGCCTCTCCCAGCGTACAAACAGCCCCTAGCCTCAGTCATTCGCAAGATGGTGACCCCGCAACACAAGGGGCGTTTTGCGTTCTGCAGTTCAGCAAGACTGAATCCGTAATTGCGGTGCAGCGTGCGTTTCAACGGCGTTTTGGCATTGATCCGCCAATGTCAAAGAGCATTCCTCGTTGGTACCGACAATTTGAGGAAACAGGCTGTTAATGTAAGGGGAAGAGCACAGGGCGACCACGCACCTCAGAGGAAAACGTGAGAAGAGAGGCTTTTGGGACGAATTCAACTATCATCTCGATGTTGTCCGTACAGCAGGTGGAAGGCACATAGAGCATTTATAAAATGGTTAGTAAAACTTGATAACTCATTAAACCGTTTGTAACTTTTTGTGTAATTGTAACATGTTGCCATCGTGAAATATACTGCTTTGAAATTTGGTCCATCTTTTTAAAACACCCTGTATATGCAGGTTAATGCCGTCATAAAAACTCTTAAGAAAGTAAGGTGGGCTTGGGCAGGATACATCACTTGAAGGGATGATGCTGCAATGGTAGAGAATGATAATGCATAGGCAGCCAAGGAATGGAGTGTGAGTGCATGTCCCCTGGAGATGGAGATATTAACTCAGATCATGTGCGCAAGTATTGGCTGGATTATGACATCTCACAATTGTGATAAGTGGTGGCAGCCACGGGAGGCCTTAATTCAGCGGTGGATTGACCAAGACTGATGATGATGGTGAGAGCCCTGCAAAGTCTCATGTCCTTCTGAGTTAATCATGTGACACCGCAGTTAAGCCATTTCGCCTGTTCACCGTTTCACCCGACATTCTTCAGGATATGCTCTAATATGAGGCTTAGGTGTTCATGTTTGCTCCCTCGCATACGAATGACAGATGCTTCTGTTCCAAGGGCGATATTTACATATTTACATCCCTCCACTTGCATATGTGGTGCTAAAATCATCCCCTTTCACATTGGTCGTGGTGCATTCACTTCCTTACTTGCATGTCAATTGTAACCTGCTATTGTCCTGGTGCTTCAAGCAGTCGAATATCTTGTTCCAGCAGTGAATAGTATTTACAGGCGTCCACCATTGCATGCAAGAGCAGGCCATGGCCCTTGCAGAGGTCAATACAGGTTTACCTCCGGTTACCTTCTGTCTGCCTACTTTGCTCGTTTCTCCTGCACAGCTGTTAGAATCGGTTTCATTGGTTGCCACCATGGTCTGTATTGTCGCATCAACAATTATTCAATAATAGCCATTGTAACTATGTGACAGCTCGCTGTCAAAACCTTCCGTTGACCCCACCATTCCTGGCAATAATTATCACCGTACTTTACTAACATTCTGGAATGCCATGTTCTTCACTGGCTTGCTCCACATTACTTAGAATTCCCTCTATCTGCAAATCTAATACAGTTTTTTCCCTCTTCATATCACCGAAACGGCCCTTCTCAATGTCCAGAACCATCCTGCAAATTCCTTCCATGCCGGTCTTCAATTCTCATTCTTCTCGACCTTTCTGACACCTCTGACACTGTTGATCACCCCACTCTTATTTCCACTCTCTCTGACCTCTCCTGGCTCAAGTCCTACCTTCTCGCACATTGTCCATCTTCTTCAATCACTCCATATCCCCACCCTCCCCTCTTAGTGTCAATGTTCCGCAGGGATCAGTTCTGGGTCCCTTACTGTTCTCTCTATATATTTGGCCTCCTCATCATTTGCTTGCTGATGATACCCAAATCTTCTTCTCCTTCCCTTCATATACTCCTCACTTTTCATCTCGTATCTCCTCGTGTCCAGCTGCCATCCAATCTTGGATGGTGCTTCACTCTCTGTCAATCTTTCCAAATCATGAATAATTTTCTTAATGGCATCTCGTTTTCTTCCCGTCGCAACCATCTATTTCCCTCTCTCACTCCTGTGTCTTCTGCCCTCAACCTTGGTGTCACATTTGACTCTTCCCTCACTTTTTACACCCACATCACCGCGACTACTCGCATTTGCCGCTTTTATCAATTTTGTCTTGCCATGGTGGTGAGATATTAACTCCTGCGCCTGGTATGGAGTAAGCCGCGGGTTTGATCCCGACCCTGACGCCTGTATATTTGGAGTTTGCATGCTCTCGTGGTCTTGTGGATTTTTCTCCGGATCCTCCGGGTTTTCTCTCAACATTTATAAACGTGTGTTTAGAGTATTTGGCTGCTATAACTTTGCACATAATAAGCCACTTAATTGAGCTATCAAATGTGGCCAGGTCGCTTCTGAAAAGGAACTAATTGCTCAGCAGGCCTTGCCTGATAAATATAATATTTTTTAACATGAGGGTAAATCCCCACCCTCTCTTGTCAATTTCTGCTGCCAAACTCCTGATTCATTCCCTGCCTCTGCCGTCACCTCTAACGCATTCAAAATGTTTCTGCACGAGTTATTTTTAGCCTCTCCTTTAATTCTTACTTTGCTTCTTCAACTCCACTGGCTTATACCGCTGCCTTTTCAATTACCTGATGCGAGTCTTTAAATCTCTTCAATGCCTTTGCTCCACATTATCTTGTCTCTCTCATAGCCTTCCATATCCCCTTCTAGTCCTCTTCGTTCCCAATCTTCTCCGTGTCTCTCTGTCCCTTCCTTATTACTGTACCCAATCTCGTTGTTGGTCCTCTCTCCTTGTCCATCCCTCCACTGGAATAAAACTATCCTCCCCTTTCATGATGCCTAAGTACCCGCTATCATTGTAACTCATTCTTCAAACCTTGTGCGCTCCTTCCATCTAAATCATTCTATTCCGTCTCCGTTTTGTACGTTATGTCAGTAGCCTTGATTGAAGGCGCTATGTAAATAATATTAGATTGTAGAATGTCTATTTACATCAGACCCATACTCCAAACAGGCATCCGTCTCCTTCCATGGCAAAGGTCACTGTTAGAATGGTGGACAATCCTTTTCTTCAACAGAGGTGTGCGGTTCAAACCGAACAGAAAACTATAACCATTATCTGGAAAATAACCATTATACAGGTAGTCCTCTACTTTAGATGGAGATGCGTTACGACGACCCCATCGTAAGTCAAAAATATCGTAAGTCGAAGATGGCCTAGCCTACCCAGGAGTCTTAAAGAATGGTGATAATTTAGCAAAACAGAGAAATTTACAGTACCGTACTGTATAAACTATATGCTGTATGTATTTATTAATTACAATACTGTATTGCACAGTAAAATGTAAAGTAAAAACAAGGTTATTTCTTAGCCTACCTATATGAACTGCAATTTAATAGAAAACATTTTCAAGAAACAATCCTATCTGCTATAAAAACTATTAACATGCATTTAATGTATCGTATCGTGGTAACCCTAAAATGAAATCGCTAAAGCTACGTTTCATACATGCATTGAACGTATCGTAACGTATCATATTGTACTGTACTCACCAAGATTCGTACGCTGTTGCGTTTGCCTGCCGCGCAAACTTTAAACTATTTTACAATTTTGTCGTATCGCTATCGCCATCATAAGATCGAAATATCGTAAGTCGGACCATCCTAACTTGGGGACTATCTGTATATGTTACGCTTTGTGAACTGTAACTGAAAACGAAGCCAAATCTAAATGCCCGCTCAGGAACAGGCCAACCAGGTCAGGTTAGCGCCGTTGAGCCGTGTCTCGCGACTGACGCCGCATTCACATTCCTCTATTGCCGGCTACCCTTTGCCAGCTCTCAGTATCTCTGTGGGTGTCTCTGTATATCCATGTGTCTCTCTGTATCTTCGTTTGTCTTTCAGAATCTCCGTTTGTCTCCCAGTATCTCTGTCTTTTACTATCGCCGTTTTTTCTCTCAGTATCCCCGTTTCTCTGCATCTCCGTTTGTTTCTATGCATCTTCATTTGTCTCTCTGTATCTCCGTCTCTATCTCAGTCACACGCACAGACGTGTTTGAAGCACTTCGAACATGCCTCTCTTTTTTATTAGAAAGCATGGCAGTTTCTTTGAAGATTTTGGTGCTCGTATAAACACAGTTGTAGCATGCTTCAAAGAAGCTGGCCACCTCTTTCAAAGATGCAGTAGACCCTGCCAGGCGAGGCCTACAAAGTCCAGGTTGGTGTCATCGCTGCAAGGAATGTCGCGTGCAGGACACTCGAGCATTTTCTAAAACAGGGTAGCTGCTCGCTCCTCCTCATCAGAGGTCGCAAATGGGTTTTGATTCCTTACCCGTACCCGGCCGCACTAGGGTCGCAAACGGGTACCCGATACCCGGCCGGGTATGGGTAGCCGGGTATCGGGTAGGGTACGGGTATCGGGTACCCGATTGCGACCTCTGGGATGAAGCCATGTTGCAGGCGCGGGTGGGTTTATTCTCGGAACTTGAATTGTGAGAAGAGACAAGACGTTGGGAAATGAGTGACAAACGGTTACTCACCAGGGACTCACGGCCTACCCGTACCCGGCCGCAACAGGGTCGCAAACGGGTACCCGGCTACCCGTACCCGGCCGGGTATGGGTAGCCGGGTATCGGGTAGGGTACGGGTATCGGTATCGGGTACCCGATTGCGACCTCTGCTTCTCATCCACGTAAACCTATGGTGGTGGTAAAAAGCTGCCCAGAGCGGCTTCCAGCAGCGCTTAAGGGCATCGTCGTTCTTCACTGGTCTCCAAGCCTAGGCGACCTCTAAAAGCACATTAATGTAGAGACCCTTCCAAAACCTTACTAGTGTGTGGAGGTCACCATCCTCAATGCCGTGTAGCATCGCAAAGAAGGTCCTCGTTGTGGGATTTAATCAGCGCCATCACCCCCCGGTCCATTGGCTGCAGGAGTGACGTCACGTTGAGCGGGATGAACTTTACCGTCATTTCACTAGCTTGGGTCTACAGTGTCCGTCCAGAAGGGATGTGCTGAGGTAATGTTCTGACTCTGAAGGAAGACCATTGCCTGAAATATTAGTCTCCCATGTTGTTACAATGGAGTGTTGATGATGAGCAAGGTGAGGTTTTTTATTTTATTTGTGCTTTTGTAATGTAGGACTCCAGAGACGATAATTGTAGAGGCACCTTTATTTATTTACCCGTACTTCACGTTATTTCGACTCACTAGCACATAACACAACACTGACCGTCTAGCATGACGGCGCTCACTGCCTGGATGGCTGGCTGACTATCCAGCAGTGGCGACGTCTAGCGATGACAAGGACGACAGCGACGATGGCGACAACGACTTCCACGACGAGACGACCCCGATTCCCACGGACAGCCCCGAGCCCCGACTCTCACCTCCTTTTATCCTTCCAGCGTGGCCCGGCTCCGCCTTGGCCACACCCCCTTTCTAGAACTCTGGCGGGTACTCGGAGCTCCCAGATGGATCCCCTCAATGACCTTTGCCCCAGTTCCTCCCCTCCGCCGACGTTCCCGTGTATACTGTCTGCTCCTTATATGCAGACTGTTGGTACACCCGAAGTTGCCACTTGTGGCCACCAGTCGGCACTGCTACACTACACTTGTATACCACTGCCAGTACAGGCCCTTCATTCTTTATTTTAAGGTGAATGGAATTTAAATAATAATTTCGTAGCTCTTTGTTAATGCATGTGGCTTTCGTGATGGGTGATTGCGTTACCATATTTTTCCATGTTGGTTCAGACGTAACTTGTCACTGATACTCGGCATTGCTGGAAATTAAACTCGGGTCGCTGGGTTGATAGCTCAGTGAGCTAACCGGCGTGCCCCCCACTCCCACTTCGAACGCATCCTTTTATAATAATTTAAATTTACCCAAATATAAGAGGATGACTGGAGCAGAATATGTGGGTTCAATGAGAAGGTCCATACCGCAGCAGAAATGTTGTTCGGCATGAATATATGCACACCTAATTACCTATTCGGTGATGATAAAAAGTCGCAACTCATCATAAGTTGTAAATCTCGAATATGTAAACCATATGAACTGAATGGACGGTCGCTATTGATCGTTAAGGTCTCTGCAGCGGGATGGTAGAATATAAAGTGACTTGTAGTAACAGTCCCAATTATTAATTGACTCGTTTAGAATGAATCCTAAGGCAGAGTGGAAAACGTGAGCTCGGATGTTCAGAACAGTTATGTGAGCAGATATCCAGATCGCATCGCCAGAATCAAGTACAGACGTGAAGGTCCATTCGATCAGCTCATGAGCAGTGGTTTAGAGGCTTGGTTTATAACTAAAGAAGAACATGAAAAATAATGTCTTTGTGAGCGTTGGAACATGCATTCAGAAATCCAAAGACTCATTGTGTCAGATGCTAAGTTACTAGTAAGAGTAAACATGTTGATACAAGAGCCGCATTAGGTGTTTAGATACATTGTACCAAGTTTGGGAGTTGAAGGGGACTTTGGACTAAAATCACATTTGGTTTACTCATGTTGAAGATGGCTTTTAGAGGGATATAAAGCCCTGTTACATATCCTGAAATCCATCTGAAATGTTTCCACTTCTTCCACTGTAGAGGTAGACGTTTATACAATCATAGCAGCATAGCAGTGGATGTTTCACTGGTTCAGGTCAATGTATCATTCCTGTAGTATTACCATATGGTGAATCTTCTGTCATTTTGCAGTACCAGAAAATCACGAAGCTTACAGAAGATGCAAAATTTGGTGAGTTTAAGTCATCGCTTTCAATCATCACCATCCATTGTCTACCCACTGTTTGTTGAATGCTTCTCTATCGCCCGTGCACATTCCTGCGATGCCACAATCAGTTCATGTACACCTATTTGTGTACATGAACTGATCTTATTGCCCCTCCTTAGTGGTCACCCTCTCAGATGTGTTGTTCTGTTTCTGCCATTGCATCACCAGTCCTGTCTTGCCTTAACAGACCGTTGGGGCAAGTGCTGTTATCGAGCAGCACCTATGAAGGCCGGCACGGCACACAAAACGGAGAGTGGGCATCACTGCGCCCGGCTAGTTTCGAATCCATGTTCTCATTTGAGGCTTAGTCGACTTGGGAGAGGCCCATGACCCATTCAGATAATCGTCACTGGTGTTGGTCGCGAGTGGGAAGCGAACTCAGGTGGCCGGGTTGATAGCGCAGTGCCCTAACCACTACACTACTGCTCCCCACACACACGGGGGCACCCGTGCACACACACAAACATCCCCCGTGTAGTCTTAGCTAAGACCTAATAAAGGCTGGCACGGCACACGAGGTGTTGGTGGGTGGCCAGCACCACGCCCGGCCACCTTTGTCTCCAGAGTGGCGTTGTTTACACACTGCACTAGGTACTCATTTGAGGCTTCGTCGATCTAAGGGAGGCCCAGGACCCATTCAGATCATCGTCACTGGTATTGGCTGTGAGCGGGAATCGAACTCGGGTCGCTGGTTTCGTAGCGCAGCGCTCTCACCGCTATACTACCGCCCTCCACACACTCACGTTTGTGCGTGTGCACACACACACACAAACCTTCACTCCCCATGCGAGACTTGAGTCGGCTGAATAAAATGGTTCCACGGTTGAGTTTGCAAGTGCGAGTTTGCGTGTTAAGTCAATGTTGAAAGAAAGTAATATTTCATGGAAGTTGGTTCGTAAGTCGAGGACTGCCTGGTACCAACTTACAAAGATTACTTAATAAGGCGTAACTCCCGGCTTTCTTGAACGCTGCTCCTACTCAGATCGTGACACTGACGATGCCCATGACGTGGTGACGCCATCAGATTGAGATTTTAGTTGATTGTCTTGCATAATATTGTTTTTATAACTCCGAATTATTATCATTGAAAAAATATACGTTTAGAAACATGTAATTTTACAATTTTTTTTTAAAAATTGGAGCGCGTAACTGTGAAACGCATATGTCCATAAAAGATTAATTCTGTAACTGCATATTCATGCTATGGGGGGGATTATTACGCAAGGGATACCGAAACACCCTCCAAATCCAATTCTGGCAATCTATATTTAACTGGTGGGTTGCGTTAACGTGTGCTGTATTTTATTAAGCATGCCTAATCTAGGTTTTACTTGTGTATTTACAAACGTAGCAATTTGGTGATTCCAGCAATGAAAAGTAGTTTAATAATTTTTTGGATTTAAAGCTTTCGTGACTGCAGCGATTCATATTCTTGGTTCTTTCGGTAAAGTCACGTAGAAGGGAAATAATAAAATAATAAAAATAAAACACAATAAATGTTTTATAAATATTGCGTTTTTGTTATTATTTTATGATTTCCCTTCTACGTGACTATACCGAAATAACCAAGAATATAGTTTAATAATTGTAACGGTAACAGGTTCTTTGTCATCCGTGGTGTATATAGCTCTGTTTCTTCACCTGATGACGGACGCTTGTGTTGCGCCCGAAACGTCGTGATTTGATTTATTTTATTTTATACCTACGTGACTTTACCGAAAGAACCAAAGAGTATGGATCCCTGCAGTCACGGAAACTTCAAATCTCGGTTAATATTGTAGTTTAACTTTATGTTGTGTCCATGTCTTTGTGCAGAAAGTGGGGATGTGAAGGCGAGTCTGGCTGTACTCGAGTTTGTGCTGTGCAGTGCGGCTAAGTACAACGTGGATGGAAATTCTCTCTCCAGTGAGCTACAGCAGTTAGGTCTGCCCAAAGGTAATCTCTTTTTTATGGTTCTGTGTGTAATTTGTTCAATGTAATGGGAAGTGACTGTCGTCGCTTTATTTTATAGCTAATTTGCACTCGGAAGTTTTTGCTGATAACCCAATATCCTTCAACATGGTTTTAAACTTCCTCATGTATGCCCATAAATAACCGTGTCTGAAGAAGTTGCCTTCTATTCAAAAATGTTGACAAACTCAAGAATGACATGATAGCCATTTCCATGCCCTCGTTTAGGAGGCTGCTTTCCTATCTTACAGTTACATGCTAATTTATCACATTAACATCACTAGCCCCGGCCACTTCTTTATAACACTTGAGCTACACCCATTCAAACCTTTTAAAACAGTCTGCCTCAGCAGTAGGCCACGCTTTCCCACCTGATGATGGACGCTTGTGTTGCGCCCGAAACGTCGTGATTTATTTTATTTTCTACCTACGTGACTTTACCGAAAGAACCAAAGAGTATGGATCCCTGCAGTCACGAAAGCTTCAAATCAAGAAAGGACACGATGGATTTGGATGATGCTCCTCCTGTTTCATGCCATATATCCCTATCTCTTTTGCTTAATATTCCCCTAATTTCAACTGCAGGAATTAATATTCTTTGGGTATTTCTGTAAATTCGCATAGATAGGTTCAAATTAATAAAAATAAAATAAACCAAAAACTACGACGTTTCGATCGCAACACAAGCGGTCGTCATTAGGCGGAGAGAAAAGGGGTGTAAGCCTCTAAATGCAATTGTTTATAAAGGTTTAAAAGTGGGCGTAGCCCAAGTGTCAGAACGGAGTGGGTGGGGCACGAGTCTAGGTCAGCAGTGGATAGAGCAACCTATAGAGATGGAGTCTAGGCCATGATAGAGCAAAAGCTGTAGAGACGTAGTCTAGGCCAGCAGTGGGTAGAGCGGGACTCCTCACCTCAGGTCTCCCCAGCAGTTGAAGGCAGAATGAGTGAAGGTTGTGCGAGGGGTTAAAAAAGTGGTGGGCATCGGAGAGTGTTAACAATGGAGAGATGGTGCACTAGAGGAAGTTTAGCCCAGCAGTGGAACACATTCCTTCGGAGTGGGCAGGTAGGAACTTGGTTAGACAGCGCATTCGTGCGATCCGTGTCACGCGGCACAAGCTACGTGGGCAGGCGCGTCACGTGGTGCTGAGCCCGCCCGAAGCGCTCTTTGAAATACAAATCGAGGGCGTGGCTATGCACGACAGGCGGACAGACAAATAATCCCTGGTGGGCAGTGTGGAACTGTTGTTCCTACCTGTATAAAGTATCCTATAGAGATGATGGACTAGTGGTAGTCTAGGGCCAGCAGTGGATAGAAGAAAACTTCACGTGTTTTATATCCAATTGAATTGGTAAATTGTACCTTTTTGCATTGATTTCAGAACACGCGTCCGCTCTGTGTAAGGTCTATGAAGATAAGCAAGCAGAACTCCAGGATCAGCTGAAGAGTCAGAGCCTGCGCCGTGAGTGTATTTTCATTGTTTAGATATTAAAGGAGCGATGGTACAAATTGCTGTGTGTGTTCTCTTGATGTTAGGAAAATGATGTTGGCTAATTTAAATAGTGAATGTGTAATATCGTCAGTACGACGCTCATTTTATGGTGTTGGGAGCATTGCAGGTAATACAAAATGTAAATTCACTTCCGAATGTCTTTACTTAAAATTCAATGCTTTTTATTTCGTCAGCCTTTGGGCCATGTAGACCACTGTTATCTAGCAGAATTTGTTTAAACCTATGCTGTTGAGCTGACACTGGTCTCTTGATTCTAGATTTGAAGTTTTCGTGACTGCAAGCATCCATAATCTTTCATTCTTTTGGTAAAGTCATGTCGGTGAAAATAAAATAAATCAATAGTTATTAAATTTTTATTTTTTTCACCTAAATCACGAGTTATTTTAATTTTCATAATCAACGATTTATTTATTTTTTTTTTTTTTTTTTTTTTATGAACAATATTGGTCGCGAAAGCCTACGTATTTTAATTTTATTTTCACCTACGTGACTTTACCGAAATAACCAAAGATTACTGGTCTCTTGCTTTAATTAAATGCATTTTATCGGGTGAGATTTTCAGTGAAACCTCAACCATTCATTCCCATTTTGGGGGATACCTATTCAAATACTAGTACAGTGATTATTTTAGTTCAATTTTGATGCTTTATATTTTAAAAGCAAGCATGCCTATATTTACATGCACCTTGACAATTAATTTACTCAATTAACTTATCTGACATACTTTATTGTGTTATTTACATTTTTACAAAAGTAGTGTAATAAGTTTGTATATTCAATAGTTCACATGATTGGGTAATTATGTTTGCTGCTCATATATTTTATTCTCTATTTCTATAAAATGTACTTAACTTTACTGTTGAATCCTAAAACAATTGAAAAGTTGGATTTGCTTATAAACGACATACAAATAGATGATGTTTCGTTGTATATCACAGTGTAGTGGTAGCACTACTACAGAGTTAAATACGATACTCACTGAAGTTAATGTGTTTAAGTGTCTCTGTGCTTACGAATGTAAACCCTTCCCCTGTGCTTCGGTAGTGAGTCGTCTGGCAGGCGTCTCATGGCGTGTGGACTACACACTCTGCTCCAGCGAGCTAGCGGAGATTAATGAACCATCTGTACAGCTTAGGCTTAATATCCAGGATGGGGCCACTGGAATCATCAATCCCATCGCCTTCACACTGTCTGACAGCAAACTGCGAGTCCTTCTCACAGGTCTGTATTCTGTCTGTATGCGTGTATGCATATTTGGGGGGCAGTGCTGTGATTTTTTTAAACATTGCATTGCAATCTCAGAACCTGGGATACAATTCCACACAGGTAATGTACCATCTCCATATATACAAAAGGCAAAGTTGTGAATGTGTGTCTGTTCAAAATGTTTAGCGTACTTCCTGACATGCAACAAACTGGAAATTTGCCATGTGGGTACTTTCCAGACTACACCATGCAACAATTATAAAAAAACACTTTAGATTTTTTTTTTTGGGGGGGGTGGGGGAGCTCAATAATGCAGAATTTTCTTGCACAGCAAGTGAGCTGTGACGTCAAATCTGTCATGTGACCCGTGCATGTGGAAGCGTAACGTTTTGTAGTGTAGTGGTTAGCGCTATGCTGCGCTACGAACCCGGCGACCCGAGTTCGATTCCCGCTCACGGCCACCACCGCTGACGATTATTTGAACCGGTCCTGGGCCTCCCCTAGGTCCACTAAGCCTCAAACAATTAACTGGTGTTGTGTGTGAACATCGCCACTGGGGAGACAAAAATACTGCTGAGGACCCAAACACGTGGTGGGATGCCTGTTGCATTCAATTGGCTGAAATGTCAGTACAGTTAATTGGCTGAACAAGTTTTACGTTTCGTTTCACCAGGATAGTCTAACTTGCAAGAGTGATCTGGGTCATCTAAATTGCAAAAGCAAAACAAATGTAATCGGGAACAAAAACAACTGAATTTTCAGCAGTCGATCATATCGCACTGGTTAGCAAGGCACAATGCTTAGACAAATGGATGGACCAGACACATGGAGACCTTATAGTTTTTTATAATAATTATTTTAAAAGGGAAGTTAAATACAGTTGTATCTCGGTATACGTCATTAATTCGTTCCAGAAGGTAGGACTTATACCGAAAATTACATATACCAAACTAATTTTTCCCATAAGAAATAAAGGGAAAGGAAATAATCCGTTTCAGAGTATAAGAAGTTATATTTTATATGGCATATTATACATTAATGGGGTTGTATAAAATAATTTAGACACTAATTACTAAAATGCATACATAAATTAAAATAAATGAATAAATAAAAATAAATTTAAATAAAAATAAAATTTAACGTCACTTTACCTTGCTGAGAGGAGTTGATAGCCTACGAGGATGGTGGTGAGGAAGAGGAGGAGTCGTGACCGGGGTCTACGCGGGTACGCGGTGACTCATCCCGACCCATACAAGTTCTAGCAAGCGCGTCTTATCCCAAGCAAGACGTCGTATCCAAAGACATTTTTTTTACATCAAAACACGACGTATACCAAATTCGATGTATTCCAAAGCGGTTGTATACCGAGGTATGACTGTATATTGTTTTTGGGGTATGTAGTAATTGTATTCCAATACTTCAAGACTAATTGAAATGTTATGTATTTCATATGTTGATTCTTGTGCGAATATAGAGCTGAAGACGGCACAGCAGCAGATGTCAGAGTTGAGCTGAGCATCGAATTGATCGGACCTCTGTTGGAAGTGTTGAGCAGCACAGCAGATCTACGCTGTGGATGATGCTCATTCGATCCCTCTGCTTTTGTTATTACACCTTTGTTAATTCTCTTGTCACCGCATAATATGGCTCGTTGAAAGTATTTACAGGTAATGGTTCACTTCACAATGTATTTTCTTATTCACACATTTGCTTGTATTGTGCTGTCCACGTGTAATTTAAATACAATAAAGAGTTCATTCCGCTGTGTACTTTTGCTCTGCATAATTTCAACTTCTCTCCCTTTGTTTGGAATTGGGCAACATCGTTAATATAGAAGTCATCTGAAAGTGATGGCTAAAATAACTCTGGTCTACGGTTGTGGGACATTGAGGGTAGTATAATTATGATAAGTAATATTTTTAAAAACTTTTTTAGAAACAAGCTTTTATGAAATGTACTAGTAATGGCGGAACTCCACGACTCCAGGAAGTGGCCCCGAAGCTTGCCATAACGTAAGGGAGCGTGGCCAGTTACAGCCAACGTTGGTTGAGCGTGTACAATTAGACCCAAGCCGAAACATAACATATAAAAATTAATGTTTAAAAATATATATTTTTTATGATAGAATATAGTATTGTCATCAGTATGACACAAGTACCAAGTTTGCAGTCGATACATTGGGAAGTGGGTTAAAATTGAGTTACAAGATTTGAGGATACGACAACAACAGACAGAGTGAATTAAATAAAAAGCGTGTAATAATTAAAAGGTGGCATGAGATAATCACCTGCCAGGCCAGCTTTGTATCCCCAGTGGTGATGTTTTATCCACACCATTGCACCAGATAATCACGTGTAAGGCTGAGTCGTCCTTGGGGAGGCCCAGGACCAGTTCAGATATTCACCTTGAGCCACTGCTCCTCACATTTGCACATTACTACCCTAAACGCACCTCTTACATACCAACAGAGGTCAGATCACTTTCTCAAACACATCCTCTTTGACAAAGATTCCCTGTATAGCCTTAGCAGTCTATTGCAATTTGTGCAATAGACATGAAAGCAAACATGGTTACATGAGGGGTTGGTGTGGCTATAACCAAGCCCAGCCGCCTTTGTCTCCCCACTGCTGATGCGTACGTTCTTTGACACACGCACACTGAGATGAGAGACGGTGTGTTCTTATTCGGAGCCATTCCACATTCACCTTGGGGTGTGATAGGGATGTCCTCTGGCTCCTACATTATGTAACAGTGCACATGTGGTGTTTAGCATTTGTTGACAATGTACCTCTCAAGGAAATGGCGTTTAGTCTTCGTTTACAACTGGAGGCATTTGTGGGATACTTGTTGAAGAGATGCTCAGAAGGGGTCCATGAATAAGAGAGGGTCCAGCAGGAGCAAGAGCCCGGGGAGCCATCCCTAGTGGAAGGGCATCACGGATAGAGGAGGACCAACAGCTGCAAGAACACATCGACTGGGTTGAGCCACTCCCGACCGACAGTTTCAACGGCGGAGACGTTGCTCAGCTTGAGGGGAGGCTTAGCCAGGTGGCAGAGGCTCTGGCGGAGCAAGAACAACAACGTGTGATGAGTTTCTGCAGAAATTGAAGGTCCAGGCAGTTCAACCACTGCCATCATTCCGGGAGCGAGGCTGAGCCACCGGGCGCTACAGCCCACCGAGTGGAGCGAGGCGAGAACACCTCCATGGCTACTGAGCTCAGCGGAGACCTCCACAACTCCGAGAGCCGCTGGAGCAGGGATGACTCATCCCGCAGCAGCCAATTCGCCTTTGAGCAGAAGCAGAGGAGACCAGATTAAAGGCAGCTATGTCGCCTTAGGCTGGCTGAGAAGTTCACAGCCGTGGTTCCGGTGGTAGTCTTCTGGGAGTGGACGATGGAGAAAGCCATGCGAGCTCTTCCCAAGCTCTGGGAACCTTCGCTATTGCCAAGGAGAATCAAACCACCCTCTTAAGCGGTGTATCTGGTTTTGGCGGAGGTTAACGATCCACCGTCCGGCGCAGTGCAGAGGCTCAAAGATCGAGGCGTGCTGTTAATGTGAGGAAGAAGCGCTTTCCCGAAACTGGATGCGGAGGCATGCTGGTGACTCAGCGACTCGCCACTTAAGCTTGTCTGGGTGAGATTGTGCTACTAGTGGTGGAAGGGGGTGCGCAAACTTTTCTGCGGGTCGCGTGAAGCATCCCTTGCGTATGAAGAGTTTCAGGGCCCAGCATGGATCATGGCACGGGTGATCGAACAGACGAAAGAGTCAGCTGAACCACAGACATCCACGGGGGCATGTGCTGATGGTGACAGAGACACCGAAGGCAACACTCAACCATGTCGTTTTGGCCATCCAGGGGCTGATGAAGGTACGTCTGGGGGGTGCAACATTTTGGGGTCCCCCCGAGATGTGCCTTCCTCACACGACTGTGTTCTGCCACTGCTGTGGACAGGAGGGCCACATCACGCAAGGATGCTGCAAAGGATGGAGCATGCCTCATCCGGGGTTCTGAACTTCAGCTTCCAGCAACAGGCAGGCGAACGAGCAGACCCCAGTCACCAAAGTGGCGAGACCCTTTGTCTCACTGCATCCTCACCTCTTCCTCACCACCTCCTGTCTATGCATCCCAAGGCAAATCACGCATTTTCTTATACTTGTTTGCTACTGCTCACCGAGTCACTGCCTGATTAGTGACCCAACTCGACGGCACTGTGGTGCAAATTAGCTAGGCAGGTGGTAGATGTCGCATCGGGCATCGGTGCTGATGGGGACGACCGGGGACATCAAGGCAAGGGTTTTAGTCAACATGGGGTTCCTCGGCTAATATCATTTCCCATACTCTGCACAATAATTTTCAGAAACAATACCGCTGCTTTCTCTCAATGTTCGTTACGTGGCAGAAATAGTGTTCACCGACCTTCAGTGGGAGAATAAAAAAAAAATCTGAATGTCATTATTTTCGGCCAAACTTTTGAGGAGCATTGGGGTTGCTTGCAATTCATCCTCTTGCGGTTGCAGAAGGCAAATTTTAAACTGAAGTCCGCAAAGTCCCGTTGATTGCAGTCTGCGGTGTGTTATCTGGGGCACGTGGTCTCTGAATTAGGTGTAGCCACGGATCACAAAAAAACGCAGTGTGTACGGACGTTGCCTGCCCCTATGAATGTGTCCGAGGTCTTCCTAATGTAACGACCGTAATTCTGGAGCAACTTCATCTAAAGCAAATGTGCTGCCAAACAGACTTCCAGGAGGTAGGCGAAGGCCTCCTATTGGTCGGGGGGGGGGGGGGCAAAGCTTGAAGGAATTGGAGAAGAGGTTCAACTCAAATAAGGTGGGAAGCGGAGGTTGAACGTTGAGGCGACAGTTGAGAACCATTGAGGTGATGAGGAAGACATTAATTTGGGTCTTTCGGTAAAGTCACGTAGATAGGTTCAAAACTAATCAAATCAACAACAAAACTACGACGTTTCGATAGTCGAAGTTTGTTTTTCACCTGATGACGGTCGCTTGTGTTGCGATCGAAACGTCGTAGTTTGTATTTCAATCCTTTTTTACATATCTACGTGACTTTACCTAAAGACCCAAAGACATGAATTCCTGCAATCACGAAAGCTTTAAGTCAAGATGTGAGGAGGAGGACGGGGATTGGCCTGAGAAAAGACAAGAGAATGTTTGAGAGAAATGGCTCTAAAGGGTTAAAAGGGGGAGAGCAACAAGGGGAGGACGCGGGACGTTCGGGAGAGGGTTACGAGCGTCAAGCCACAAGCAAGAAGCCGGGCCTTGTCTTGGTGCTGTTTCAAAATAAAGACGCTCCGAGTACAGCGCGTGTCGGTGTCGTTACACGACTGCCAGTTCATCACAGATGTTGCGTCCATTGTAAAGTCATTGCACATTGTCGTGGGGGATTAAATTCAAGAGAAGCTCCTTTCGTTCTAGATTTGAAGCTTTTGTGACTGCAATAATTCATACTCTTTGGTTTTTTCGGTAAAGTCACGTAGGTAAAAAATAAATAAAAACAACTAAATAAAATCACGACGTTTCGGAGGCAACACAAGTCAATACAAGTCAAGTGACTTGATACAGCAATTTTGCTGTGACGGTTTCCACCTGAAGACGGAAGCTTGTGTTGCCTCCGAAACGTCGTGATTTAATTTAGTTGTTTTTATTTATTTTTTACCTACGTGACTTTACCTAAAAAAAACAAAGAGTATAGCTCCTTTCGTGTCGCTGCGTTCACGTCTTAACTGGCATATCCTGAATTCATATTTACGTTTACGGACGCTAACGAC
This sequence comes from Lampetra planeri, assembly GCF_965212315.1. NCBI lineage: Eukaryota > Metazoa > Chordata > Hyperoartia > Petromyzontiformes > Petromyzontidae > Lampetra > Lampetra planeri. The sequence continues at coordinate 2,979,682 of NC_136109.1, read as the reverse complement.
GTTGGAATAGGTCGCGTGCTATCACAGGTTCAGCAAGGACGAGACGTGGTCGTCGCCTGTGGCAGGCAGGCGGTGGCTTTCCTCGACAGAAGTGTTCCTAAATTGAAAACTAATTTCTTTAGAACTGCTCTTTTTGTCATTTAGTTTGTCCTCCCCCCTCACTTCCGATTAACACGGTTGGCTAAGTACGGTGCGAAAGAAGTTTAACATACATACCGTGTGATCTGCAGAGAGCTATTGGCCATAAATCAGTTTGTGGGGGCGATATACTCGCAAATAGGAGCAAATGTGCCGCGCACCATTGCGAGTGTGACCTACATTTAAGGACAGGAACACAACTGTGGAGATGGCAGCTGCCCTAGCTTCTCATGCCACCCGGAGCTCATTCACCTGTCATGCGGGGGGGGCGTCCGTGCCGTACAGCAGAACACCGATTTGAGTATCGTGCCCAAGTAGCGAGCCCAGTGTTATGTGTGTTGAACTCAAGGCCGTAATTATAATGTATATTGAGGGGGGGGCACATCCCCCCAATATATTGCTCTAAAATAGATTTCTGTTGATATTATTGTGGCTATGGTTGTACTTTATTAATCCCTAATATCTGCCATTACATACAATGAAACAAGAAAAGGTTAAAAAGAGAAAACAGAGAAAACAATACACTAATAGACATTATTGTAAAAAATAAATAAAGTCCATCCGGTGTGTTAGCGAATTTTTTTATATTTAGGCAGGAAATTCTTTTCAAATCTAGATATTTTTTCTGGGGGGGGGGACCCCAGACCCCCTGGAAGATTTGGTCCCCCCAATGTTGACTCCATGGCTACGGCCTTGGTTGAACTTATTTCGCGTGTTCTCAACAAGGGGAAAATCACTGTCAGCTGAACCCATTTCGCTGTGGCGCTTCACTGTTCCGCCTGGCTGCTGCCGATTTTCATAAACTGACTTTCATTATTTTGTGTCTCGCTGAAATAATTATTAAAGTGTCACGCAGTATTTAAAATTATTTTAAGTCTATAAAATTACGATTTACAAATCGCTATGTCATTTACTGACAGTTGATGTAGTAAAAATGAATAATACCTTAATATACCTTTAGTTTAGCACGTGATTTATCAATGCAACGTGGCTTCAAAAGCCAGGCGAATGTAAACCTCGTGCATAGTTGACACACCCACGTCACTCTCCCTCTTGCATCTCACCCCTCTCCTCCTGCTGTGTGTGTGTACTCCCCTCTTCTCTCGCGTTCGGATTTCTGCTCGACTCTCCCAGAGGAGGAGGGGGAGGCTTTGGTGGGGGGGGGTGCTGAAATTGGAGAGAGGTGATGGATGGGAATGGACGTAGGGGGGGTTTATTGGGAGGCGAGAGGTGGGGGAATAGTTGGAAGGGGGGAAACGAGGGGATGAGAGAGGGGGCAAGAAGAGAGGCTTTGATTGGGGGTGGGAGTAGAGAGCAGGAGGAAGTCTTGTGTGTAGAGGAGGATGAATGGTGATGGAAAAGTAATATTTAAAAATACTTTTTTTTTAAACACACTTTAATGAAATGTACCGTACTCGTAATGGCAAAACTCCACGACTCCAGGAAGTGGCCCCGAAGCTTGCCATAACGTAAGGGGCCGTGGCCAATTATAGCCAACGTTAGTTGACCGTGGACAATTAGACCCAAGCCGAAAAATAACATATAAAATAGAATGTTAAAATTTTTTTATTTTGTATGATAGAATATAGTATTGTCATCACTAAGACATAAGTATACCAAGTTTGCAGTCGATACCACATTGAGAAGTGGGTTAAAATTGAGTTACAAGATTTGAGGATACGACAACAACAACAGAGTGAGTTAATAGAAAGCGTGTAAAGTGAGGAAGTTGAGTAACATTCGGGGTAAGTTGTAAAGGAGGCAGGGAAGATAGTTTCAATGGGAGGTGTTTACAATTAAACAAGGAGGGTGGGCAAAGACAGCTGATGGGGGAGGGCAGATGAGCAGGGAGGCTCGTTAAGATAGGAGGGATATTGAGTGACGGAATATTTGGGCGGAGGATGGAAGATTGGTGGGGGGGGGGGCACGGGGCGAGAGGAAAGTGATACAAGATGGGATGTGAATACGTGCACACACACGGGCACACAACGACACCCTATGTCAATTGACAAGAGCAAGTAGAGATACAACACGCAGAGAGAACACGTACCAGTGTGATCGTATGCTGTACAGCCCCTTGTAATTCACTGCTGGATGAATGACTCCCCAAAATAGATCAGCAGATAATTATTGATTCTGTTGCGGATGTGCTGCATAAAAAAGTAGCTTGACTCGAAAATGTAGAGGGAGTTGGACGTGGTGGGGTGGCTTGATGAGGATCTGATACAGCTGGAACAACAAACGAGTTGAGGAAGAGGCCAATGAAACGATGACACCGCCACAAATATGCATTTGCATTCACCGCTACAAGGAGCTGTACCAGCAGAATAAAGAAAATGTTGTCCAGCTAGAAGGTCCAGAGTCGAGTCAAGAATGGGAGCCAGCTTCTTCTTGTGAATATCCCTGTGGCTTTAGCTTCATTGTTAGATGAGGGGGGGCAGTTGATCCAAACTCCACCACCGCTGCTCACCCATATTATTACAAATTCATGTTATTTTATAATCGGATGCATTTTTGTACACTCCATGACATTTAGTCACATTTCCCCCCCCATAAATGTTGGTTAAGAATGCAACCCCTGATTTTAACATGACGATTATGGGAAATTAAAGTTCGCTTTAAGTCATTTCGAGTTAAGTATAATTTCTCAGGAAGGCATCCCCTTACGTATAGCGGGGGATTCCTGTAGGGGGAGAGGTTTTTTTCCACAGTGATTAGTGCACTGCGCTGTGAACCCAATCACCTCGGATAGATTTCTGTCCATGGCTAACATCAGAGGTGAATGATATCCAACCCGGTCCTGAACCCCCCCTCCCTCCCTTTCATCAACCTGCACTGACGAACGTGGTGATGTATAGTTAAATAACCTCTATGACCAACAGAGCATAGGGCATCATTCATCAAAGTAGTGGATTGTTTTATTTTCATCATTATGTGCACGCATCTCGAAGACTTTTGCAGCAGGATTCTCAATCGGTGCGTTTTGGCAATTCAATGTGAATGAGTGTTTGGGCATGTAGGAGGGAATCAAGAGAGTACACAGAGAAAACGCACACGTACAATCGATAACACTCGAGGCAGCTCTGCAGACACATTCCTGGATCGTACGCTGTATTGTCATCTCGGGCCTACAACACCTGGTGTCTGCGGGTGGTGTCCCATCCAACTACTAACCAGGCGCGTGACTGCTTAGCTTTCTGAGTTGTGACGGGATCCGGAACATGCAGGGTTATTTGGTCACAGTCAAATTCGACGGAATCATCTTAAACGCGGGTTTACATTGCCCAAGTACCACGCCCAAGTGTGAACAGTGTTGAAAATAAAAGTGGCATTGAATACAAGTCAGGAATTAGCCATCAGTCTTCCCATACTCGATTAAATCCTACCCTCTGCAGCATACGTTTGGATTTGTTGACACCTTAAAACTCAAAGATCTGTGTATGATTTGTTGTTCATTATCAACGTCAGGGCCGGATTAAGGTTATGAGTCGCCTAAGACGAAAAGGAGGGAAGGGCCAAAGTATGTATTACATATTGCAAAAAAATGTATGAAGTCATTAAACATGTATTCACCTATTTAAAATTAAAAAATGTATTCGACTCAAGGTAAATTCATTAAACATATTATTCATTTTCCCCATTTCTTCAAACAAACATTTTCCCCCTTATTTTAGCCTTCTGGCAAAGTTGTGAATTATTTAATCGTAATTCAAGATATACACGTGTCCCATGGTGCATCGTACTTTCTCATTATGTACTGAAAACTGAAATTATCTCTATGAATACTCACTGCAGTATATTAATAAAAGGAAGCTATCTCGATTTAATGATTGTAGGTATTGCTCGCAAATATATTTTAAATTATGTACACAAAATAAGTTGAAACAATCAAATGTTAAGTCATGGGCGATACAGGTGTTATGCACAGAGCTATGAAAAAATGTTTTGAAAAATGTTATTCCGACAAAAATATTAAATATCGTCAAAAATAAAAGTTCACAAAATCCCCAACTTTTGTTCATAGCATTTTCTGGCAATTTTGTTGTTAGAAAATAATGTAAATTTTATTTATATTTTTTAAAAATCATGACACTAAAAATAAAAAATGGTTTATAATAGTAATGTTGACTTTTGACATAAATTAATCGAAAATATTAAAATACACAACATAAAAACGCGTAAATTGACCTTGCTTTCCGAAGAAATCGATTCGTCTGGCTACAAGGTAAAATAATTATTAACACAAATACTGTATGGTTAAATAAAATCTTTAGAATGTATACTGTACAAACAATAAACTCTGAATATCAGCACTATATACAGTGGACAATGAGGCAAGCAGTCGCGATTGCTAAAATGAAAAAAATATGCAGGATTCGAGATTTTATTTACTTGAAAAATGGGTTTCTGCCTCAGAGACGGTGTTCATCTAAGGAAGGCTGAAGACGAGATGGTGCTACAATTCGTGTTGCTAATGCCAATTTTTGACTAAGCAGCATCTAATGAGACAAAACATTTTTGATGGCTGCGCTACCAACTCCCAGCTGTTACTACAATATGGAATGGAAGGCCCAAAGCAGGGCCTACAAAATATGGGCTAATCCGGTCACGATAAGCGAAACGGAACATTTACAGTGACGATTGTGTTCAGGAAATGCTTTTATAATGCTGAATACGTGTGAACTTGTGAGCGTGCACAGATCCACCTCATGAGCTTGAAACCATTTCATGAGACCATGTTTCATTATAACATTGGTCCACATAAAGGAAAACTTGTGGCAGAAAAAGAGGCATTTCGTATTTTACTCAATGTGGCTCACAGTAAAGTTATGAAAGTACTATAAACAGCATTTCCTCTTGTCAACTGGACTATATCAGTATGGTATAAGTCATGTAAAGTATCGAATGAATCCCATAATATATTACCCATGGCACTCTTGCTTTCAACAAACAGGATATATAGATACTGTACATGATTAATTACACAATTGACTGTAATGCACAACTCTCCTGACTATGACACGTTAAAACAAACTAGGTTGAAGTATGCGCCTTGAAATCCATGCACTTAAATAATCCTCGTGTCCTCAAGGCTTAACAGCAGTGGTGCACCGACGCAGAGTCCCATCAGCGCCCGTATATCCCTTCCTTGTGCCGTCTTGTGTATAACACTCATTCGTTAAAATAAGCCACAGCCCAAACAACGCAGGTGCTTTGTCTTATTTAAATGTTACCTCAATGCTCAGTAAATGACATGGCGGTGGAACAGATTATTCCAGCTAAAAGAACAGCGACAATACAGTCAACCACCATGCACGACTTTGCAGTTCATGGTCGAGCTTTGAGTGGCTCCCACAATGCATTGCATTTCCCGACTTCACTGGAGTACAATAGATCTTGGTTTATGAGCCGAAGTTTCTCCCTGGGTTTCCACCATAGAACTGCACGGTTGAAATGTTTCAGAGTACTTTTATGCCAAAGTCTGTTAAACTGAAAAGCTCAAGTGATCTTCAACAGCACATAACAGACGCATTGGAATAAATCACTCGTGTGATGTAATCACACACCCGGGACTCTCTAAAGTCTTGATACGTGTGCCATTAATGCCATAGCAGACATGTGAACGTTAAAATGAATGCAACTCATGATAAAATATTCATACTATCGTAGTTGTATCGATAGAGCTCAAACTGCTAACTATAATCTCTCTATGGATGATACCTCTATGAGCACCCTGTATTTTTGTGTCACCCCACCTGTCAGAGTGTGTGGCGGTGACAAGGAGCCACCTGAGGACGTCTTGCTCAATCAACCGAGCTGGCAGATCGTCTGGAGAATCCAAGGACGGCCCAGCTTGAATCTATAACACATGAGCACACTCCCTCTCATCTGTGTGAATTGGAGCAGTTTAACTTTAATTTTGTGAAACTGCAAAGACGTTTATAGGGATAAAAGTGAGATTAAAGTATACATAAAATTGCACTTAAATAGCAAGAGGGTTAAATATGCTATTCTTGCATATAGCAATATGTTCTGGAGCTAAATGCGAATGTCAAGGTCATGTGGTTTTGACATTGCTCTTCCTCCACTGAAGGAGCACAGAATACAGTGGTTTACTATATAGTCCATAAATTGGCCACAATTGCACTGTGGCTTTTCTTTAATTTTCAATGTGTAGTGTAATTGCGCTGGCTGATGACCAGCAGCGGCAACTGCGGTAGACAAACAGTACACACGCCGGTGAGCATATACACGGGTGTGTCGGCAGGGCGGAGGAACTGGGGCAAGGATCATAGAGGGCTCCATCTGGAAGCCCCTGGAACCTGCTGTTGGGTTCAAGAAGGGAGGCGCGGCCAGGACATAGCCAGGCCACGCTGGTAGCATTAAAGGAGCCGAGAGCGGTAGTTCAAGGCTGCCGGTTTTGGGATTGTATCGTCTCGTCGCCATCGTCACTGCCGTCTTCGCTCGGTATTGCGCTGCTATATAGCCTGTTAGCTGTCTCCGTCAGCGGCGTCGGTGTTAGACGGCGAGTGTTGTGTCATAGGCTAGTGACTGTGGAGTGAGTGCAGGCGAGATCGTGTGTGTTCAATAAAGGTGACTCTACAAACCTCGTCTCCAAAGTCACTACACTACACATGTGTAGGGGAGTCCAACTGAGTCGCAGACGTTATTCTTTGGAGGCAACACATTTATTGTAACACGTATATACAAAGGGGTAACTGCCCCTTTACCAGATACAGCCTGGGGTGGTGACCACCCAGCTAACTACACTATATGTAGGAGTTACAGCTACGAAGGGTCGGACCCTCACTCAGGTCCTGGCCACGTTTTGATGCCTTGTAGGACATAGAGCTTCCAGCTTGTAGACGTGGAGCTTCCTGCTTGTAGAACGAAGCGACCCCGGTCCCTCTCAGGGACCCACCTTATATCCCCCTGGGTCGGGGCCTGCTCCTCCCTCGGCCCCGCCCGCCTTCTCGAGCCTTCTAGCTCCCTCCCGATCCCTCTCGAGAGCTCTCCCTGGACACGTGATCACCCCCTAGCCCCCCCCCCCACCTGGGGCCTCCTCTGTGGACACTCCAGATCACGTGTCTACGGGGTCAACCAGAGTGTCATGGCACGGGGCAACCCTGCCCTTGGGCTGACACTCTCCCGCTCCCCCTTGTGGGAGCCCGCACTACACGATATGCGTGGTGCTCGCGCTATCCCAGCACTCACCAAGCCCCGCCAGGGCTGGTACTACACCCACCTACGGGGTGTATGCGATGATGGTGCATCGCACGCCGTGCTGTGGTAGAGCCGGCCTCACACAGCAACCCACCCCGGTGCTGTTCGCGGCATAAGTCCATCGCACGCCACGGCCCTCCCGCGCCGGCACCATACAGTGACATCCCTGATGTCACTACACTTGTATGCAGGAGATGTGCACATCGACCTGTGGGAGACGGTAGCCTTCTTGCGGCCCACCTGTTACGTGCATTTACATTACCTTGAATATAATTAACGTCATCTAGACAACATTTATGTCGTTGATTCAAATCCACAGTTCGTATTACATTGCAGAGCCAGGAATTAGATGCAGGGATTAGAGGAAGATTTGAAAAATTATTCAAAAGTGGTCGATAATGTAATACGATACAAATACACGTTTCTTGAGTCAAATAAATCTGAGCAGTAATGTGCCAGATAATGCCGCAACTTATACTCATCTGTTCATACTCTTAATTGTCAAGGACCTCCTCTTCCGCCTCCTCCCCTTCTTTTTTTCTCTTCTTCCTCGACCCCGTCCTCGTCTGACGGAGCCTGCTTCTCATTCTGCTCCAAGATCTGGGAAGCAGCAAACCGAGTGACAAGCAAACACACTTAGCACAACGCAGTGGGGGCTACCTGCACTACACAATGAGCTTGAGGGTCCCAGAACTCCACCACAAACCCGGAATGTAGCGCCATCCTCCCCACTTGCAAACAAAATGACAGCCGCCTGCCTGTTCGTCTTGGCTTTGTCCTCAGTAAGAGGGATGAGGTTGAGCAGTCATCACTCCACAGATGTTTTTATTTTATTAATTCCTGAAACAATGTTCTGTATAATTTGGACTTGGGATGGCAAAGTGGTGCACCGATTTTCACACTGCGCTATTCTGAGTGTGATTTGGGGCCACGACTAACAACAGTGGTGAATGAGTTATCCCAGGGCCACCCCTTCACCAAGCTGCACTCACCAGTTTGGTGAAGTGTGGGCAAACAACCTCCACTACTTGCACAGGTTTGGAAAGCCATCAACCAACAGTGAATTAACAAGAGGCAGTAAATTATGATTATGAATACAGCTCTCATCTTGTAGACTTGCATGTCCCTAAGCTTCGTATCCTTAGGCTACCCAATTTGAATTTGGAGCTGCATGAATGAGATATGTTTAATTTTGTGGTCACGTGCACCACAATTTGGCCTACTCTTCTACACTGGCCAGATGTCTTGGAAAAAGGCGGGAGTGTATTCGTGTAAGTCATATCATATCGTCAAAGACAGCTTCTCAATCTGTTGGTTCCGATTGCCTGTTTAGGGCCAGTGGTTGTGCGCCTCCGTGATTATTGCTGCTATTGTAGAAACGTTGATGAGGAAGCATTATGTGCCTACTTCTGTGCCGCCCCCAATCACCGGACCAGTGGGGGAAGAGGAATGCTGTTAGAGCACACTTCCAAAACAAACCTGTGTTTTAACCTACACCCTATTGCTCAGCTCCAATAGATTATCCATGTCACATCAATCGCCCTTGAAACGGAAGGTTCGTGGATTTTGATTCCGATTTTTATGTGAGGTCACAATATATGACCCAAAATGTCGCCCAGATGAGATCAATTGCAATGCTACACAAAAAAGTTATTCTTTCTGGTAAGCCTTTTACTAAGTCAAAATATGTCATGTTTGTACCATTTAATATCACATTTTATTTTGACCACTCTCTGAAAATGCTCTTGAGCATTTGTGTGACTTCTTATGAAAGTTGCTGTAGCTCCTCGTGGGTAAACACAGATTACTGGTTGAGAACCGCTGATGTGTAACCACCAGGTGGGTTTCTGTAGAACGAACATTAACCCATGTTAGTGCATGTGGTAATCCTACGTTGCATTTCAAATCTATAATGTAGCAAATCCTATTCTATGACATCCATTGACCATATACAGAAAGTGCCATAACTGCAGGTAACTAAAACATTTGTGTTGGGTGCACGATTCCTTCGAGAGAAGATGAATGCAACAAGGAACCATTTTACTTATAAGCTGTGTGCGTTTTTGTTTTCTTTTGTGACTTGTTTAAGTCAAAGTGATTTTCTGCTTAAATTAGCATAGTACAGCCTTGAGCCAAAGGTGTAAATTCTATATTCATATGGTGGGGGAGAGTCTGTCCACAGGACCACTACTGTTGACTTTCCCACAAAATGATACTAATTTTTATCAGCCCCGGAGGGATGATGGGCTTAGTCAACCCCCAAATCAGAATTTGAATTTGCAACCGTCCAAATACATGGCACTTGCTCTACTTTTGTTGTCACCTGGGTGGAGACCTTTTGTAATCACTTAGAAATACATCTTTCTGATTTAAATAAGCAGCCATATTCAACTTAAGACAGGAATTGCCGTGAATGTAATGGATGCTATATCCACATTCTCTAGCATTCCCACATTTTCTGCTTCTGAGGATGTTAGAGAAAATAAAATCATGAGTATAAGTGCTGCAACCGTAATTTTCTCCACTATAATGTGAAAATATGTTAAAGGTTCTAGGGCATGTTTAATAAGGAATGGATACACATTTGGCAGGAGTTCTGTGATATGGAATATAAGATTACGGTACTTTTTGCTCAAAGTAGGTCCTTATATGAAAATAATTGGCTAATTTGGAAACTCAATAAATGACATTTTTGAAGATTAAAAAATGTGTTCTGCTAGGTAGAATCCCATCTGTAGGTCTACACAGCAGACTGGTCAGGATACAGCAAAAATCAACCTTGACCTCCACCAATTAAAGGAGGGAATTATTGCAGAATTATTGCAGAAGTTTCGGGCGCCTGCAAACTTCTTCTCCAATTGAAATTCCACTTTTATTTATTTATTGACATGGGGTGGAGCAGCGATGCAGCGGATAACGCACCATGCTCTCTACCCTGCAACCGAATTTGAGTCCAGTAAATGGCTAACCTCACTGGCAAATGATATCTGAGCTAGCAATGGGCCTTCCAACCTGCACTGAGCAGTGTGGTTAACTATGGCCAAACAACCCCACGTGCAACACGTTATGGGCTGGACTTCATTTGTAAATGCAGCGGATACCTGAACTTTCGTCCACTTGACTTTCGTCGCTTCGCTCTTGAGGCCGCTTTCAATTAAAACCACTTTTAAAAGTTCGTCCACGCGGCTTTCCTCTTTCGCCCGATCTCATCCGAGACCTTCCACGACGTTTGCGCCACGCGCCGTTTTTTTCGTTCAATCTTTGACTAGAAGTCGTTCAGTGAGCATCTCTGATATTTGTGTTTATTCATATATTGTTAATACTGTACTTATTTATGTGATTATATTGTAAACAATTCGTAGTTATTTTTGTGATAACATTATACTACATTGTTTATAGTTATTTTCGTGATTGTAAAACACGTGTACAGTATTCATACTGTGCTTATTTCTGTAATTACTGTAAAATACTTATTTTTGTGATTCAATATATTCATAATAGGTGTCGTGATAGTAAAGCTAAAAGAACCCATAAAGTTATCAATTTGCAAGAAAAGCTTGACGTAATCAAACTTAATGAGCCCAGGCATGTCCCATGCTGATAACACATTCCTGCGGAGGGAACTGGTAGGAACGTTGGGTTGCTCGGTCAATGGCCAGGGTCAACGGCGGCGTGGTGTATTCCGCAAATATGCCCGACTGTGAGGGTGGGCACAAGCCGGCGTGAGTAGGTTAAACGTTGAATTTCATAAGGGCACCACGGGGTGACCAGCCCCTCCCCACCCAGCCACACCCCCCCACCCAGCCCCACCCAGCCCCTCCCCACCCTCCCCTCCCCACCCAGCCCCTCCCTCTCCACCCAGCCCCTCCCCACCCTCCCCTTATCCACCCAGTCCCACCCCTCCCATTTTTGGATGCACGACGGACAGACGGACACAATAATCCCCTGTGGGCTGGTGGAACCAGGTGGTTCCTACCAGTATAAGTCGCAAGCTAGGCGTACCTCGCACAACAATTAGCACCGGACAAAATACATTTGCAAGCTAAATAAAGGCCCTGCTTTGACATTCGTCCATGCTCTGGTCCCCTAACCAGACGAAAGTGCAAGGTATTCCTGTGTATCGATTGCGCTGAAAATTATCCCCAATTATTATTACTAAAATAGAAATGAATGTCATATCTAGAACACTGGACTTACAATCCGCAGGTCGCTGGTTCAGTTTTCTAATATTAGTCGATTGGTAGGTGGGGTAAAGTGTGGGTACTACCACCTCTTCCAAAGTGTCTGGCCAGCGTGGAAGAGTAGGCCGAATTGCCCTCTAGGCCAGGAGTCGGCCACATGCGGCTTAACGTTATTCATTCAGGACCATCTTGCAATCACATGCATTGCAGCTCTTTAAATATTGAGTTTTTTTTACCGAATTCGAAAAAAAGGTCGCTTCTTGTTACTTTTATTGCCAACTCTGCATGAGGCGGATTTCTAAAGTTCCCTCTAGTAGAGGACCTTCCACCAGCAGTAGCGTGCAGGGCTGCACTTAAAAAAAATGCATGCGATGTCGCAGTAAATCATGTATCCGCTCAATGCAGGACACGTTTTGTCCGTGACAGGCACGTTGATGAGGACCAGGATAAGCAGCAATGGCTGGACAGTAATTGTATATTACATTGGGTGCAATGATCCCATGCACGCCGAAAAAAACAGCGACCAGGTGAGATTAGCTGAACATGCAGTGATGTGACGCAGCTTGCGTGGCACACAAACCACCTGCCGAGGAAGTGTGGTATTGCATGTATGAGTTGGCACGCAGTTGGTTTGTGAAAGACTGTTTTGAGTACTCTTAGTTCTTTCGGTAAAGTCACGTAGGTAAAAAATGAAATTAATAAAAATAAACAATAAAAATCACGACGTTTCGGAGGCAACACAAGTCTCCGACATCAGGTGGGACCGTCACAGCCAGATTTGCTGCATCAAGTGAGGCAAGGATTCAAGATGTAAGCCCTTAAAAGCAGGTTGAGGGGGGAGGAGAGGGGGAGCTAATCAGAATGTGGTAGCCAGTGAATGGAACGTATCGGGAGGGAGGGGGGCGGGGCCAAAAGAATGCACGAAGTGGTACGCGAGAGTCGACGACGTGGACGTGGTTGTGCGCAAGCAACTATTGTTGCACACGCCAACGTATTGGAAGGAGAGGGGGAGGGGGGGCCAAACGAGAGTGTGGGGTGCAAGTGTACGTGGACATGTGTAAGTACAAGCACCTGTTGATACACATGATAGAAAAGAACGGAAATGCCCACCAGTGCTGGCTGAACAATAAAGAGAGTACTGTTAAACACTGGGGATGGTAACACTCGGTAAAGTAAAGTAAAATAGTGCCTGTCAGATAAGATGGTCCAAAAATGTGTAATTCAGTCTTTTTTTTGCATGGTTGATAACATCTTTCCAATGATTACTAAGTTTGTACCCATCATCACGGTTGAAATTATGTCATCACGGTTGAAATTATCTGACATAATTTCAACCGTGATGATGGGTACAAACTTAGTAATCATTGGAAAGATGTTAACCAGGTAGAACCTTAGCTGCGTTATAGTTTGCCTTCATATCCGCATCTCCAGTTTCTTACGCCCAGCCCTCCTTACTCCCACCACTTGTAAACGTGCAGTGCATGTCGAGCTTGCAGCTTTCCACTCCCCCCCCACCCTCTCTATCCCTGGCTCCTCCCCCCTCCCTTATCTATATAACCCCTTGTTACAAGCAGCTCTTTTGTCTACTTCAGCGATTGTTTCTTGCTGTGGTTGTCCCACCTGATGATGGACGCTTGTGTTGCGCCTGAAACGTCGTGATTTAATTTATTTTATATTTGAAACCTACGTGATTTTACCAAAAGAACCAAAGAGTATGTTTGAGTGTTCCCTACATGCGGGCATGGGACGTGTCCTCTGACATGCAAAAATACTAATTTAGAAATTGGCAAAGTATTCCAACAAAGGATGCTACTAAACAGGAGTAGATACTCAGTGGAACTTTCATGGATAATGTATTAGAGAACTCAAGGCCGTAATTATAATATATATTTGGGGGGACACATCCCCCCAATAATTAAATATTCTCAAAATGTCCCCCCCAATATATTGCTATGAAATAGATTTCTGTGTATATGATTGTGGTTATGGTTGTACTTTATGAATCCCTAATCTCTGCCATTGCATACAATGAAACAAGAAAAGGTAAAAAAGAAAAAAACTGAGCAATGTGACTCAATACACTATTAGACATTATTGTACAAAATGAAGAAAAAGTCCATTCCTATGTGTTAGTGATTTTTTTTTATATTTTAGGCAGGAAATGGCAGGAAATGATTTAAAAAATGTAGATTTTTTTTTTGGGGGGGGGGGAACCCAGACCCCCTGGAAGATTTGGTCCCCCCCAATGTTGACTCCATGTCTGCGGCCTTGAGAGAACTATTCACGAGATTACTGGTAGTTAAATGTGATACATAGTTGGGCTTTGAATAGAGAATAAGGAGCATTAAGTTAGTTGCTAAATTGTCTACACGTTTACTGCCATAATCATCCCAATAATGCTAATAACAATAATCTTTATCCTGGGATATATGAATTATGATATACTTGTACATACTCCCCGGCTTATGATGGGAGTGATGTTAGTGATGTTTCAGACAAGCACACTTCAGGAAGTTACCACTATCCTTAATGTGGACATGACGCACAGGGACTTAATGCAACAACAGCAATGTTGTTGGTGTAGTCGGAGTGATGACAATCCATAGCAACCGCTGTACGGCTGTGATGCGCACAAATACTGTGCATTGTGCACGAAACATTTTGGTGTGTAGGCAAATGGCTGCCTGGTAGGAGGATTAACAGGGTTTTTGTTTGTGCTCGGGCTCAGATTATCACAGTGGAAGAGCTGTTGCACAACTGCGGACATGCAAGAAAGCGCGCCCCATATTGTTTGGGTAAAAACAAACAAAATCCAACGAGGTTTCTATTCAAGATTCCATAAGCTATTCTACAACACACAATAAGGGTATACACCGCTGCAAGATATCTGAATGGATACTTTGCCTACAAAATACATCTAAAGGCAGCGTAATCCGAATAACACTGAGAAAATAAATGTGCAAAAAAAAGTGGGATATTGACATGGGCCAGCGGTAGTGTGTTTGCTACTTGCTGCGGAGATTTGCAGTTCGAATTCAGCAGTTTAACACGTGTGAGGCTTTCGCGACCAATATTATTCATAATAAACGTTTTTTGGGTGAGATCGCGTTATTTATAAATGTGTCGTAACCCTCCACCACCCGATACGGCCAATCAGTAATAAATGTGTCACGTTGACAAAAGACAAATAGTTCACTACTTTAGTGAACTATTTGTCTTTTTAAATATTTTATATTAAGTTCACTTGCTTGCTTGCTTGCGCGCTTACGACCGTGCAAATCTTTCGGGAGTTTTTTAACCCACTTCCCGTGATCCAATCGAGCTGGCATTTTGCACACAGACTCGTTGTGCGTGACAATTTATGAATAATACAATAAAACCGATGCCACGCATATAAAGGATTTAAAGTGAAAAACTTTGTTTTTACGGGTTAATTTTTTTTTAGGACGACGTTTCGCTGGTAATCACATCCATCATCATCGGGCAAATTTGCCATAATGGTTGAAGCCCTCCACTTGCTCCCGGTCTTAAATAGAGCAGCAGCAGGGTGACGTCATCGTTTAACCCAGCAGACCGCCTTGGGTAATACTGCGAGTGTATCAATCAATCAATCAATGCGCGGCCTCTCCTACAGTGGATGCTAACGATCATGTGAAGTCATTTTAAGAAGAGTAGACCACGGTCCACATTTGAACATTTACTCTCAAATTACTTGATCGGGAAACATTGCGATCGTTGTGGAAAAAAGACAATTGGCAGGATCCTCCTCTTGGACACGTCTCGAGACTTCGTGAAGCTCTTCTCGATAAAAACAACTTCCAGTTTTACTTTTAATTAGAGTTTGGGGCCGTCCATAAATGACGTCACGCGATTTTGGACGATTTTTGACCCCCCCCCCCCCATTCGTCACACGGCGTCACAAAAGTCCGACCCCCCTCAAATAAGACGTCACAAAGCTCTGCCCCCCCCCCCAAATAAAAAAACATTGCTTCAAATCGCTTTAAACTATTGTCATTGTAGTGCATATTTAATGTGGCGCTGCACGCTGATGTTGTAGGAGAAAAGATGTATTAAAAAGTCTATTTAATTAAGTAGAACGTGTTGTTTATATCTATTGATATTTGCGCATTTTGATGTGACGTCACATTTCTCAACCCCCCCCCCCCCATCGTCACACATCGTCACAAATGTCTGACACCCCCCCCCCCAGGTGCGTGACGCCCCCCCCCCTTTCCCCCCACCCCCCCACAGCCCCCTCCCCCGCCTGCCCAACCCTCCGTTCCGCCCCCCCCTCCCCCGACCCCTCCCCGCTCATCCTCCCCCCCCCCACGGCTTGGCTGCTCGCACCGCGCATGCGCAGCCCGATCTCGTCCCTTGCGAGCCGGAACGTCTAGAGACGCATCGCCGGGTGACGCCACCGCGTTTTCTGACGTCACCGCGTTTTCTGACGTCAACGCGTTTTCTGACGCCACCGCGTTTTCCGACGTCACCGCGTTTTCTGACGTCAACGCGTTTTCGTACGTCACCGCGTTTTGTACGTCACCGCGTTTTCCGACGTCACCGCGTTTTAGTTCGTCACCGCGTTTATGTACGTCACCGCGTTTTCCGACGTCACCGTGTTTTCGTACGTCACCGCGTTTTCTGACGTCACCGCGTTTTCCAACGTCACCGCGTTTTTTGACGTCAACGCGTTTTCTGACGTCACCGCGTTTTCGTACGTCACCGCGTTTTTGACGTCACCGCGTTTTCTGACGTCACCGCGTTTTCTGACGCCACCGCGTTTTCTGACGTCACCGCGTTTTTGACGTCACCGCGTTTTCGGACGTCACCGCGTTTTCCGACGTCACCGCGTTTTCCGACGTCACCGCGTTTTCCGACGTCACCGCGTTTTCCGACGTCACCGCGTTTTCGTACGTCAGACGTCACCGCGTTTTCCTGACGTCACGCACCCGCGCAAGCATCGCGAGTTTTGATTGGCCAGCTGAGTTCGCTGCGGACCACAGGGAGCGCTGCTCTTGGGTGGCGCAGGAAGCGCAGGGGACGCGGTGAGGGAGACTCCGTCGCTGCGCTCGCGCACCCCGTGAGTAGCCCCCCCCCCAACCCGTGAGAGCCCCCCCCGTGAGAGCCCCCCCCAACCCACCCGTGAGAGTCTCACGTACGTGAGTGTCCCCACCCGTGAATGTCTCACGCTCGAATTTGCCCCCCACCCGTGAATGTCTCACGCCTTGAATGCCCCCCACCCCCGTGAATGCCCCCCACCCCCATGAATGCCCCCCACCCCCATGAATGCCCCCCACCCCCGTGAATGCCCCCCCAACCCCTGAGAGTCTCACCCCCGTGAGTGTCTCACGCCCTGAGTCTCTATTATTGCCCGTGAGCGACTTGCCCTCCAGAGTTGTCTTCTCGCCCGTGTATCCCACCCGTCTCGTCCCACCGCGTCTACCCCCCCCCCTCGTTTACCCCCCCCCCTCGTTTACCCCCCCTTGTCTCCCCCCCTTGTCTCCCCCCCTCGTCTACCCCCCCCTCGTCTACCCCCCCCTCTACCCCCCCCTCGTCTACCCCCCCCTCGTCTCCTCCCCCTCGTCTCCCCCCCCCTCTACCCCCCCTCGTCTACCCCCCCTCGTCTACCCCCCCTCGTCTACCCCCCCCCTCGTCTCCCCCCCCTCTACCCCCCCCTCTACCCCCCCCTCGTCTACCCCCCCTCGTCTACCCCCCCTCGTCTCCCCCCCCTCTACCCCCCCCCCCTCGTCTACCCCCCCCCTCGTCTCCCCCCCCCTCGTCTACCCCCCCTCGTCTCCCTTCCCTCGTCTCCCCCCCCTCTACCCCCCCTCTACCCCCCCTCTACCCCCCCTCGTCTACCCCCCCTCGTCCCCCCCCCCTCGTCTACCCCCCCTCGTCTACCCCCCCTCGTCTCACCCCCCTCGTCTACCCCCCCTTGTACCCCCCCCTCGTCTACCCCCCCTTGTACCCCCCCTTGTCTCCCCCCCCTCTACCCCCCCCCCCCTCGTCTACCCCCCCCTCGTCTACCCCCCCCTCGTCTCCCACCCCTCCGTGTGATGAGTGTTGGTTAGAGGCGCTCCAAGCGCCTCTGTCCTTGGGGCCCGTCGCCTCTTCCCCCCCACGACTGTCGTGTGGCTGTCTGTGCGGGTACCCGTCTCGCACTCCCACACACACAGTACAGATATTGTACACACAGTACATGCACTGTACACACAGCACAGGGACTGTACATACAGTACACGCACTGTACACAGCACAGGTACTGTACACACACAGCACAGCTACTGTACACACACACAGGTACTGTACACACACAGTACATGTACTGTACACACAGTACAGGTACTGTATATACAGTGCATGGACTGTGCACAGCACAGTACACATACACATGTACTGTACACACACATGTACTGTACACACAGTACAGGTACTGTACACACAGTACATGTACTGTGCACACAGCACAGGTACTGTACACATACACAGGCCCTGGTTCTCTCTCTCCCATGCATTCTCACCTCTTGGGTACCGCTGTACCTCAACGCTTACACGAAACATATTCAAATATCCGCTCTAGCCTTTAACAGACTTGAGGCAAGTGCTGTTAGCGATCATCTATTAGGGTTTTGCCTAAACGGTGCTGATGTTCACGTAATACTGTACTCATTTAAGGCTGAGTCAACCTAGGGAAGGGCCAGGACCCATTCAGACATTCGTTTGCCGATGTTGGCTGAGCGGAAATCCGAGTTGGGTTTGCTGGGTTCAGAGGGCAACGTGCTCACCATAACACTACCGCTCCCCATACTCTTATATCCTACACACTACACACATCCTACACACTACACATATGCTACACACTGCACGTATATCCTACACACCACATATGCTACACACTGCACGTGTATCCTACACAACACTGCTTACACTTTCTGGACCACAGGAACCATTTTACAATTTGATGATCAGTACTGTGCACTCCATGTGAGCACACAGTGCATTGTGCACTGCATAAGCACGATGTATAAATATGCACGTAAATTACGATATGCGTCAATGTTAAATACGTGCACGCGCGGAGAAATATCCATGTGTTGGAAAATAAATGCAGGGAATCCTCGCCGAACGTGTGGGGGCTACGTTGCCGTGTTGTGCAACACTGTCCGAGTAATAATAACAGACCTTATGGGTTTTAAATAATTATCACCACCTCCCTCTGTTTACTTCTAGATGCTTTACCCCTAATGGGTTTGACATAACAAATCAAAGATACGTAATACTGCACGTGTGAATTGAATGAAATATTAAGCCTTATAATTAAATAAGTGAAATATTTTTTTCGATGCATGATGATGGTTAAGATGGTGGGGTTGTTATTTTATTTTCGATTAATTTACACTTTAGTACCTTCCAATAGATGCAGCACTCGCCTCTCTGCTCGTCGAGCTAACAACTGCACTCCTACACAACAGTAGTAATCACTTTTCTCTGTTTATTCTCACTGCAATCACCACCAACCACTTAACTTACGCTTAGGGTTCATGATTATAAAGGGAGTCATTAGTGTTTGGGAGGGGAATATGGGAACGAGACATTCATCCTCGACATATACACTACTCTACAGTACAGGTAGTCTCTACTTACGATGGAGATGCGTTACGACGACCACATCATAAGTCAAAAATATCGTAAGTCGAAGATGGCCTAGCCTACCCAGGAGTCTTAAAGAATGGTGATAATTTAGCAAAACAGCGCAATTTACAGTACCGTACTGTATAAACGATATACTGTATGTATTTATTAATTACAATACTCTATTGCACAGTAAAATGTAATGTAAAAAAAACCAAGATTATTTCTCAGCCTAACTATATGAACTGCAATTTAATAGAAAGTTTTTTCAGGAAACAATCCCGGCAGCATCCTAACGCACAGTATCGTACCTCGTACGCTGCTGCGTTTGCTTGCTGCGCGAAATTTAAAATATTTAAGAATTTTGTCGTATCGCTATCGCCATCGTAAGATCGAAATATCGTAAATCGGACCATCGTACCGCGGGGACTATCTGTACAAGTGGGACCCTACAGCATAATCCAATACAAATGGACCATGCAGCGTAAACAATCCAAGCGGACCGTGCACGACATTTTGACGCAGGAGATGAGAATATTAGCAGGACAAAACTGTGTATCGCCAAAACACCCCCCCTCGTGTTTTGGAAAACAGGCCTCATTAAGTAAACCGTTTATACATGAAACACGCATTTGATAAAACCGCGTTTCGCGAGGTTTACCCATACACCAGATGGCAGCCCTTCTTTTGGATGGGGTGAATATTCCGCCATCAACCTCACTCCCTCCCCTGTTGGCCCTTCGCAGTTGGCCTGCCCTTCCACTGTCAATTCCACCTTTTCCGCGATCTTCCACTGTTGCTCACGTCACTCACCGGACACTCACCTTATGCGACCACCTGACACCAGCCAATATTCACACTTAAAGACTCACCTTGGCACCAATACAAAGTCACATGACACTCACCTGCCCCTCACCACCATATGACACTATCCCACAGTTATTTAGTAACACTCAACTATAGCACAGACTCACCACTCGCCCAACATTAATAACCGCTTACCACTCACCAGGCGCTTAACTGACACGTGTTACACACACACAGCAAACAGACTAAACAAGCACCACTCGTACAAACTCACCAGACATGCAAAAATTACTGTACAATTAAGAGTCGGCAGTACAGGTTGCACTGTGGTGCTGTAGATGCGCGTGTGCGTACTGCAAATAGAGCAATTATCCAGCACGGAGAGCATCAACAATTGCGATGAATGGTTTGTCATGGCTTTTTGACCTAGATCATAGGTCATATGTGCTCCGAATTCACTCGCATAGGTTACTTCGATTTTTACAATTCGTAAGAGTCCTCATTGTACGCTTTATAATGAGAATTACAGTCCTCGAGTGTATGCTGCGAAAACAGACTGACGGATGAATGAACGAATTAAGCTGCATATATTTTCCGATGCAATTGGCACTGAAATACACAGCATTGCTCTTAAAGATGGACCGAAATAAAATAATTAAATGAAGAGAAGGGGGGCACGTTGAAGTGTTTTGAAAGCTGAACTTGATGAGTAGAAGTAATATACCAACGTTCGTACTGATGAACCTTGTAATCAGTGCGCACTAATAGCTATGGAGTGTGGTTCAGAATTGTTTTCAATTAAATAATGGAGTACAAGCCCGAAGTAATCCTGATTTGAAGCTTTTTAAGATTTTATGGCCTTCCAAAAATCCATTAAGAAGGTACTCCACTCCATCCTATCGTATCCACCATGAACTCACCTGCCTACAAACTGGCCCGATTTCTATTTGAGACCCTGCTTCCATTCACAGGCAAGACCACCTCAGCTGTACTTAACTCAGCTCACTTGGTTTCTCTAATCAATGACATCTCACTATCTTCAGATGATTTGCTTGTCAGTTTCGATGTAGTCTCTCTGTTCACCAAGGTACCTGTGCCTGACACCATTGCAATCATTGAAGACTTGGTCCAACAGGGACTGAATCCTGATGTACCAACTTTGGTGAGGCACTGCCTTACTAACACTTACTTCACCTGGAATGGTACATTCTACAAACAAAATGAAGGTACCCCTATGGGTTCTCCCTTATCACCAGTGGTAGCGAATGCCTTCATAGAGAAATTTGAAACAGATGCCATCCTGACATCCACCCTACGTCCTTCCTTGTGGAAGAGATACGTGGATGACACGTTCGTCATCTGGCCACATGGCCTGTCAGCACTGAACCAATTTTTCAACCACATCAATTCCATACACCCATCCATCAAATTCACCATGGAAGTGGAAAATGATGGCAAGCTATCCTTCCTGGATGTTTTGATTGAGAAGAGACCTGATGGCTCGTTGGGACATTCTGTCTACAATAAAGCCACCCACATGGATTTCTATCTAAAGCTTGACTCCCACCACCATTCAGCCCAGAATAATTCCCTCATCAAAACATGACACCGACCAGCACCACTTAGCCAGTGAGCTTGAGCACGTACACCAAGCCCTCAAGATGAATGGATATTCAGACCGCACAATTCGCAAAGATGTATCCCCAACCATGGGGAGGCAACCATCTGAGGACCCAATCAAAATCATCACCTTGCCATACATAGCAGGTGTTACCAAAACGATTTCCAAAATCTTGAACAAACACAAGATCCAGGTTCGATTCAACACAGTACACAAAATCCGTGATTTGATCCCATCTGTGAAGGATGTGATTCTTGACATGCAATACCCTGGTGTCTACAAACTAAACTCTAGATTGTCTACAAACTAATTGTCTACAAATCTAGATAGTCTAAAAAACTAAGTTGTGTCTGTGGTAGCAGTTACATTGGGGAAACGAAGCGACATGTCTTGGACCGTGTCCGCGAACACAAGGCAGATTTGAAACACGGCAGAACCAACACCTCAGCCGTGGCTGATCACTGTTTTAACGCGGTGGGCTCACATGATATTGTTTTTTTTCGAGACCAAGGTACTCTGCAAACCTTCGGGCTACCATCAAAGATTTGTCCATGAAGCCATCCAGATATATAAAGACACAGACGCAATTTCAACTGAGCCTGATGACGGACACCTGTGTTGCGTC
This sequence comes from Lampetra planeri, assembly GCF_965212315.1. Lineage (NCBI taxonomy): Eukaryota > Metazoa > Chordata > Hyperoartia > Petromyzontiformes > Petromyzontidae > Lampetra > Lampetra planeri. The sequence goes on along the minus strand of NC_136109.1, from coordinate 2,957,454 downwards.
CAAAACGTCGTGACCTATTATTTTTTCTACCTACGTGACTTTACCAAAAGACCCAAAGAGTACTAAAATTCCAAGCGCTCAGGAACAAACAGCTTTGTTAAAGGTGTAATAGGAGTTAATAACTTCACAAATATGGTCATTAAGTAATTAAAAAAATGTGAAAACTGTTGAAAGAAGCATAGAGAGTTACATTGGGAGAAAGAAAAAGGAACATGGTTTAGAAGACATACACAGAATAATTACATAATGCAACATGTTCAAAACATAAGTTGGCTTGGGCAGGACATGTCAGTCAAGGAATGATAGCCAATGGTCAATAATAATCTTGGAGTGGTACCTAAGGAGTGGAATGCTTCCAACAGTAGGTCCTCAAATTAGATGGAGTGATGGAATTTACGAGTTTCTACTCTTGCGTATGTAATACGTTCAGGAGATAAATGTAAATGTTGAGGTCTGCTTGCCATGAGACGGCTTCAGGAGACAGTTGGAGTAGTTTTGCTATTCCTTCGTTAAAGGAACGCAGACTACAATGGTTTCTTATATGGTCTATAGTTCTGGCTTGCCTTTATATTTCCATTCATAAACTAGATGTGATTACACCATGGGCTTCGAGGAATGCCAAAGCCAGTAGGTGTGATTGTTCTTCCTCGAAAAAGGTGTTTATTCTGGATGGCTATATTCTTCCAGTGCGTTCATCCAAATTTGGGTTACATCCTAGAACGGTAACAGCACCATCCTAGAAGGGGGATCATGTGCGGATCGTGTGCGGGTGCTAATTAGATTATTACATTGCAGGTACACAAGAGGAAGTGCCAGGCTTTCATCCAGCAGTTATTGACCATGCCTGATCTATTAATACAATTAAAAATGTTTGTGGCTAAGAGGATTTGAGCAGTACATTACTACAAATATCCACATTGCCGAAGATAAGAGGAACTGTCCTGTATACTTTCTGAAAGCGGTAATACAATGCCCTGTGTATTCATACTCTTAGTTCTTTCGGTGTATTCGTTTTGATGACTTTGCAAATAGAAAATAACAATTACCTATTTAGCCAAAGCATTTTACTCAATTATGTCCAAACACGTAATTAGTAGTAAATGGCAGTTGCGGTTGACAGGTGCCTTCCTTGACAATAAATAAGCTCATGTGCTTCCCTTGGCAATCGCTTTGCTGCTGTTCGTGAGGCTGTGTGACAGCATGCCATGTCATAGCTACATGGAGCAGCATTCTGAGATCTTTATGTTTACGATTTCTTGACTTTGTGTGGTTTGCAAAGTCATCCTTATTTTTAAAAATATAATTTTTGTTATTAATCTTTTTTGTAAAGGGGTGGAAATTCATTTTGATGGTTCATATTTTGTCCCTTGTATGTTATAAGTTGATGCTGAATCTGATCAAGCTGCTTAAACACAAACATGACTAGATTTGAATAATTGTATTGGTGCCAGGCACAATAACAACTTCATGGCCTCCACACAGCTATGAGCCCTAAACACAAAAAGCAGTTTTAAAGAAAATTCGTCTTCAATGGAGATTTTAAAGTCCATAGCTTCAGTGGCTTCCTAATAGCAGTGTTTCAGACAGCCACACATTTGAAATGGCGAAATGCAGGACTCGTTTTTGTTTGATGGCTAGCCAAAAGCTTTTGCGAGGATGACCGGAGTTCACGTGATGGTGTTTATGCTTCTTGACGAGATGAGCAAGGTATTGTGGGTCATTTCTGGCAAGCACTTTATTTGTAATGAGTTATTAGTACATTCTATTCCACTCACCACTCTCTTTCGAGTTTGGTGATTAATGATGCTGCAATTTGAGAATTAAGTTGGTTTAACCAATGGGAAAAATAATATAATTTTAGAATGTTTTTTTTAGTGTTGCGTTTTCATTAGGCACAATAATACCAAGTAACAATCACCTTACCCAATAGACTGTATTGAATTAGTCATGTGTTTAAACTTTAGTGGTTTACGTTTTTATATAATTAGTTGTTATTAGGGTTTCAATATATTATATTTGTATTAAAACCTCTGCTCACCCTTATTATAGAGCCACGCCTGTGCCTCTATAACGCTTCAGTATCCCTGGGTGGAATCTCTGGGTTGTGAATTAACCTTGCGAAAAAAATAAGTGACATTGGTTATATGTGTGCTGGTTTAATGATTAGCTGATACAATAGTTTGGGTCCATGACTCTGTGCCCACATGACATCCCCAAGTAAAGCGATCGCTTAAAGGTGCACAACACATTCGACTCTGACATTCTTCACAGGTAAGCAGTAACACTAGGTTTTTGGTGTTTGTATTCATGTTTTTTTTTACCTTTGCCATCCCTGCCTCAATTACCCCAGACAATCAGGAGTTGACCAGATAGAGTTTTGTACATCTTTGTACAGTATTGAAAATGTAAATACATGATCCATGATCATGAAAATCAACATAACAGTATGCTTAAATAATAACAATTTTAAATTAATTAATATTACTTGCTGTGTGACATGGATCATAAATGTGAACTTTGAAAAACAAAATGCGATGAAAAAGTTTAAAGGAGCTTTTGTGGTGCTTGCATGGAATACATGGATTGGAGTGCATGCAAGTAAAAAACATCACATTGACTAAGAAAATTAAGTGAGTTTGAGCAGATCATGTTGCTTGTAGGAATGATGTCTGGTGGTTGAGACTAATGACAGAATAGCAGTCAAAGGGAGGAAAAGCTCGAGAGGATATCCACTACATAGGTGGTGGCGTGATGTCCTCAGCTCCTATGCAGGTGCTAAATGGCGTGTTGCATTCTTTGTTGGACAGTGATGGCTTTGGGAGGCATTTATCCGGCAGTGGTTTAATCATGGCTGATGATAAAAATTCACAAGTTGTATGCAATTGTATAATGCATCAATAAAATGTGACTTTTGTGCCAAACTATACATGCATTAAATCACCTGACACATGTACACGTAAAAAAAACATTTAAAAATATTACATTTTTTGCGAGGTATAGTTTTACAATGCACATCACACTGCAGTCTAACACTCAAATACATGCATAATTACTGTAATTAAATTTTCCAATTCGTATAAAATGTTATCTATCTATAATTGCAGTTGTGCGAATCACTTTTAATTAAAAACTTGAATGAGTTGAGCCTGGCGGCACATTTAATTGTCTGGTAGATCGTTCCATGTTAATGTAGCGCTGTGTCTGTGCAAGATTTTTCCTGTTCAAGTTTTATTCGAGGGACACTAAAACTTTAATGATTTTCGGACTGAAAAGCTAAGTTATTGTTGGAGTTAAATTGGTAGTTGAGTTAAAAAGTCCAGTGAGCCAATCTTCCATTGTCGAGGGAATGCCATGTCAAGCTCTTGTGCATGTGGCAGTCTTCCATTCTGTAATTGCGCTGCAAAATAGTTCTTTAGAGATATCTAGCTACGTACTCTTAGTTTTTTTCGGTCAAGTCACGTAGGTAAATTTTTTAAATTAAATAAATTAAATCACGACGTTTCGGGCACAACACAAGCATCCGTCATCAGGTGGGACAACCGCAGCAAGAAACATTTGCTTGTGTTGCGCCCGAAACGTCGTGATTTAATTTCTTTTATTTTCTACCTACGTGACTTTACCGAAAGAACCAAAGAGCATGGATCCCTGCAGTCACGAAAACTTCTAATCTAGACAGTATCTAGCTGTTTAAGGAAAGTCTGAGATGCAGTAGAATACGTTGAATCAGTTTTAAAGTTTAATTGGAAATGTAGTATCACCCCAACTCAAGTGGGTGATACTACATTGTACAAACAAATAAAAAAATCTGATAAAAATTGACTTAAGGGAAAGCAATGAGGAAGTAGTGATTCTTGCATTCCCTCAACACGCTACTGCAGCCGGCAAGGCATTCCAGGTCCTAGGAGCGGCACTCAAGAAGACCCAGCTTCCCAGCAACAGGGGCAAGTCTCGTGGCTAGGTAAATCGCCCCTCTTCGACGATTGCAGCACATAGCTCCCAGTCACAAAAGGGACCAACCAGCCAGCTGATACTGGATACAGAAGCATAATGGAAGCCAGCGCAGATCATAGAGAGTGGACGTAATATGCTCGAAATAGGCGCCACGGCTTTTGAGCCACCGCGTTCTGCATGCGCTGAAGCTTCTGCACCAGGACACGTGGAAGCTCTGCATATATGGGATTACCATAATCAAGATGCATCGATATAAACAAATGGGTCACAAACCCTATCGTTGGTAAAGATGAAAATAAACAGATTTGACTACAGCTGCCACCTGCGCATGTATGTTCAGGCTGCAGGTTGATGTTCACCAGCAGCTGCACATACACACAGAAAAGCAGTGGCGGCAATACAGACCCCTGCAGGACCCCAAAGGGGACAGGCCCCTTGAGTGAAAAGATACATTTTTAGAAGTTTCTGAAAGATATTTGAAATTTTCTCGGCACGCAGTTTGCTGGGAAGTGAGCTCCACGAATTCCTGCCAGCTCCTGCAGGCGCTGCAGCAAAACTTCACTATCAATTTTGTCGAAGTACACTGAGATGTCCAGCATGACAAGGACGGATGTTATAGCCCTTATCCCCTATCCATGGACTTAAGAAGATCGTATCTGCCACACACGAGAATGTTCTCCGTGTTTTGCCACACACGAGAATGTTCTCCGTGTTTTGTCCGGCTCGAAAACTGGATTTGGTGACCTCGAAGAATCTGCCGTTCTCAAGACAATCTTCCAGCTGGGATGTGACCAACTTCTCCAACAATTATAGGATGTTGGAGATTGGGAATACAGGCATTCCTCGATTACGGATAGGATCCACTCCTGAAGAATGGTGCATCAATTATAAGTTTGTTCATTTTGACCTTTATTATAGAGGTCAACATTTGTATCTTTGTTATGAACTTAAGGATACGTTCTCAATGCAAGATAAATTCTACTTTCCCTTTACAATAATGTAAACATAATCAATAATACTTTACTGTTCAAATACAACTCACAATTCCTATGAGCAGCGTAGCGTGTTTAGATGAGTGAGTGGGGAGGACGAGAAGTAACGGGTTACTGGCTATCTTGGGGCTGTGTTAGGATTCTTGGCTGGGTGATGGAGTTTGTGGCATAGATGATGGGTGAGGTTCAAAGGCGGAGTTTTCAGAAGTTCTTGCTATATGAGGCCTGAAGAAAGGGAAGAAGCACTCCTAACAAGCTTAATAAAGCACCCAATCTCAAGTAGACAAGTACTTTTGAAGGGAGAAAGTCCCTAGCCCTGACTCTTCCTGGTCTCTGAGGGATCAACAGGCAGGCTCACTCACCACCACAGCCAACTGGTGTGTTGTACAGCAGGCCTCTCTCACCAGAATAAATAACGCCTGCATATTCCAGAACAGGCAGCAAAAGCTGGACAACCTGTGGACCATAATTGAAACACAGTTACTATTTTGATATGCACCAAGTCTACATTCATTTATCACATATAGTCAGCCAAGGACCGTTGCACCAAACGTGTGACCTCTTTCGACAGCATTTGCATGAACTTCTCTGGCTGCCATACCAGTGTCTTGAGTAGTGTTTGATCTATGCATCACGGGGGTGGCCACGGGGAAGGCACAATCTCTTTGAGGGTAGCAGTCCACTTTGAACGTCAACCGCCAACTGAAGTGCACAATTTTCTGGAGTTTGCACATCAAGAAGGGCGACTTGTCCACAAAGTGGCAGCTGTCTCCCTCGAATTAAGCTCTCAATCTCTATGAGACAGGCCGTAGATGCAATGGTGACATCTCTGACGAAGTCGAACCATTGGATGCCAAGAAGGCTTCTTTGGCATCACATGTGGAACCGATCCAAATCAGCTTGAAGCAATGTCCAGGCCTCTGCACCATTCAACAAAACTGACAACACAGCACTGGAAGACTCAATTTGGTGCCCAGACACTTAAACGTTTCTCGGATTAAATGCCATTTAAGTCTAGAGGTGATATTTATATTAGTCTGTTTAATGTGGATACTAAAAGAGCTAAGGATTATTCCAGGCATGGATATTTAAGTCACTGATATTTTTGCGACGTGTAATGTTAATGAGTGAAATTCTGTATTGGCCACTCGCGGATGCCAGCCTTTGCCTTGTACCCAAAGACCATGCAGACGGTTTTCTTACCATTGAGAATTAGATTATCTGTTAGCCACTTTTGTATTTTATTCAAATCTGTTGTAGTTTAACCATCAAATTTCTAACTGTTTTTGCACTGTCGTAGAGGATTGCATCATCGGCATACAGATTAATATTTGAAAAGTTAGGCATTTAATTTATGAGAAGAGAGACCAAAATGGCCCCAGAATAAAGCACTTGAGGGAACTCCATTTATAATTTCAGAACATTACGAATGGGAACATTTTTTTGATTTAAGAGTTTTTTTCCTGTCAGTTTTTTTTACATTTTTGATTTATTTCACCCTTAAAAATCGTTGATTAAAGGAAAGTTCAGTGACTGAAACGAAACGTAGCAGAAAGGTCGTTAATCTATTCAGTCCAAATACGCCGAGCATTCTGAATAGAAGCAGTCCTCGACTTGAGAACACAATTTGTTCCTGAGACTCGTCGTGAAATTTGTTACGGTTCAACAAAAAAGGGAAGCAATTAAACTCAAATAATAATAAAAACATTGTACACTTGCATGTAATACTGCAATAAATACCGTATAGAAAATAAACAAAGTGACAAATAGAAAACAATTATGCTTTGTTTTAAGTGACCTAGAGTCTTGATGGAGCAATGAGTCCCCAAGATTGCACGCACACACACAGACACACCAAAGACAAAAATCGCCATATAGCCTTAACAGCCAGATTTGTGGCTGGCTGTCGCCTGAAAAAGCTGGCTGTAATTACTGGCAAAACCTTGTACTCGAATTGTGAATGTTGTGGGTTTACTCTGCAGCACACCGGGTGTGCTGTTCTAGTAACGAATTGGCAATTTTTGTTTACGTGACAAACCTTACTAATTGGAGGTGTCGGGTGGTGGCGGGTTTAACGACATATTTATATTTACGAGATCTAAGCTAAAAACCTCTTTTGAACTATTATTGTACTTTGTAAATGGTTGGTAGTTGATTAAATATGCTATTTGTATTCATATGTATAAAAGTTGCACGTCGGAGCCTTGGTCGGAAATGTAGCCCTCTATTATATCATTGTTTCTCTGGGGCAATCGGTCTCGACTTGCATCGTTTCGACTTACCTTTTTTTTGGAACATAACCTGACATAGGTCCGAGGACTGCCAGTATATATATATTTATGATGTGCTAGATTCAACAGGGTGGTTATTGTAAAATTCTTGAGGTGAAACCCAGACGGAAACTGCTTTTTAAATGAACGTTTAGCATAGAATAATGTACACTTCTCCCCAGCACACGAAGCTTGGTTAATAATTAAAAGTCGAAAATTTGTTTTATTTTTGTAAATAGGAAGAATAACCTTTGCAGTGTCCAGGCAGCTGGAAATGACTTAAGATTTCCATTGAAATTAGTAAATATTTAACCGAACGATTGTTTTATATCTTCCAAAGGTTGTCAAACACAGGTTGCTTATTCAGGCACATGATCTGCTTGGCCTCGTGACCTGGTCTTGAAATGAGTCGTGACATTTGAAGCATGTTGCGATATGATTGGGTGTAACAATATAGTAGATGTGTTTAGCTTTTTTGTCTCAATATTCCAATTGTGCAATTAACCTCATCCCATTCGTTTAGTTCCATTGGAAACTCTCACAGAGCACCCCCATGTGAGAGAATAGCCTCTGGTAGCTGCCCTGCTATAAAGGCGTTTATCATTTTTATGCTTGTTTACCCATGAAAACCTCAATTAGTTTCATGACTCTTTTTCAGGAGGGTCCTGCCAAGGTTTTTCCATGGGGGGGCAATTCTTTCTGTGTATATCCTTATAGAATAATTTTCAGATACATCTTGGAACTTGGCAGATGTGGACCCTGACGTGAGCACACAATGACCTCTTATAAATGATATCAGGGGATATTTAACGACCACTGGTGAAGCAGACCGCTTATGGATACGGTTATCACACCTGGAGTAATAGTCATGGTGACCACTAGATGCGGACCATGAACCTCTGCAACTAGCAGGGAACGTGCTACAACTGGGCCATGTTGGTTGATTGACAATCAAACTGAAATTATTTTAGTCTTGACAGCTGGCAATATACCAGATAAAAACAAAATGTTATAAGGGAAACAAATACCAATGAATAACAATGGAATGATTACCAAGCTATATAATTACAATACCCTCCCCCTCTTTGCCTCGAATCACTGCACCAGATTGAATTAAATGATGACGTCACCCTGATGCTGCTCTGTTTAAGACCAGGAGCAACAGGAGAGCTTCACCATTCTTGCCCGATGAAGCTGATTGTAATTACCAGCGAAACGTTGTACTCAAATTTTAAAATGCTGTTGATTCTCTCTTCAACACACCGGTGGGCTAAAGAAGTGCATTATTTTGTCCTTTCAAAAACGTGACACATTTTTTACTATTTGGCCGTGTCAGGTGGTGGAGGGTTACGACACATTTATAAATAACACGATCTGACTCAAATCTATATTATGAAAAACTAAATGTTATGGTTTTTTGCATCTTTTTTAATCTGAGCTGATGCTGGCATCTCACTACCTTTGAGAAACTCGTTTCATCACATGTATTCCAATGTATGATATTAGTGGTACTGCCTCTGTACTCTGACATAGTTATATCCCCCAGAGTTAGTAGGCTGCCTCCATTGCAAAATGCATTTTTTTCATGAGAATTCAAATATTGCAAATAGTGCAATTTTTCTCCAGTAAAAGCCCAGAATAGTTGTGGGGGCGGGGAAACTCATCAAGATAGCTGAATGGACCAGTTTGCCACAACTTAAATTACAACCAACGTAAAAACAACAGCAACCCCCTGTAATGTACATCATATGATATATTTGTGTTGTGTATGTATGTGTTAGTGCACAAACCAAATATCATCTTATAAAAAAAATACAGCTTGTGTGTACTGTGCACTGTGCTGTATGGAATATTAGATAATAGAAAGAATAGGGCCTGCTGATTTTAGATTTCATTGACCACACAGCTGCTGCGGATAATAGCAGTCGTGTATGATAGGGCCACCGATAAGTGTTCTATATATTTAAATATTTTTACTTGTTTTTTTTTACGATTTGTTTGTTCACATCGTCTTGAGCGGACCACATTTCCTTACCTAGATCCCTCCTGCTAATTCAAGTCAGCTTTGCAGGCGTAGTTGTGTAGTTTAGATGTCAGCAGGGTGTACGCTTTGACTATTCAAGTTTCTGCTGTATTGCTTAAAGATCTGAATGCTTTTAGTGGCTCAACAATATACAATAGTTTTGAAAAACACAAGTAATATAATTTCAGTGTTTAATAACATTTGCTTTCAGAAACACTTGAGGAATACAACAAAGGTGCTCCGTTTTTTAAATCCTTTATATTAAATTCGCGTGCTTGCTTGCTTACGACCGTGCAAATCTTTCGGTCGTTTTTTAACCCACTTCCCATGATCCAATCGAGCTGACATTTTGCACACAGACTCGTTGTGCGAGACAATTAATGTTCTTGAAAATTTTTTTCAAAAATTGTACACTTTTTAGGCAAAAATGTTTTATTTTACATTTATTCAAATAGAACTCATTCATGGCTTTGGCTGAACGTCACAGTGTAGGAGCCCAGAGTGTAACCCCTCCACAGGCCGTGGCGGAGTAGCGCAGTTGGTAGCGCCCTCGCTTCCCATGCCAAAGGTAGCGGGATCGATCCCCGCATCCTCCACAGGCGAATATATTTTTAAATCCTTTATATTAAGTTCGCTTGCTTGCTTAGGACTGTGCAAATCTTTCGCTCGTTTTTTAACCCACTTCCCGTGATCCAATCGAGCTGACATTTTCCACACAGACTCGTTGTGTGTGACAATTAATTTTCGTGAAAAATAATTTCCAAAATTTTACACTGTTTAGGGAAAACAAATTAAATATCTAATTACAAATTGCTTAATACTGGCAGACAATATAAAGGATTTAGAGTGAAACACTTTGTTTTTACGGGTTTACTTGTTTATCTATCGTGTTTTGGGATAAACATTATTCTATATATCAGAGTGGGTAGGAAAGTGCTGCTCCCTATTGTGTCGACATGAGGTCACTTGAAGTAATCTTTTGCTATGCAAGAGTTCTGAATGGATTTTGCTTCTCTTGAAACAACACCTATTGCACAATTCAAATATAATTGGGGAAAGGATAAAACAAAAACAAGTGATATTTCTTTTGGATATTTAATTTGTATTGTTTTAGCTTATACATATTGATCTCAATTTGTCTAAATGTTACATTGTTTGCAGGAAATTTGTATAAACCATAATAGATTATTACACTGGTCAACAACAAAAAAATTCTGGCCTGGACTTTTGCAGCTGTTCTAGACTAATTTCAGGGTGCTGATTCCAAATCTGATCTCAGATTTGCTCTATCACATCTCATTTTTATGCTATCGGCATACCCCATTTTCATTGAGTTTACCCAAAATTAACTGTCACTTATGATTGCAAGTTGTTGTGAGTCAGTGACTGCTTTAGTGTTAAAATATGGTGCTGTATTTTTAGGATAGTGTGTTTATAATATCATTTCATGTAGATATCCACATTTATTTAATATTTTTCTTCTGCAGTTTTTATTGAAAATGCAATATTTGATATCTCAAAAACCTGATGTGATAGACAAAAACTGATGCCAGATTTGGAATCAGCACCCCAAAATTACCTTAAAACCGTTGGAATACCGTATGCCAGAAAAAGTGTGTTGACCAGTGTTATCTACAACATTCAATGCATATGTAGGGGTGTTAGAGAGAGAGCCGTTATGCATGGCAGCTTATGGGAAACAAACACAGTGGGCGGGGCTACGTGAGTGCACGGGGGGGGGGGGTGCTCTCAACGACGTCCGCACCAGGCAGCCCGGGGCCCCACCCCTCAGCGGGGGTGGAGTATAAAGGGGGATGTGTCAGAGGGCTCGGGGCAGAATGTTAAAGCTAAACCAGTGAAGACCGAAGATCGTCTAGCTAGAGCACTGGACTCCCCTGGGACGCCGCCCTTGTCAGGGCCGCGCAGGACCGAGCCAGCGGCGTGGTCCCGAGAACCAGAGCTAGTGCTCTGGGACTCCGGGTACCGTAGCCCGACTTACCAGTGTCGGGCCAGACAGCCTCCCCTAGCCCGTTAGTGGAGGACTAGGAGGTAGGTCAGAGATAGCTAGCAGTGTATTCCCAGCTAGCCGGGTGAGGGGGCCGATACCCCCTCTAGTATTGTATGTCCACAGTTGTGACTACTTGTACGGAATAAATACGTGTGCCTCACCAACGGTGTCCAAGAGTCATCAACGGTACTTCACATATATTGAGTGAATTAATACATTTTAATTACATGTCTAATAGCCACAAAACTACTGAGCATCCTCTTCATACTGCTAATTCCTAATTTCTTTATGAACCCTGTTTTTTTATTTTCACCTTTTTATTGCTCCAGAACCTAGGCCTTCTTTTTGGATATTTCTACACACAGAATCTCTGGAAAACAATACATATTATGCCATACTAGTTTAGTGGCTATCCTGCTATTTATTTAAAATATGATGTTATCTGCATAAGGGGCCATCCATTAATGACGTCACGCACATAGAGGGGGGGGGGGGTTGAGAAATCTGACTTCACATCAAATCGCGCCACTTTAAATAAATATAGACAACGCGTTCTTCTACTTTATTAAATAGACTTTTTAATAAATGTTTTCTCCTACATCATCACTACAATTACAATAGTTGAAAGCGATTTGAAGCATGTTTTATTTTAGGGGGGGGGGCGGCAGAGCTTTGTGACGTCATATTTGAGGGGGGGGTCTGACTTTTTGTGTGACGAAAGGGGGGGGGGTCAAAAATTGTCCAAAATCGTGTGACGTCATTTATGGACGGCCCCTAACCTATTCATACCTCCAATGTAAAAAAACTTTTTATAGAGCTATACTAAATCTTGACATAAAGCTTGTGACCGCCTGATGATGATCAGTTTAACACACTACCGCTTGTGTTGTGATCGAAACGCCGTAGTTTTTTGTTTATTTTATTTTTTATTAATTCGAACCTATCTACGTAACTTTACCGAAAAACCCAAAGAATAGAGCTATACTGTTCTCCCAAGCTTTCAGAGCAGGTGTGTTGTACATTGGAGCAGATGTGCATGTAAAGCTGCAAACTGGTAATTTTAATTTTCTTTCTAAATACTCCCGATTAGGCATGCTTTTGGGTTATGCCATTATAATTGGATATGCCTTTATGAGAATGGTGGTAATGTCAGACTCCACTTTATCGGGTGATGGACTTTTGTCATTTGACAGCTGCTAAGGAAGATGATCCTTTTTCTACACTAGATCATGTGGCTTACACATGAATGGTAAGCCGTGACAAAGCATTTATTGTAAATTATACCATATGGATTCGCCAAGGTTCTATACCCCATAGTCTAATGATACAATTGTTCTGTTGTCACCTGCCTAAACTATACTTTAGTAATCGGAGGCCAAACCCTTATGTAAAATGGGTACCGCTGAAATGGTAGAACAAGGTGGGGCATTGAAGCTGAGGTTTCATGGGATGAAGAGTATTGTATTTTGGAAGTATCTTTGGAAGATTGTGGCTCAATGTGATTGTTTTGTGGTGATACGTGAGTCTCTCATCAACAAGGACCTGGGTTCAATTCCTGACTCTGAGTTTGAAGTTTGTATCTTCTTGTCCTTTCCTGCATGGGTCGTCTCCTTTGAGTTCTCTGGTTTCCTCCGATAGCTTAAAACATCAAATGTATACTCTTTGGTTCTTTCGGTAAAATCACGTAGGCGCAACACAAGCGTCCATCATCAGGTGGAAAAGCTTGACTTTACCGAAAGAACCAAAGAGTATGGATTCCTGCAGTCACAAAGCTTTAAATCAAGACATCAAATGTAATCGATGTTGGCCAGACATCCCAATGCAGGACCCTCCTGCAAAAAAGTATTTTCACTCTGTGTGGCTTTCCTGGGTAAATATGTAATTATTGTTAAAGTTATAACCTCTTCGCTTTCGTGTTGAGAAACGTATTATTATTTTCAGAATCGTGAATATTAATTTGGAATTTGTTTTTCTTTCTTTCCACCAGGCGGAGGCAGTAATGAGTGGACAAACCCTGGTGATTCCCATTGTGCTCTGGGGCAGACAGGCACCTACGCACTGCATCTCTACCCTTCTACTTACTGAAGACCACAAGACATTGGTCACAGGTTGCTATGATGGTCAGGTCTGCCTCTGGGATGTTACCCCAGACTTACAGGTATGTCTTTCAATCACTTGATAATGTAGTATGTCATGGGACCTCCTTTGCCAGTACCAAAATATGAGAATACGTTTTCCCCCTTTTTTTCTGGCAACAAAACAGATGTTAAGATGTTAAAACAATAAACTGAAACCTTATACAAGGAATCATGTCTGTATTAACCACAATACTTGTGGTCATTACTCTGATAGTGCATTGTCTTTGTGCTGTACGCCTTTTGGCGTCCTCTGGTCTAACACCTTTTGAGACTAGGCTCCAAAGAAAGCTGTCTCTGGTGTGGACCAATCAGTTTCAAAGCCAATGCATATGTTATCAGAGTGTTTTTTTGCATTCTGACCACAAGTATTGTGGTTAATGCAGACATGATTCCTTGTATAAGGTTTCAGTTTGGTGTTTTAACATCTTAACACCTGTTTTGTTGCCAGAAAAAAGGGGTAAACCTATTCTCAATGTAGTATGTATGTCAGCACTTAAGCTAATTCATTTGCAGGTATCAGTTTAATAATATGTATTTCAACATTCCTATAATACAGGGTTTTTTTGGGGTTAGGTCGCATAAATATATAAATGTGTCGTTTAACCGCCACCACCCGACACATCCAATTAGTAAGGTTTGTCACGTAAACAGAGCATTCAAATTCGTTACTAGTACAGCACACCAGTGTGTTGAAGAGCAAAGCCGCAACATTTACAATCTGAGAACGACGTTTCACCAGTAATTACAACTAGCTTCATCAGGCGAGGAAGCTAGTTGTTTCGTTCTCTAAATAGATGGGTAGATGTGATGGCATCACTTGTGAGCACTTCTTGAGCAATGTGGGGGGAGGGATTAATTAAGGCATATAAATGACAATGGGATATCCATTACCGGTTGGGTTATTTATATGGTACTCTTAGGTTTTTTCGGTAAAGTCATGTACGTGACTTTATATATATATATTTTTTTTTTACCTACGTGACTTTACCGAAAAAAACCTAAGAGTATGATTCCTTGCAGTCACGAAAGCTTCAAATATAGAATTATTTATATGGTAATCAACATACATTATGCATGCACATTATGCGAGCCCATTGTTCTTGTATCTCCTGTCGATTGTGTGTACTTAAAATATCCATACCAATGGTAATCCCTATTGAAGTATAGGGCATGCATTTAGACAATGCATTATTTGATGATTCGCTTCCAAGCAGCACTAAGTCTGTAGATATCCGAACGATTCAAATTATTTTTATTTCTCGGAATTTCAATAGATTATCTGATTATCCCTGGCCAGTAACAACTAGTTTTTCACAGAACTTCAACACTATCCAAATCAATTGAGTGTCCTTGTTGGCACGCATGTTTTGCCATTACTGACAGTTGTATTTGGAAGTATTTAATATTTATTTGGTGTTCTTTTAGTCTCGTGCTGATCATTCGTCCTGTTTGCCCCACATAGCATTTGCCAAAAGTGCAATTAATTTTCTATTTATAGCTTTGGTAATACATCTTTAGTACCAGTTATTTCTATATTTTATGTACCGTGCCAAATTTGACTCTGATGTTTTGTTTTTCCAAACATCTGGATGGTTTTATCACCCCAACCATGTACGGTATTTTAATAATTATTATTACTTGCTCAGTTTCAACCCTCGTGTTATTTGATTTGGTTTTGGCATTCAATGCTCTGTTGATTTGTGCATCATAACCATAAAATTGGAGCGCTTCTTTAACAGGTTTAATTTCACTTCTCAGACTATCACCATCTGACACTTTCTTAACCCGTTGTATGAGCATCTTGATGAGAGAGAATTTCTGTGCATTCCCATATAAGTGGGGATTTAAATTTAAAGGAATGTAATTACTACGCAGTCAATGTATGACCCATGTCTTCTATGTGAGCATTTTACATATGACATTTAAGTTGAAGCAAAATATATATTTAAGGTAACAATATTTTATATTTAGGACCAATGATAATGTAAATATCAGCCTGAAAGACTACATGTGGATTCATGCTTTTACCTTTAGTTTTGGACATTAATTCATATTTTACTTATTAGATTTATTTGAAGAAAATTAGTGAGATAAGGTTCCCTAACCCTAAGATCTAAATGCCCTCCCCCTAAAAAAACCTGATAGCTAGGTAAAAAAAAATGTTCTGGTAATATGAATAATTTTCTATTACTGGTATTTAAGGATAAGTGAGTACATTTAGTCACCAGAGATGGGGGACTGCGTGGTTCCCGGAAATGTTTGCATCGGCTGAGTCGTCTGCAGGCCAAAAAAGTTTGAGTAAAGCTGTCCTAGATGGATGCTGTACTATTTCTGTCTGCTACAGCAGTGGTTTAAGGATTTCAACATGATCTATATATTTACTTTATTGATCTGGTTAAGGCTTGGGATATAATTATGAGGCCAGAGTTTTTTTTATTGTTCTCCACGCTTTAGAGGTCCGTGATTTTCATATAATTATTAAGCACTCTTATGATGATGGACAGACCAGTTCAAACTGCATGGCCAGGCCTTGGAGCGATTTTTGTTCATCATGGGGTGCAACAGAGATGTCCAATTAAAAAAAATTTTGGCTGTGTAGTTTGCGAATCCTTCTTTGGCTTTAACAATTGAATATACATCTGGTAGAGATACAATATCAGTGTAATTCCTCCATCTCCTACCTGCCTACCAGGTAGGGTGCCCTCTAGCCAGTAGGGCATTGAGGCAGGAGGAGTGGGGTCCATGGGCATGAAGAAAGCTGCCACTGAGCACTGAGTGCTAGCAGGCACTGGTCTACATCAGGGTACCACTCTCACACAAACACTATGGTAAAAATGGAACTCAATCTTACCTAATTTATCCGTTTCTCTCTGCATCTATCCATTTATCTCAGCATTTCCTTTTTATCCATCTCCGTTTGTCTCTGTATCTCTGCTTTTTTCTTTAGCTCTGAAAGAGATGTGGAGCTCAGCATTAAATATTGCACATTAGCAATGTATTTCAAAAAGCGAATCCCCAGCTAAACTTAAGAGATGCAATCCTGGAAAAATTCTCCTTCACTGAAAATTACTTAAAACGATCTCTAATTTCCCGTATAAATAATGTCAAAATCAGGGGTTGCATTCCTAGCTGACATTTCTGGAAAAATGTTTTGTTACTAAATGTCATAAAGCGTACAGAAATGCATACGATAAAAAGTTGACGTACATTTTCACTTATAATAAGTAGAAATAATTGGATTAAACTTACCAGAGATGGTTTAAAAGCTTTCTGATCAAGGCCTCTCGGGGTTTAGCAGTGGTGGAGTTATGCAAACAAAGTGGCAGGATCAACTGCCTCTTCATCTGACAATGAAGCTGGAGCTTCAGGAATGTTCACCAGAGGAACCCGGCTTGCTTCTGGGCTCTTCGAACCTTCTGGCTTGATAGCAGAGCATTTCAAAAATCTGTCTTAAAGACACCTGGACATAATTTTTCTTATTCTTGGTTCTTTCGGTAAAGTCACATAGAAGGGAAACAATAAAATAATAAAAATATAAAACAATATTGTTTTATATATATATTTTTTATTGTTTCCCTTCTACGTGACTTTACCTAAAGAACCAAGAATATGAATCCCTGCAGTCACGAAAGCTTTAAATCAAAATATTTTTTTTTCTTCTTCTGCTGGTACAGCTCCTTGTAGCAGTAAATGCCAGGTATTTATTTTGGTATTGGTGACGGTGGTTGAGTTTTCATTTCATTGCCCTCTTCCTCTGCTCGTTGTTCTTCCAGCTGCATCGGATTCTCATTAGACAGGTCCTCACCATGGGACTCGAGCAACTCCACCACATTCGACTCCTCCACATTGTCAGTCCACTTATTTTGCAATGTAGTACTGTTTGTGAAATAACACAATGGCAACAACTTAGAGCTGGTCATTCATATAGAGCAAATCAAAGAGCTCTCGTATAGCCTACAATTTATTTAGAACATTTATTTCACTAATATTTAAATTTAAACCAGTTTAAATTGGGTTTTATCAAGTGTGTAACTGCAACTGAACCTTATGTGACCATTTTGAACTGATGGAACTGTCACCAGTTAAATTGGTGTTGGGGTAACCTAAACTATACCCGGAAATCAGTCGACTTTCTACTTCTGTGACTCTTGCACACACATGCGGTTCGCCCCCACAAATAGCCATCAACACCGAGACGGTACTCAGAAAATAATTTCAACGGCGACAGAGAAAGCCAGGAAAGACACTGTCGACTTTTTGTATGACCCGGCTAGCTCTGACCTGTCGGGTGTACAATGACCCAAGTGAAGCAGCAGTGGAGACCATAGTGGTGACGAGATGGGGGGGGGGCGTGGGTTAAATCCCGGCCCTGGCGCCTGCATATTTGGAGTTTGCATGTTCTCCCCATGGTCGCGTGGGTTTTTCTCCAGGTCCTCTGGTTTTTCCGTCCCCCTTTAGAATCATGCGTTTCGAGTATTTGGCTGCGATACAATTCCACATTATAAGCCACTTCGTTGAGTTATCATTTATTGCCAGGTCGCTTCTGAAAAAGAGCTATATAGCTCAATGGGCCTTACCTGGTTAAATAAAAAAGAGTTTAGTTGAGTAACTCCCCAGGTTGTGGAAGATCTGACTCTCGGAAATTTTCCCATAAATCATGTAAAAGAAAATGCATACATTTTTGTGTTATTTATGTAAGCGCAAATAGCGCAGCGCGGCGAGGTTGCGGATGAATACCGTGGCGAGAGACGTAAGGCAGGTCGCCTTACCCCTCGCTCCACCAAAACGCCGCCATCACCTAGCCCAAGCTTTACTAGGATTAAGCAATAAGAATTGTTTTGTAGCGTCACGTAATTCTCTTCATTTTGTAGCATTACGTAATTGTTTTCTATGCTTAGAACTATATATTTTTCCCCATGGCTCTGTTGCTAGTTTTCTAGCCTAATGCACGGTAAACGAACATTTGGAAGTAAAATTGGAATCATCAAGAGTATTTTATATGAATAAAGCGCTCTACCTAGCATTTACCTGTTATAAAAAATTTTCATGTGTAGTACCCCAGTAATTACCCTGTAATCGGGTAATTTTGTATGGGGTAAGGGTAAAAGGTAGGGTAAAGGTAGGCTCTTTGTTTTTACCTTTTACCTTACCTTGCCGAGGCCTACTGGGAGCACAGCAGCTCCTACAACCTCGTCTCCCACCGCTGCCTTATAGTGGTATATAATGACCCTCTGTGCGCTGGTTCGATTAGCGCTCACTTCTCCAGCAACGCATCTTGAGTGCTAATTAAGGTCTGCCTGTACTGGTCTGTGTTAAAGGATTTGTTGTACTTTTTAGAATATAAATCATGCTAAATCTTCCCTGCTGAAAAATTCAAACCAGCACATCTAGGCTGTTCTGATGCAAAACAAAAAATAAAAATTTCTACCACATTTCCCAGCAGTTCCGCATTAGCCCCACCCGATTCAGCGCATCGTGATTTGCAGACCACGATGCATTTTAAATCTGCCGCATTTCACCGAGCTTTCTGCAAACCCATTTATTTATTGATGAAAGTACTCTGTATTGCAAAGAGGCCCCATGGCTTCGCAATGCGAACCCTGTAAAATGTCAAAATAACGGTGCTGCATATAGAATCTCGCGGAGCTGCAAAGAGAAATGTGAAATGTCTGGGATTAAAAATCATTCTCAGACATTACACTTCCATTGGAGCTTCAGGAAACTGAGGTAAGATTTCTATTTTTGATTTTCTATTTTTTTTTTGCATCAGAATAGCTGTGTGCTGATCTGATTTGTTTCAGAAGAGAATAATTTAGCATTTTTTAGACATGTAAAAAAAGCGAATTTCAGGATCAACTGTCTCGCTGATTTGGGGGGAACTTCTGGTAAGTCTCGAGTTGTGAGAATTTGCGGATCATTGGAGTGCGGATATTAGAAATCTTGTATGTGTTTTTGTGTTTTATTAAAAAAAAATATACATCGGTAATACATTGGTCTCGTAAAGTGGCAATGCATTTGTTGTTTACGTTGTTTTTGTCCAACCTACAGATCAGTCCACGAGCCTTGCTGTTTGGTCACTCTTCAGCCATCACTTGTCTCAGCAGGGCGAGTGATGGGCCTGAAGAGGTCTACATCGTCAGTGCATCTGAAAATGGGTCAGTAGCAGTCATGCCAATCTTATCCACAGCACTTGAACATAAACACATTCCTGCAGAGGGAGCTGGTAGGAACGTTGGGTTGCTCGGTCAATGGCCAGGGTCAACGGCGGCGTGGTGTATTCCGCAAATATGTCCGACTGTGAGGGCGGGCACAAGCCGGCGTGAGTAGGTTAAACGTTGAGTTTTATAAGGGCACCACGGGGTGACCAGCCTCTCCCCACCCAGCCCCACCCCTCCCACCCCCCACCCAGCCCCACCCAGCCCCACCCTCCCCACCCTCCCCACCTAGCCCCTCCCCCACCCTCCCCACCCAGCCCCTCCCCACCCTCCCCTCCCCACCCAGCCTCACCCTCCCCACCCAGCCCCTCCCCACCCAGCCCCTCCCTGCACGACGGACGGATGAACACAATAATCCCCTGTGGGCTGGTGTAACCAGGAGGTTCCTACCAGTATTACTTGTGTATCACAGCCGGTCATAAACCTTAATATCTATGAATAATATGTAAACAGTTCACTCTCAATTATCGCTTGGCAGATTATCCAGGTAGGGGATTAACCATATTTCTCCGCATCCTTTAATGCACACCTTGGTTCTAGTCACTGCCCCTCACTCGTTGCTGGTCAGTGAGTTGGTGCCTCCATCGGCAAGTAAACCTATGAGTTTGAGAAACATTTAAAATTGATGACGCATTCTACGTCTTTAATTGGCTTCCATTCTACGGAGGTAAATAAACACGTTTTGCCGTCTAATTTACATGGATTTAGCATTATCCGTGTGTTTATTTTATCCGAACCACTCGTATGCAATATTACCCGCTTGCCTGTAATGAATGGAAACCCAATTAATGTGCTAATGGTATGAGGAGGAACGGTTTGAATTTATATTTTTAACTTTCTGTATTGCAAAAATAAGGTCGCAGATGATCCGCCAGTGAAATTATTGACCCACAATGGTCGGCTATTTAATCAAGCAATTGAATAGTAATAGTGATTGTGTTGAAAGTTGTATGCATGATTTCATGCTTAGTGGGAGACTGGTGTAGTAGCTGCAATTGGTACAATTGATCATATTTGTCAGTAGGTTTTGTCCATAAAAAATGCGTTTGCACTTCAAAAAAATATGAACATGCATGCACACATCAACACATAATCAGATATTTTTGTAAACTCATTAGGTGGGTTTGAAAAGCTGGTTGGAATTGCCCACGTGGTAGATGATTGATGTGGAGCAGTTGTTACTCTAAAGCCTGCCCTCCACATGCCACCCTTAGCTGTGTAGAATGGCTAACATGTTCACAATTATTAACTTGTTTCTTTCAGAGAAATGTGTCTAAGTGATGTAAGTGATGGACGTTGCCTTGAGTTCACGAAGCTTGCCTGCTCTCACATAGCAATCCACGTGAGTATCACTCGTCTTGGACATTGCACACTGACCAAAGAAGTCTGGACATTGGTTGTGACACCTTAATATTTTTTGCACCTTTTTTAAAATATATATCTTGATGGAAATGTAATTGTGATATGTACAACACATTTGTATTCATTGATTATTGTTAGGAATGTTTTAATTTCTGAATATTTCATGATATTCATATGTGAACACTTACCCGTTAATGGAGTTACATACAGCATGAGACACAACACCTTGTAATCCATAGAGGTAACATAAGCATCATTTGGGCTCTCGTAGGTTTTAAATGGACTTGCACAGTGTGGTGTTGTTGTGATACATAAGAGCCCTTGATGTAACTTGTCAAATTACCACAGCCATGAGGACGTGAGCCAGCCCAGTTCACAAACAGGGAAGCTGTGTTCAGCGTGGATTCGCAGAGCAACTTACAGGAGTCACATGACTCAAGTGCCAGATCACATGACTCGCAGCCAGAAGTCTTCACATAGACATTGGCACCCGAGCCATCCTCGGAACCAGTCCATGATGCTACTGGATAACGTAGACGAGAGATTCACATTCCTGATTTTATTTTGAAAAATGCCCAAGCCTAGGTTAAGCCTTGTGAAATATTGCTTTGTGAAGCTGCACAGGAGGACTGGAACAAGAAACAAGTTGTGTTGGGGCATTCTTAGAAAATCCCAGAATAGTTTGGGCCCAATGTTTTAATGACCGTGGAAACTTAGCATAATATGACTGAATCTTTTCTGTAATTATGTTATCATGTGACCGCCCATACTATCTTGCCATAAATCATTAACATGTTGTGTGCTCTGTGCATATTCTCTGTTTTTTCAGTATTATAAGAGCACAAGCAGACACACACAAATAGGCAGATTGTTGTGTTATGGCCACTATCCAGAAATCCTTGTCATGGATGCCAGTAGTCTGAACATACTCTTCACCCTCGTTTCCAAGATTTCTCCAGACTGGATCAGTGCTATGACAATGGCTTTCTCTTCACAAGCACAAGGTTGGTAAAATATCTCCATATATATAAAAGGCAAAGTTTTGAAAATGTGTGTGTCCAAAATGTTTAGCGTGCTTCCCGACATGCAACAAACTGGAAATTTGCCATGTGGGTACTTTCCAGACTGTACACCATGCAAAAATTATAAAAATACACTTTAGTTTTTTTTCTTGGGGGGGAGCTCAATAATGCAGAAATTGTTTGCACGGCAAGTGAGCTGTGACGTCAAATCTGTCACGTGACCCGCGCATGTGGAAGCATAACGCAGTGTAGCGTAGCGGTTAGCGCGCTGCGCTACGAACCCGGCGACCCGAGCTCGATTCCCGCTCACGGCCACCACCGGTGACGATTATTTTAACCGCTCCTGGGCCTCCCCTACGTCGACTCAGCCTCAAACGAGTAACTGGTGTGGTGTGTGAACATCGCCGCTGGGGAGACAAAGGCGGCCGGGCGTCGTGAATCCAAGTCCTGGGCTAAGCCGGGTAGTACAGCTAGTTATGTATAAACTGTCCAGTATTCCCTCGTTATTTGCGAGGGATGCATTCCGGAGATACTCGTGAATAGCAACTTTTGCGTATAATAATATTGGGCAACAAAATTGTACACGCAACATCCGCAGATGCTTCTAAAGCTTCGAGAAGTTTTCTCCCTCACCCCTTTAGCTCATCAACTTTCTGACATCACATTCTATCACATCACGTTCTATTAGTTCACTTGATCTCTCATCACTTTAGCTCATCACATTCGTGCATCGCATTCTTGCTCATCACTTTTTCTCTCATCACTTCATCTGTCATCTCTTTATCTGTCATCACTTTCTATCATCATCACTTTCTTTATAAAGTTCCACATGCGATTCGCGGACAGCAAGTTCGTGAATAATGAGGGAATACTCGATGTGAAAAAGAATGCACACATTTGACCATTACTTGCTGTATCCCAGTGGCTATGAGGTTTGAACACACATGGTCAACAGCATCATTTGTACGTATGTTTTTTTGTATATATGCATCTATCTTTGCTTGGAGAAATTATCTTACTGTTCTGCCAATTTCATTGAATGAGTTGTCACTAGAACCTTAAACCCAATCGTTCAGATTCTTAGCCTGGGTGCTGCCTACGCACTCTACCATTTAAAATGATGATGCATCTCACAGCCGCATTAACAAATCGTACAACAGATGGGTGTCTAGCATTGGAGAGGGGGCTACACGCTCTATTTCATGAACGAGTTGTCGGTGATGGTCAGGTTATGATTCATAATTGGTTACTTTTGGGTTAGGTGGTGTGAAAATGTGTCGTAAACCCTCCTTCACCTCACACAGCCAATTAATGAAAGTGTCACGGGAACAAAGTTGCCAAATGTATTGCAGCTGCAGCAGAACACTAACCTATATGTTGGGGATGTAATTTAATAATGACAGTGGATTAATATTTGATGGTTTGCAATTGGCAGGTCAGGTAAGTGTCATAAAGTGAATGTTTAGCCATACTCTTTGGTTCTTTCCGTAAAGTCACGTAGGTATAAAATATAATAAATCACATATTTAGCCAATTGTGAAAATAGGATATCCTTAAATATGTTAAAGGTTAATTGAGTTAAATAATATTATGGGAATTAGCACTGAGGAATTAGTGATAAAAACAAATGGTTGGGGTACTAATTGGTTACATTATTTAAATTATTGATTAAGCCTAAATGGCTAAGAGCAATCAACTCTAATGATTCAATTAGACCAAGTGGTGTAACTGTGTCGATGCCTTCATGGCATCTACTTAAGGGCCTGGATCATGAAGCGCTTTCACCCGAGATCTGAGCTCCTGTTAACAGCCTGATGAGGCTGGATGTAATCTCCAGCATAACGTCGTTACCTATGTCAATGTTGTGAGATTATTCTACACATCAGCGGTGATGTGAGCGGTAGTATATTTGACGTGTTTTATTTAAGAGACATTTTTTTTATCATCTATATATATGTAAAAGGGAAATTTGTGATTATGTGTGTCTGTTCAAAATGTTTAGCGTACTTCCCGACATGCAACAAACTTGAAATTGGCCATGTGGGTACATTCCAGACTGTACACCATGCAAAAATTATAAAAATACACTTTTGTATTTTTTTTGGGGGGGGGGGGTGGGTGCAGTAATGCCTATATTTTGCACGGCAAGTGAGCGGTGACATCACATCTGTCATGTGACCCGCGCATGCGCAGTGGTTCGCGCTACGCTGCGCTACGAACCCGGCGACCCGAGTTCGATTCCCGCTCACGGCCACCACCGGTGACGATTATTTCAACTGCTCCTGGGCCTCCCCTAGGTCGACTCAGCCTCAAACGAGTAACTGGTGTGTTGTGAACATCGCCACTAGGGAGACAAAGGCGGCCGGGCGTGGTGAATCCAAGTCCCGGGGGAAGCCGGGTAGTCATGCTTGTCAATAATATATGGTCGCGAAAGCCCTACGTGTTCAACTGACATTTTTATTAGTTGGCTGTGTCGGATGTGGGAGGGTTTTACACATTCTTGCACAGTTTTACACGAAAGAAACCAATTATGCATCGTAATATTGGTCGTGAAAGCCTGCATGTGAAACGGTCAAGTTAGTTGACGACTCGTGAGTGTTGTAACAAGAGTGGTGAATATCTACCCACATTCCCAATTTATGTAGCACTCTACTTCCCCCCCTCCCAGGCCCGTTCCCAGCGCCGGCATTGTGTCTGACCAGCCGTGTCTCAACAGGAGTCACTCTCCCCCCCCCCCTACTCCACACTCTGCGCCCCCTGCATCTCTCCTCCCCCCTCTTACCTTATATAATCGCTTGCCCACTGCAGTCATTTTTGTTTCTTGCTGTGTTTGTCCTACCTGATGACGGAGGCTTGTGTTGCTTCCGAAACGTCGTGATTTAATTAAATTTTTTATATTTTAAATTTTTAGTCTTAATTTTATTTTTATTTTTTCACCTGCGTGACTTTACCGAAAGAACCAAAGAGTATGGTTTAAAATAATTCTATTTGCCTATATTTATTTGTCCGCTGTGAATATATTACAGGGGACAAAGTGATCGCTGTGTCCGTTTCCGGAAATCTTAAAGTCTGGAATCTGAAAAACATTTCTAATAAGTTGCAGGTGAGTACAACGGTGAACTTTAAGTGTTTTAATCGTTACAATATATTACGCACTTTATTATGTAATGTTAATCGTAATGACTAGGGCTTTTAAATAGTGCATGCACTAAATGATCCAGATATTTTAAACATAATATCTGGATTATGCAAATATCAGAAGTTGAAAAACAATCAAGGTTGGTATAGTCCTTATCTGCCATGTGAAGGGTGTGATTTTGTAGGAATGGTTATCGTGGTTATATTAACTATACTTTTGCACCATGCATCCCAACAAATGTGGACCTCACCCGTTCTGTCTGTGTTGGATAGTGTTGGACCCCTCACATGCGTGGGCTTTCTACAGGGGCTTTTATTTCCACCAAGATATAAACACTCATTAATTGACCCATAACACCTTAATAATCACGCTGACTCTACTTTGTAATTGACATAATTACAGTTAAATAGACTCTCTACAGATTATATTATAGAATGATTTTGCAATTGAAAGAATACAAAAATGTTCTCATTCTTAACTAAAGAACACTTACGTGCTTATGTGTACATAAATGTGTTTTCCCAAGATGTTGTTTGTTGTTCCAGATAGGAGAGATATTGCACGAGGAAGAATCAAAGCCAATTCACTGCACCGACTGCCAAGACATCTGTTTCTGCTCCTTCACATGCCGATCGTTGTTGCTGGTCTCCACATCATGTTGGATGGTAACAGTTTTCAACGTTAAACTTTTATTTTGCAAGTAATGGCATCCATAACGTTTTTTTTTCTTCATACATTTCTTGTGTAACAGATCATTGCTGTATGGTAAAACCTCTGGGAAGCTGGATTAAATGGGGTAAGAGCATCTCTGGTGATGGGGGGTGTCTGGCATACTGCAGTTGATTAGCTTTTTTCAGAATTCATCATCATCAGCCATGATCAGTCCTCTCCAAGCTGCTGCCACATCTCAGTCTTGCAGTCGCAATCTCTCCTGCGCGTGAACTACTTTTATCCCTCCAGCTGCTCAGTGGACATCCTCTCAGAATTGTTCAATTCCTTAGCTGCTGCTCCGTTATCATTTAAAAGTTGTCATGTAAAGCAACCATAAACACATGAAAAGACATAGGGTCATAATTTTTTGAGTAAAACTCTACTATATACACAATATACATAGACGTAAAATGTAAAAGCGTAAATATCTTGGGAACAGTAGCCAATTGGCCGGTTTAATTGTCATATTTGAATTTAGCACCTCAATCCATAATAAAGCGCATTTCATCTCTGAAGCAGACGACATCTAAAAAATTGTCGACCAGTTTTATTGTTCCTCACCTCGGAGCATCATCCCTCGTCCTGGCTATCCCTGCCCCAAGCCCACTTGTCATAATAGTTTAAATTGTGTCATTAACCTTGAGTATAGTCCGCACCTCCGATTAGCACGGTTGGATATGCATGGTGCAAAATAAGTTCACTAGACATTCCCTTATCCATATTTTCCTCTTTCTACCTCTGTAATTTCAAGCATGCATCTCCATGCTTTGCACACCGTTATCTTGTTGATATATGAACCATATGTGATAACCGGTAGAACATACTGATTAAAACCATTCTTCTCAATGCACATTGGGAAAAATTACATGTATTATCAAGTGTCGCTTTACAAAACGAAAGCATTTAAACCTGCTCTCATCCATTTCTTTGTTTCACCATTTTGATATTAGTCAGCCTTCATCAGGTGAGTGCCAGTTGGGGGACTTGTAGCGATTTGGGGTGCTTGGGAAGCCTCCCCACCAAGCTTCGCTGCCTCCTTGCTCCCTTTGCCATGGGAGCACTCCGCTGGCCAGCCCCGGCGATTACCAGGTGCCATAGGTCGACTGTCTGAGATGACTGGCCGATGCAACACCTGTGCCCCCCCTACTGTGCCAACTTTCTGCTTTAGCCGCCCAGCGCTCCGCACGTTGTTGTGAGTGTTGCTCCACTGCCCTCTGTTGTTGTTGGAGGGCTACTGCCTCCAACTGCCCAATAGCCTCCTTCATGAGCCTCATCCACAGAGGCCGATCTTAACATCGCTGGTACTACCCATCGGCAAGTCCACTCAGCTCCACATCCTCTTTTACCATATCACTCCATCTCTTGTCTAGCCCGTACCGCTCCTTTTTAGCCCCCTCTATCGGGCTGAACAAAAGCTGTTTAGGCATGCGGTGGCTGGGCACGCGGGCTACATGACCCACCCAACTCAGCCTTGCCTGGCGGAGGAGCTCCCCGATGGGACTTTGTCTGTATCTTTCAAGGATTTGTGAGCTCAAACAATCCAGCCTGGTTAAACCCAGGATGGATCATAGACAGGCCAGCCTAAATGTTTTTAACCGAGGAAGATGTTCTATTAGGGGGGTCCAAGGTTTTGCAAGCGAAGAGAATGGAGGGCATGATGGTGGCCGAGAAGACCTGAAGCTTCGTGTGGAGCGACAGATCAGGTAGCGTCCACGCAGCGTTATGCAACTGATGAAAAGATAATGCCACTCGACTGATTCAGAGTGAGACCTCTGCTGTCAAACTGGAGCCGGTCATGAGCACACTGCCCAGGTGTGTGAAACACTCCACTCTGTCCACAACTGCCCTATCACCAAATTGGGAGTTGTGGGGGTTGAGTGTCTGATGGTACAAAATACCCAGGCAGGTGCTTAGTTTTGGTGGGGCTGATGGTCAGGCTGATGGTAAGGTCCAGGTTCGGCAGCAGCGCCTTCAAACTCCTCCTCTACCCACCACCACAGCCATCACATCCAGCATTAAAGTAGAAAAACAAAGATCTGCTCTGTATCCGCATTCGGTGAAATGACGCTGTTTTGAATCAATTCAACTGTAACTGATCTCTGCCTCTGTGTCACATATAACTGGGTATCGTCTCTATAGCAGTGTACACTCAGTCGATACCACCTTGTAATGTCTCCCAACGGTAGCGTGTGTACTGTGGAGAGCATGGGTGATATAACGAAGCCCTTCGACACCCCACAAAGAATCAGCTGAGGAATAAATTGCATTCACTGCCCTCTTCAGACCTACCTGTAAGGAAAGAATGGAACCATCTAAGAGATGTTCCAAACCATCTACAAATCAGCTTTAGGCAGCATGATCCACCACGGCAAAATCTGCAGAGAGAATGAAGCAGAACCAAAAATGGGAATGGATTTTCCGATAGCTTGCTATGAGGAGGCTATTCGTCACCCTGAACTCGAGCTTTCTTAGGAATATGCCTCTTCCGAAGTCCTGCCAGTTTCAGCGTAACGACCTCATGAACCTTACCTGTGGAGGCAAGGCGAGAGACGGGTCTGTAGTTAGCAGGACAGTTCAGGTCAAGAGAAGGTTACTTACTTTTTTAAAATGTTTAGCTCGTTTAAAGGTTTTAAGGGTTATGAATATTTCTCTTGTATAAAATGGTTATTTTGTTACTTCAACATTTAATCATTTGAATTGTCAAACATTTACTCAAGCTTCACTATAATTTACGTACTATTTTACAAATATTGCTAAAGTGTTTTTTGGGGAAGTTGTTTGCATTGCAAACGTTGTTATTATATTGACTTGTATTGCAGTAGATTGGATAGTAATGCGGTATTTCAGGTATTATCATGTGGTGTAATATGAAAACTAAATTTGAAGCATCAGTCTAGTATTTCAGTCATGAAGTCTACGCTATTGGGGAGGAGTCCTACAGTAAAACCTCTTCATTTGCGAATTTTTCTTTCGCGAAATTCGATTCTTTGCGATTTTATATTTGTGTACCAGTTTAACGTTCGTGCCTTATTCCTTCAGCTATTCACGATTTTGGCAACCTCGTCATGGGAAGGGGTGTTTTTGCAGCACAGTATATAAGTGTCTTTTTAAATTTCAATCATGGGGTCTAAGCGTCAAGTGAGTGGAGGAAATGAGAGCAAGAGTAAAAGGCAGAAAAAGTTAAAACTTTAGTTCATATAGTCAATTTGTTGCATAGACTTGTTCGGGGTGATAGTGCATCTGCTGACCATCATCATCACATCCCCATCATCCAAAGTAATTAAGTGCCAAATTTAATGTATAATTTATTGATGTATTTTATTTACTCTATTTTGTTGTATTATTTGTGTTATCTATTTTTATTGTACAATTTTATTAAATATATGGATGTTATTTATGCGTACAGTACAGGATAGTGTATGTTCAGTCAGATATGGAAACCTAATTCCCTTTTTCCCATATAAACACGGCATCTTCAGTTGCGAAAGCCTTACCTTATTAGCGAAACCATATTCTCAATGATATTTCAATTAAGCTGTCTTCCCGAGGTGGTACATGCTCAGAGTTCTAAATACATTTTTTTTGCCAGGTGTTTGACGCAGGTGATTTTTCAGTCCTTTGCTCGGTGTGCTCCGAAAAAGGAGAGCGGTGGTCAGGAGGAAAGTTTTTAACTGCAGATAGTGTAATCATCTGGACAGAGGAAGGAGCAGCATCTGTCTACTGCCTGCCACCCAGGTGAGCTCCCAACAACTTTGCATGCACCATGTGCCATATTGCCTTCCACGCCTAACACTGGGCATACATTAATTTGCAAAACTATTTGAGTTTTTAGTTATGTAACTTAAAAACTCCGAAAAACAATGTCTCTGTGCTTCCGTGTCTCTTTTTCCATGCCTTTGTGTTGCTTGATTTTCGGCGTGATTTCAAGGCATGTGCCATCCATGGCAAATGCTTCATTGCATATTTTTTTGGAGTTTTTATTGCAGCGTTTCACAGACTTTTAAGATCTCCAAACAGTACACCCACATCAACACATATTTTTGCCATTTCACTGTACTGTAATAGTTATGAAGTGTAATTGATTGAATACAGTAGTTACTGTTTTAATTTGGTCAAAGATAGAGAATATGTGTGTGCGTATCTACAGTATGCCAGTACTGTACGTTTGTATATGTGCCTTTGTCTTTTAGTCAAGTAACTTTCGAAAGTAGCTTACCGAGTAGTAACTTTTAAAAGTAACCTAAGTACTTTAGAAAGTTTTCACAACTAATATAAAGTGACATTTCAGCAGCAAACATTACTTTTTTGGTACATAATTTTTAATTTTTCAAAGTTACTATGTTTTTTACGTAACTTTCCCCACATTGCTTGGGGGTCAAGCCAGTTGCACTTACACATGGGCACAACGTGTTGCTTGTATCTTGTAACTGGGATACTCTTGACGCTGTTGCCAGAAGTAAGGAATCCCATCCACTGCTCATGGGACCCTTACCTTGCGCGCTGTGTGTACAATATGTACACAGGTACTAACATGATCCAACGGTAGTGCATTCGCGGTTGAGATCCGGCAGGCCGCCCTGGTTAATACTGCAGGTGTCACTGGATGTTAAAGATCTGGTGATGTTTTTTGAAAATAATAGGACAGTTTGTTCCAGCATTATGGTGCAAACATGCCAAATTTGAAAATGTACTTGAAAATTACTTAATGGGGAATGCACATCAACCCCCTACTGTAAAACTTCTGCAGACTGTAAAAGCATCACACCTTTTTGGATAACCCTACGCCATGAGAATTATATGTGTGTTTTTATTTTATTTTATGTCAGACCCAACATTAGTGCAGTGTAAAATAGAGGTTCTGTTTTGCTTACAAATCAAAGCCTGCATGTTTTTTTTTAATTAACTGAATTGAATGTATTTTGTAGGCCTACTTTTCTACACATACCCATGGGTATATTGTTATAGTTGTATACCTCCGTTAAAGAGGCTCACATTATTAATACCAGTAATGAATTCAATGATAAGTAAAATATCTTGTTACTTTTTGGAAAAATGTGAAGATATCCCAATGTTATTATTCAACGTGGTTAGTTGCTCTGCTGAACGTTGTGTAAATATTCATGAATCTTATAAATACTAGGCAATGTTTAAAGTGAGCACCTCTGCTTTTGTAATGTTCATTCGAATTTTTGATCGTTTCTGAGTTTACATCTCACATTGCAAGTCAAATACATTTTATTAGGCAGTGTGGCATTAATTGTGTATATACTCTCTGTATCACATGTCTCTATTTAGTCAGTTCACAAGAGCATTTTGCATTAGTTTTTCGGGCAATATGGTTCTATGGATAATTTGGCTTAAGATATAGAAATATACACCTAAGAACGTTGAGTGTAAGTTGCATTTTCTAAATCTTATGTATACTGCACATTCATGTTTAAGTTTATCTGTGCCTCATTACTTGACATAGCTGACTAATCTGTTTGTGTTCATCTGCTTGTTTGCATTATCATTTGGCCTTATTGAATGTGTAATACGGTGTGCCGTGGTTTTAACAATACTTTTCAAATGACAACGCTTCCTATTTTTGCAGTTGCCTTCCGGATAGTAAACACTTCCGCAGTGACGTTGGGAAGGTCATCGACAGTTCACCCCCCAAGCGGCTTTATCGGATCACCTGCCCTCCGGATGAACAGGTTATCATTGCTCTTTCACTTATTACAGTGAATTTGGCTGTAACGGTTCCACCTGAAGACGGAAGCTTGTGTTGGCCTCCGAAACGTCGTGATTTAATTTAGTAGGCATTTATATATATTATTAGTATTTTATATATATTTATTTGGATGATTGGTTCAAGACAAAATTGTGGAAGATTTTTTAAAATTTATGTTCTCTAATTCACAAAAGGTGAATATGGGCATTCAGCTAAAAATCATATACAGTAAAACCTTGGATTGCGAGCATAATTCGTTCCAGAAATCCAAAGCACTCGTATATCAAAGCGAATTTCCCCATAAGAAATAATGGAAACTCAGATGATTCGTTCCACAACCCAAAAATACTGTTTTCATATAAAAATGATTAATACAAAATACCTTTTTATATTTTTATTATTTAAATGTAATATCAAGTAATCAAATTTATTAAATAAATGTAATCGTGGCTGGTGTGAGGGAGACGAGAGAGAGGAGAGGAGGGTTATTGTGTAGGATGACTTTCACTTGCAGTAAAGTTACTAAAGAACAGTTAACTACACTTGGACACAAAATTAAATAAATGCTTTACGCACACACACGTGGTCACAACACTTTAGTAAACAGTATACGCTCGCACGGATGTTGATTATACGAGTGAGGCACGTTGACTAAGACCGAGCACGGGAGACGATTACCCACAATCCCGCAGCGAGAGAGCGAGAAGAACCATTGGCTCAGTTGTGATCACGTGACGCTCGGCAGACAAAGCGTATACTGTACGTACAACAGTGCTCGAATTGCAAGACTCGCTCGTTTATCAAATTAATATTTATTTAAAAATTTTGCTCGTCTTGCAAAACACTCGCAAACCAAGTTACTCGCAATCCAAGGTTTTACTGTATCTATGTACAGGTGGTCTCCGGTTTACAACGGTCTGATTCACGATGATCCACATTTACGACGTTTCTATAATGCCACAATGGATCGTTTTAAGACACAGAAACTTGATTTACACCACATCTCCCGACATGAATTCGAACACTTTTGAACAGAGTCTGTCTGGTTTCCGATGTCACTTGGCGTGGAGATGTTGTTATTCTCAAGTGTTTATGGGGATTTTTGCCTCTTAAACCCTGTTAAATATGACTGATAAAACGACAAAAACACATGGGCAAGTCATGTTTCTACTGTCTGGGAAAATAGGGTCTAATTTACGACGATCTGATTCATGATGGGGTTTTCAGGGATGCATTGTGTCGTAAAAGAGAGGACCGCTTGCATTTTCTCATTGTTTATTTGGCTGAAAGAGCTAATGATGTGATCTTTAACAGGACGTTGCAATCCATTGGCTCCTATAATGACTATCATCAGCAAATCTGAACTGTTTAAGCCAATCTCCATTTCTGTTTTTCTTTAATTCCTCCTATCCATATTCTTGGTTCTTTCGGTAAAGTCACGTAAAAGGGAAATAATAAAATAATAAAAATATTACATTTCCCTTCTACGTGACTTTACCGAAAGAACCAATAATATTAATCCCTGTCGTCACGAAAGCTTTACATCGAAAAAAAGTCCTATCCAATTAAATATCTGTTTAATATTCAAATGTGTTTTGTTTATTTTATTTTACCTGTGGTAGGGCCCATTGAGCTAAGAAGCTTTTAACCCTGGCAAGGGTATCTCCTGCCCCGACTCCTCTTCTAAATTATCCAATAAATTGGAGATCAGAGTTAAAATGGATAGCCACAGGTTTCTAAATGATCTGTACAGGTTTAAGTTGTGTGGGATTTTTCTAGGTATTTATTTTCTTTAAATACTCAAATGAGTTAGTCCTACGCTTTAAATGTAATCCTTTGTAATAACACTTGCTTTTTCTGAGAACATTTCATATTATTGTTCTTAAATTCATTGCACGTACATGTATGCATAACAATGTGTAACGTACCATTTGTAAATAGTTTTCTAATGATGTATTTTGGGGGATATGAATGTAATGAATGGACACCAGCATATACCTTCATTTATGGACACCTGTTTATTGATGCTTTTTTTTTACACTTGTATATTTGTGATCAGCCATTAATCTGCCTGCCAGTCGTGAAGTATTTCCATGGAAAGCCGTCGTCGTCGTCGTCACGGCTACTTGTGCAAGGCGACTCTATGGGCCAGTTGACAGTTTGGCGCATACCGGCAGAACAAACGCAACATCAAAGTGGTCAGTATTTCAGCATCTTGCATAATAAGCCTTGATATCCATGAATGTTGTTCTTCTTCCAGAAGCCTCACAAACGTGTTTTAAAATTAAAAATATATGTGCAACAATTAGAATCCACCAAAATTATGACCAATGCATTTCTTCATAAACTTTCATGAAAATGGATTTTGCACTCTCCAGATGGAAGCACACAGTGGGAGATTAATTGCATTTTGGTTAAGAACAGATTCCAGTGCAGTATATATCTATCCAAGGTAAAATGCAAGTATAGTGCAGATTTCGCCATGGTAGGAAGATATCACATCCTTCATGAGGCATCTGGATTGCCATTCAAATTCACGGAGTAGGCATATCACGAGGGTGCTTCACACGTGCTGATGCATCCCAAGGTAGGCGTCAAATTAATGTAATTTGTCTCAGAAACAGAATCACATGGTTGCAGAGAGTGAGCATATAAAGTACGGAGTTTGCAGAGTGGATTAACCGCACACATTATCAATCCCTTCTGTAAGTGGCATAACGAGAGTGCAGTGGACACTCCTGTCATACACACATACAGTCCGTCAATGTTAAGAAGTCATCCAGGCCACGGCCATGAATTCTATTACACCTCGCCATTGCTTTGGTATGTCCGCCAGATCCAGCAACTTTAGCACACCTTGCTCAGCTATTGTACAGCTAGCTACACACCTCCAACATGTATTGCAGCATCGGCCTCAGCTTGTCCGTAATGCTGGCCCCACCACTTCTTTAAACACCTCTGTCCTGCTGTACGTAATGGGTGCTCACGAATAACACATTGTTCCTCTATATGTGATATGTGCTTGCAAAGACAAACATATTAATATTTTACGTAATATATGTGGCATAATAGGAAATAAAATTGATTAATAACATTTCTTTTTTTTCTTCCAGATTTGGACATGACCAGACGGGTGAGTTTGAAGTCTCACTTTGAGGTGGCCGTGCCTCGTCCAGCAGGTGTCATAGATCAGTTGAGTGTGGTTCCAGGATGCAGCAAACCTCTGCTGGTGATGTCCAGCATTTACATTCCTGCCAGTGGACAGCTCGTGTGTGGCCGTGAAGACGGGAGTATTATCATTGTACCTGCAACGCAGACTGCAGCTGTACAGCTGCTGCACGGCGAACATGCATCACGCAGAGGTAACCACATCCTCTACACATAAAGAGGCAGCCGTTCAAACCGGAGTGAGACATTTCTTCGCAATACGTGGCAGTTTAGTGTAAGGATACTTAAAGGACAAAACTTAATAACTATTTCAGATTGTTATATTTCTGTAAAAATGTAATTTCTTCACTTAACTTTCCCCCATCACTTCTTCGCCGACGACACCCAGATTTTCTTTTTCTTACCTTCCTTTACCCCCGACAAATGCCTCCCATATTTCAGACTGATTCATCACTCTCTAATCCTGGATGTTGCACACGGGGCCCACAATCCACCACTGTGCCAGTACCTCTCTGTAACGATGCCATGTTGCCAAATCACGAATAGTCAAGGGAAAAAGGCGTGAAACTTGAACTGGTATATAAATATAAAATCGCGAATAAACGAATTTTGCAAAAGAAAAACGTGTGTGAATGAAGATGCTTGACTGTATTATATACAGGTAGTTCTCTACTTACGATGGAGATGCATTACGACGACCCCATCGTAAGTCAAAAATTTCGTAAGTCGAAGATGGTCTAGCCTACCCATGAGTCTTAAAGAATGGTGATAATTTAGCAAAACAGCAATTTACAGTACCGTACTGTATAAACTGTTTATATTTATTAATTACAATACTGTATTGCACAGCAAAATGTAAAGTAAAAAACCAAGGTAAATTCTTATCCTACCTATATGAACTGAAATTGAATAGAAAGTTTTTTCAGGAAACAATCCTATCTGCTATAAAAAATATTAACATGCATTGATCGTATCGTGGTAACCCTAAAATGAAATTGCTAAAGCTACGTATCATACATGCATTGAACATATCGTAACATATCATATTGTACTGTACTTACCAAGATTCGTACGCTGCTGCGTTTGCCTGCTGCGCGAAATTTAAAATATTTTACAAGTTTGTCGTATCGTCCTCGTAAGATCAAAATATCGTAAGTCGGACCATCGTAACTCGGGGACTCTCTGTATGCAGTGGACTGTTTATCAGTTACATACTAGTAAGATCATTGTTATGGCTACTGTCTTAGAAGTGACATTGTTTTTATAAGATCTGACTCATTTTAAGCAACAGCCTGGGATATACAGCTAGGTACAGGCAGTCCTCGACTTACAAATGGGTTGCGTTCCTGAGACCTGTTCTTAAGTCGATTTGTTCATATCTCGGAACTCAATATTTAATTGTACAGTGCATACGGTCAGTGTAATAATATGGGTTATGGTTCAACAAATAAGGGAAGCAATTGTTAACCTCATAAATCAGAAAAAATATTGTACATTTGCATATAATACTGTAATAGATATTTTATAGTAAATCAAACCTAAAATAAAGTAATATGAAAAGAAACAAAAAATATTTTTTATTTTCACTTACCTCGAGTCCTGATGCTGGCTTGCTTGTCAGAAGGGGCGGGATGCTGGGACTCATTACAATTTCATGGAGCATCGCTTCGCCAAACAAAATAGTTCCGCGGTTCGGTTTGTAACTACGACCGATCGTTTGCAAGTCGGATGGTTAAAAATGATATCTTATGGACGTTCATGAGTGTGGATGATCGTAAGTCGGACGTTTGTATCTCGGGGACTGCTGTACCCATGAAGTGAGAGTTTTTAATATTTTGGGTTGCATTTTTAAGGTTTTTATCATTATAGTTGAAATTTCAGTGGTATAATTCTACATATGTCATGAGCAATATGTTGACACACCGACTTGTCATCTTTTTCACTTTATAACAGCTGGCTTATTGTAATATAGCAAAAGCATAACTCTATTTAGACTCGTTAGTCCAGGTTTTTTTGTGATCTGTGTTGTGAATATGTAAAACTGCGCAGAGAGAAAGTCTCGTTACTTTGTTTCATGCCCTGTAAATATGTGATTTACCCATCGTGTCGCGCGAGATTAGGCTGGCCACCCCACCGTACACTACGTGGACACGAAGGCAAAGTGAGCAGCCTGCTTTACCCATATCAGCTGTCCCCTCGCTACGACCAACGTTGGCTGCTCTCTGGGGGTGTGGACTTCTCTGTGATCCTTTGGGATATCATCTCTGGAGAAATGTTGCACACCTTCTGCATCCACGGTGGCGAGATCCTACAGCTGCTCGTTCCTCCAGAAGGATGCAGTGTAAGTTCACGACACTTAAAACACTAATCATGTACTTTTTCATTAAAATCCATACAGTTTTTTTTTATCAGCTGCATGAGCCATGGTTTGATATTATTTTGATAATGGGACAAAATAACCAATTGTTTTTTTTATTGTGTCTTTGTTAATATATCACCGTGATAATGCATTATATTTTGAAATATACACTTCACATTTTATAGAATATACAAAGGTGATTAAATATTGTGTAAGAATGTACATTTTGGCCATCATCGACACACTTGATTTTAAGTAATGAGTCTGTACAAAGCACTTGTCCTCCCACGAAGTTTTATTTTTGGTTTGTTGGAACACCATAAGCATATTATTTTGTGTAATAAAGTTTATTTAAACAATTTTCCAATACGACTAAGCTAACCATTCCATAACTGAAAAATAAGTATTATGTATGTATGTTGAACTTGTTTCGCACCGTACACAGCTTACGATGTTAATCGGACGTGTGGGAGAAAGACGACAAACTAAACACAAAAAGCAGTTTGTTCAACCAGTGTGATTCACAGAGGGGCATGGACTGGAGCTATACTTTTGATTTAAAGCTTTCGTGACTGCAGGGATTCATATTCTTGGTTCTTTCGGTAAAGTCACGTGGAAGGAAAACAATAAAATAATAAAAATATAAAACAATACAATTATCACGACGTTTCGACTGCAACACAAGCAATCGTCATCAGGTGTGAAAAACACAGCAAGAAAAATTGAAAAAAGTGGCGTTTTTTTCTTATCGTTATGGACTTATCCATCTGAACAACTGCCAAAATCGCTGTCCGTGGTGCTAACGTTTAGAAAAAAACGCCACTTTTTTCAAGTTTCCTTGCTGTGTTTTTCACACCAGATGATGATTGCTTGTGTTGCAGTCGAAACGTCGTGAGAATTTAATCTTTTATATTTTTCTTATTTTATTGTTTCCCTTCTACGTGACTTTACCGAAAGAACCAAGAATATGGAGCTATACTTTTAAAGTGTTTCAGATGTACAAAGGTTTTCCACCGTGTGTGTTAATTCCCGTTGTTGTCCTTGTGTTCTTGATGAGACAGCCGCGTGTGCAGCACTGTGTGTGTTCAGTGGCAAGTGACCACTCGGTGGCCTTGTTGAGCCTCAAGGAAAGACGCTGCATCATGTTGGCGTCACGCCACCTCTTCCCTGTGCATACCGTCAAGTGGCGTCCCCTTGACGACTACCTGGTGGTCGGCTGCTCAGATGGGTCCGTCTATGTGTGGCAAATGGAGAATGGTGAGACCTTGCAACTGTTTTATAACTTAAGTGCGATAATGAGCAACTACCCAATGGGAACCTCATTTGCCAGAAAAAATATGATAATTGGTTTTTTACCCTTCTATCTGGCAACAAAACTGACACCTTTTTACAAGGAGTCATGTTTGCATAGACCACAATACCTGCAGTCATAATGCAAACAAAAAACATAACTCTGATAATGTGCACTGTCCTTGAAGTTGAGCAACTACATTTGTGAGTGCGTTTTCCGAACACGTCGGTTTAAATGCACTATATCCCCTACGGCCTACACAACCACATGATGTTCAATGATCTCCTCAACACCAACCACAGACTTGAGTTATTATCCTAAATATTGAAAATGTTGAGTTATTTTACAATGTCTTGGAAACATTTAGATTATGTAAAATTTTAGGGACTTTGTTAGCAGTGGTGCATAAGTATAAACACAATAATACCCATGGCATGTTTCAATATCATCATCTTATAATTAACTACTATATTTACCCAAGAATGTCACTCCACGTTGACCAGCCCCCCTCATTAATAATCATGAGCAGGTGACATCACTCCACATTGAACAGCCCCCCTCATGAATAATCATGAGCAGGTGACGTCCTCCAAATGGACACTCCCTCCATTAATAATAATTAGCAGGTGACGTCACTCCACATGGGGGGGCGAGGCGCCTCCTCCCCCCTCCTCAGCGTCAACTTACAACCCTCACTACAAAGGCAGAACCCTCACGTCACGCGATCTCCGTCACGCTATTGAGACATCGAAGTAAAAAGGTCGTCATGATGAACAAGGGATTATGACATTTAAATGAAATAAGTCTGTGTCACCGCGGCCTTACAAATCGCACACGAATTGATGCAATGAATATATCACGTCGCGGTCTGCTTTTTGCTTGCAAGTTTTAGATTTACTGCAATACACCCGTCCTTGGACGGGCAAAAGGCTAGTAGAGTATAGAGTAGGCCATTCCTTCACATCAGAGAGAAAAGGCAGAGCGATTGGCTGATGTGCAGTTGGAGGTTTAATATATTGGGCGAAGTGATAAGGATGGCCTTTTAAATGGTCCTGGGATATTATATTTGGGTTTCTGACAAGCATGTTCAATTAATATTGACTACCGGGTGTTGTATAGCTGTTGGAACAACAATGCTAGGCTAAGATTTTCTTTGTTCTTAAATCTCCAAGAGGCCTTTAGATTCTAATAAAAGGGTGCCTTTCTATATCCTTTGTGTGCAGGAGCATTGGATCGGTGTGTAATGGGCATCAGTGCAGTGCAGATATTGCAAGGTTGTGATGAAGCTGTTCCAGCAGCCTTAGAGAGTGCGAGCCATCCAGCAGTAAACCTGAAGCAGGCCATGGCTCGACGCAGCTTGGCCGCTCTCAAACACGCAGCCCACCACAAGCTTCACAGCCTGGCCACCAACCTGCTTGCATCCGATGTCAATGACAAGGTATTTAACATAAAACATGTTGACATCTCTTTAACATGCGTTTGGCATACTCATTTGTAAGTTTAAACTAGACAAAACACATTTGCCTTTCACGAAAAAACTACGAATGAGTGCCTAATTATTTGACGATTGAATTAAAGTTGAATTCACAAGTTACTGATTTATTACATTCTCATTTAACAATGGTTACATTTAATGAGTGAATACTGCCTGCTATGACATGGTCCAGTAGCATGGTCATTCATGAAAAAAGTGCACGGAGAAACGTGGAGAAATTAGTTGATCGGAATAACACCTAGACAGAAATAGGCACAAATGGTTAATGGCATCATTCAAACTGTAAACAAAAGTGGGCCTGGGAAGCTTGATGAGATGATGGCTGATGGTTAAAAATCATGGCAAAGTGACAGATAATACATTTTACGCATCTGAGAGAACAAGGAAATGGAGCGTTGAAATCGGTTATTTGTGGGCGCTGCACTGGCAAGATGTTAACTCCTTCACCTGGTGTGCAGGAGGTCGTCGGTTCGATCCCGACCCTGATTGATAACTGCGTATTTGAAGTTAGCTTGTTCTCCCCCTGGTCACGTGGGATTTTCTCCAGGTCCTCTGGTTTTTCCCTCCACATTTAGAAACATGCGTTTAGAGTATTTGGCTGCGATCAATTTCCATATGATAAGCCAATTCATAGAGCTATCGTTTGTGGCCAGATCGCTTCTGAAAAAGAACTGTATAGCTCAGTGGGCTTTACTTGGTAAAATAAAAAATAGATTAGTTTGTTGTTTATTTTTAGATTATTGCATTATTGTGAGATATGGCAGTAGCTTGGGGAGGATTTTATTCAGCAGTGGTTCACCATGGCTGTTAATGATAATTTAATTTTATCATCTGTGAATACCATCATCTTATTATCCATTTATAAATCTAGTCCAAAGGATTTTAGGTTTTTTTCCATATTTAGACATGTTTCAGGAGGAAGGTTTAATTTGTCTGCACACTCGGATAGTTGATGGTAAATGTTGTCTACCTTTTTAGGATTCAAGTAAAAAACATTCACCTTTTAACTTGACGTGTTATCTTTCTGTTTTGTTGCAGGATGCGCTCCCGAAACACTCCAACACGGCACTGCTAGTTCAGGCCCTTCGCATGAGTTTGGGAGATCCGGACATCCATGTGCTATTTTTTGACGTGGAGGCTTTGGTTGTACAGTTGCTGACAGAAGAGGCATCACGCCCAGTACCTGCGCTTATTTCTCCAGACACCCTACGTAGGCCGTCCAGTTTCTTGGACCGTGGAGGTTTGGCAACATCCTCTTTTCTTGCTGGGAAGAAGGCCGGTGACATATTTCAGCAGGTCAAAGATACTATCAAGGAAAATATCAAAGGTAACTACGTAGTTTATCTTGGTTTGTGTGGCAAAATAGCATCCCTAAATACGTGTTTACTTCATTTAGGAATATTAAGTATTATTTTTACAGTATAACACCTTCTTTGTACACCCCCCTCGCTCTGTACAGACGATGCATTCGGGGAAAAGGCCATGCAGAGTGAATCCATGCAGAGGGAACCCAGTTTTACAGAGTAGCCAAATTAGTAACAACCATTTCATGATAGGTCAGATGAATGGGTACACTGGATAAAAAGATCATTGAATACCAGCTCGCTCTGCGGTATTCATCTGCAACCTCACCACGCTGCACTATTTGTGCTTGCGTAACTAACGCAAACATTTCCGCACGTTGAATTTTTTACATGATTTCCGTAAAGTTGGATATCCGTAACTCGGATCTTCTGCATCTCGGGAACTTACTGTATGCATGTAATTTGAACTTTCGCACCGTATGTAGCCAATAGTGCTAAGCGGAGGTGCAGGGGAAGGACAACGAACTAAACACAAAAGCATTGTCAAAGAAATGAGTCAACTGCTATAGATTTAAAAGTACATAGCTCCAATGGCTTCCTAATACCGGATGCAAGAGCATTCCAGACGGCTATAGAAGCCCATCTGGTGATGGAAGAAACTGTTTAATTTACAGCCTTACATAATAGTCTCAGTGACTGGGTTTTTGTCACCCTAATCAAAATGGAATTCTAGTCCGTTGTGATAGTTAAGGACAGTATCTCCATGTTTAGTAGGTAAATGTCTCTCACTTTCACCTCATGCAATTAAATTTGTATGATACAAGAAGTGTCTTTATCATCTGCAACATTTTTGAGTTGCAGGGTGTGTGAAAATTCATGTCTGCGATTTTCCTTAATTTGCCTTCCTGCTTTGTGGAATGACTTCCTATTCACTGACAAAAAATGCATGAATGAGAGACACGTGGAAATGACGCTCTATTTACCGGCGGGTTATCAGCGACTTTTTAAACGTGGTGCCAAAAATACATTTTCAGTACCGGAAAAGATATACGGGAGACCCTTGCATATCGCGGGGGTTACGTTGTTTGAAAGTGCCACGAAAGCCAAAACCGCGCAATACAATACTTCAGCCTTGCATAAATAATGGGGTTAGGTACAAGGCAGCCAAACATAAACACGCAAAAACATTATACAATAAATATTCCAAGACAATAAATAGTATAAATCCTGTACTTATGATCCAAAGCAGGTGTGTGTGTTTGTGGGGAGTGGTCGCGCTATGAACTCGGTGACTCGAGTTAAATTCCTGCTCACGCCCAACACCAGTGACGATTATCTGAATCGTTCCTGGGCCCTCCCCTAGGTTGACTCGGCCTCACATGAGTGCCTGGTATGATGTGTAAACATCATCACTGGGGAGACAAAGGCGGCCAGGCATGATGCTGGCCACCCACCTCCTCGTGTGTTGTGCCGGCCTTCATAGGTGCTCGCTAATAGCACTTGCCCCAACAGTTGGTTAAGGCTACGCTGTGGATCTTTGTCTTTGTCCGCGAGGTACTTGCACGGCAAAGATCGAGGTACCACTGACAGCCTTGCGTCCCTCGCTAGCACCACGGTGTCAGTCAATGATGCAGTTCTTCCGGGTACACTAGAACCACGACAGGCCAAAACTAACCACCGTGGTAGCTACAATAGTTCAAAATCGCAAAAGACAAACCTGCCGATATTCACGGGTTTCCTGTATCCACAAATTGAGGTCTTCCATCTGGTCGTCCATTTAGAGATATTTAATCTCCATTCGGATGCTAAGGATTAAGCACTGTTGTGGACGTTACAGCTAAACTCCCCTTAATCTGGAATAATAATTAGAATGCTCCTGAAACATGTATGTGTTACATTTTTAAGCTTGCGTGTTTAGACACAGACATTGGTAAACTATGATATCAATCCTTATTGTATTTTGATGCTTGCTGAGGACAGTTATTCACCGTACTTTATCCTCCATACTTTATCCTCCAGAGCATCTGTTGGATGATGATGACGATGAGGACGAGCAAGATCAAAGTCACGATGGAAATGTGGAACGCCGGTCTCACCACTCCAAGCCTCTCACTCTACAAGGC
The DNA here is from genome assembly GCF_965212315.1 of Lampetra planeri. Classification (NCBI taxonomy): domain Eukaryota; kingdom Metazoa; phylum Chordata; class Hyperoartia; order Petromyzontiformes; family Petromyzontidae; genus Lampetra; species Lampetra planeri. The sequence continues at coordinate 2,914,170 of NC_136109.1, read as the reverse complement.
GCAAATCTGACCATGGAAACAGCGAAGCTGTTCATGTCCTGTCTGCACACTTGGGGACTCGATCAAGCACTTGATGAGATCTGTCTCTCCAGGCTTGGCTTGCTGAAACCTCACTGCCCTGTCTCATTTGGACTGGTTTCACGTGGGGGGCACATGTCTCTCATGCTACCTGGCTGGAGGCGTCACCATGCTTCAAGTGTGTAAAATGAAATTTAATTCTCTAATCATTGTGTTGTTGCTATGACAAATGACAGTTTTTGTACGTTTGATAAGTCCTTCCAATATCTTATTGGTTTCATAGCATCTTAATATGAGTGAAAGTAAGTATATTTTGTATGTTATAAATATAATAACTTGTGCTCAATGTCAAGAGGTGATCGCGGTCATTGCAGTTGATGTCACCACACCTCACCCACCACTCCTTTCGATTAAATCTCACAGCTTTTGCAAAGTTTGCACGTGACGTCGAAGGTCTACCCTCCACAGGGCATACCACTCTGCATCTAACGATCCATCAATCTAGTAGAATTAAATTATTGCACTCGTGATAATTGGATCAGACCATGGTTATAAGAAGCATTGATTTGCACTTCATGTAGATTAAATACAAGTGATATGTTTATGCTATATTTAGGATAATGGTTAACTCGGTTTTGTTGACTATGAAAACAAATATTTCTTTTCTCTTTTGTTAAGGCATTATGGTTCTTTATTTCTATCCTGAGTCAAAGCCATTACTTTATTTTTTTCTCCTCTCTCCATCTAGCTTCCATCCTCTCGTGTTGTTCTGCAGTAGTTTTTTCATTTTATTTTTTCATTTATTTGGTAGAGCCCTGTGAGCCATTCGACTCTTAAATCAGTAGTAGTATCCCCAAGCATCGTTTACGTTTTCTGCGGTTATGCATGGCCTCGCCACTTTAACATTCCTCCACTTTCCTTTATTAATCTCGGGCCTAGCCCCTCTGTATGTCATTCACCTGCCGTAGGGTTCCATCGACCTGCTACTTACGAGCCTGCACGCCATGTTTGCATGAAATTCCTTTCACACTTGCGACTCTTCAAAGTTTCTGTGACAAATTATCCACCCACCTCTCACTGAATTTTACCTCCCCAACATCATACCTGGACAATAAGTAGATTCCGATTCGATCCTATTTCTTCATCCGTGTAGTCTTGCACATGACTAGCCGATGTTTGTTAAACGTCTATTCCATGTGTAAATCGACCCCTGGGTATATTAATTCATTCAGCATTTCTCTACAATTTACATCTCGTGAAATATAATACGAGTGTGAAATAAGCTGTCGGGAGATTAAAGATTACATGTTATTGTGTTTTGCCCTCAGATATTGAGCAGGAGAAGACTTTAAATAGCACCCTTGGTGTTTCAAAAGCTGTAACCACACAGCATCTGCTCTCCATCATCTCACTGTCCAACACCCTCATGAGCATGACCAATGCCACATTCAAAGACAGCACCAGCAAGAAGCTGCTTCACAAGTGAGTAAAATAGCAATGGTATATTTTAAATAGTTATTTAATGCATTCATCTAATTTCCATCAAATATTGCATTAATTTGCTACTCATGCAATAACGGAACATACGACAATTGGTAGCAGATTAGGTATCAAAACACAAGGGCAGCAGGTAGATATTTAATAAATACATATTCGAAGGGGAGTAGGCCTCGGTAACACTTTTGTCAATGTTATTCATGGCGACATGAAGATTTATATTCGGAAAATGGTATTCGATTTGCTGACAACACGGCCGTGATAGCATCCAATGGCCATGAGCTACTGGATACACGACAGTAACTTAAGGATGATGGCTGCAATGCTCGACTCAAGATAAATATGAGAAAAACTTGTTTAGTTTCAAATGTATTCTGGTTCTTTCGGTAAAGTCACGTAGGTATAAAATAAATTAAATCACGACGTTTCGATTGCAACACAAGCAATCATCATCAGGTGGGAAAACCACAGCAAGAATTTTTTTTGCTGAAGTGGGAGAGAGAGTTGCCGTGGTAAAAAAAATGTTGCTGTGGTTTTCCCACCTGATGATGATTGCTTGTGTTGTGCCCGAAACGTCGTGATTTAATTTAAAAAAAATGTTTTATACCTACGTGACTTTACCGAAAGAACCAAAGAGTATGGATCCCTGCAGTCACGAAAACTTCAAATCTAGATTAGTTTCAAATGTATTTTGTTGAACCAGGTGAGAACTCAAATCTAAATCACATACAACAAATTCACTCAACGAGAGATATATGTCGGAGGGACACAATGACATTAGACTGTGCATACTTAGGGCCCGCTACCAAGGTGGAACACGATCAAATAGTTAAAATAATATGCAGAAGAGAAACTGAACTCGATAGGGAAAGCATCATAGCAATGTGTCTAATAAAGAAAGTTTTTAATCATCAAGTACCACCTATGACATCTGAAGACAAGCTTAGGCAGGACATATCACAAGGAGGGATGATAGCTTGTTGGTGAGAATAATGACTGAATGGCAGTCAAAGGAAAGAATGAGCCCACTGTGGAGATGGAGTGAAACGTTTGTCTGCTGTGCAAGTGATGGGGGGATTGTCGCATCGCGGAACTGTTAAAAATGTCAGCGGCTTGGGAAGGCTTTCATTCAGCAAGTTGACTGATTGTGGATGATAAGTTAATATTCCACAGTCTTCTAAAAATTTTCATTTCAATTCATAAATACAGCAAAACTTCGGTTATTCGGGGTCGGTCGAGCATTCATTTTATTTTGCAATTATCTGGCCGCTGTTTACATATGGTTATCTGATGTTTTTACTCCAAATAACTGGAGTTTTGCAAGTGAGGACTCCGGGGAGATGAGCTGTGATGAGTTGTAGACGTGTGTTTTGTGAAAACCAAGTGAAACCTCGGATAGCTCACATGGATATGTGTATCCCACATTACCCTGGATAACTCGAGATTTGTATAGAGATGAGTGAGGTCTCAGCCTTACATGGCAGCTGTGAGAGAGGGATTTGCTGGCAATACAGACACGATGCGTATTGTATTAAAGATTCTTACGAGTCAGTATTTTTATTCAACAATTGTAAAGTATAGATTAAATAAATGGCATACTAGAGATGTGTTTTCCATAATGTAACCCAATTCTTACGATTGCTTTAAAAAAATGTAATGACAACAAAACCCATAAAAACAGAAACCCAGTTGAGGAGAATTGTTACAATTTCGGGTCATGATATGATTTAAAATAGATATATTTTGTATGTATATACTAGTAACCCGACCGTCCATCTACGTGCCCCCCCCCCCCCCCCCATGATCCAATCGAAATCCCTAATTTCGATCGGATCATTGGGGTTTATTAGTAATAAGTCGGCATTTTGCGACCCCCACTGCCACTGTGTAGCAGATTATTATGTGCCAGGGACTCTATGAGATGATAGGACAATAGTCTGAGTCCATAATTGGCAATAAGTAACGGCAAAGCGGTTATAAGTGACTCACAGAATTGTGCGCAGTTGCGTCTACAGGACACGACTTCCCTAAAGGCAATCACCTTCAGCGAGCGCGATGCCGATCACACGCGGTTCGAATTCGACCCTCGATCGATGGCTGCGTCATCGCCGCACACGCGTCTAATTAAAAGCAAGGGACAAGTCCTTACTAACAACTCCTATCATTATTCATTGCTGGAGGGGTTGCCCACCCCTACCTGAAAATCCTGGCTCCGCCATTGCCTGCAACCCAGCACTGTGGAGGCGAGGGTTGTTGGGTCACACAAATGTTGTGAAACTCCCTTCCCGTCGACGTCAAGAGTTGCCATACCCTTACTCGCCAGGAGATGGCGGTAGAGAAAATGTGGACCCCATATTTTGTATATGTATCGGATGGAATGTCGCCCCCTTGTTTTGGTTTTCTCCACGTAACTCATTAATTTTTGGAATTTGGTGCTGGTTCGCCATGTGACTGTCTTTTCCTTGCACTTCTGGGTCATTCTTTCTCTTCGAAAGTGAGCTCGTACTGTGTGGCGCATTATACCTTGAAATTATTATACCGTGAGAGCCATATTTAAGTTGATTTACTAGCGAATCAAATGAACATGAATGTGTGCTTTTGTAATGTTTCCACATTTTTAATAGTTAGTTTCCTTCTAGGCCTCACAGACAGGGAAGCCATGATGGGGTGAAGACCAAGGATGACAGTCCTGCTATCAACCCAGTCATCCAAGGACAAATTAAACAAGGTATTAACTTGCAAAAATTCCCGTGGCCTTTAAATACATCTTTCGGTTATTGTCAGAAGTATTGACATTGGCAAATATCACACCACCACAATTGTGCAGTTTACCGTATGGAGAACTCATGCTTAGAATGGCACCGAGAGGAGGGGGCATGAGTCAGAAGCATCTCATTATTGACTCATGGAAGCTAAGTGAGCGTCCTGAACAAGGATGTTCGGCTAGAGCAGGGGTGGGGAACCTTCTTTCTGCCAGGAGCCATTTGGATATTTATAACATCGTTCGCGGGCCATACAAAATTATCAACTTAAAAATTAGCCCGTTGTTATATTTGGTCAAACATTTAATTAACTCACCCCTAATGCGATGGCTGGAACTGCTTCTCTTTGGCGAGGCGTGTGATGTTAGCTGGTATTAATGATGTTGCTAGTCGCAACTGCGGTTGCCTTGGCAAGGCCAGACATTCCCCACCCCTGGGCTAAAGGATGATGGCCAATACTGGTAATTGACACCAAACAGAGAAAAAAACGTGCCTCAGAGGATGACAATTTCAGAGGCTGCGAGATCAGTTTGTGCAAGATTGCGATGGTTTCTGTCATTTTAAGACCAGGAGGGAGAACGACAAAATGGGGAGGCCTTCATCCAGCAGTGGATAGAAAATGTCTGTTTATACCTAAGCTTAGGCTGCTCCCGTATAAATTTAGTTTTGAGTTTGACAGATGAAATTATATTTTCATGTGGATACACATGCTGAAGGAGCGACTGTCGCCTAATGGCTATCAGACCGTATTTGCAATCCGGATCGATTTCATTTTCCAGTGCGGAAGTTGAAACAATGTGGGAAGTTTGTCAATTCCTGCTCCGTCTGTCTGCCAGCGGCAGTACAAATGGCTTCAGCAAAGTCGATGAACAGGTTGCTTTAGCAAACAGTTGCAGGGCTGCACCTCTACATTCTTATACACGCTTACCTATGACCAAGTAGTTTTATTCCAGGCGCATCAATGCATTAATATGTGCTTTTTCGGTGTGGACGCTCAAATCCACAGTCCACATACAACTCGCGCATTTGCACAAAATGAGTTTTTGTTCCACTTTTATCTTGCTGCATTATGTTATACAAGTGAAGTATTGGAAATGACGGCAGGAAACTCCTTGACGGGTAACACACTTCTTTTATTAAATCTTCACTTATCTCGATACAACGTGTGGTCTCTATTCTTCCGAGTACGGTCACCATACACCGGTACAACTCGTAACCTCTATTCTTCTTATAGCACACTGTACTTGACTCGTGTAGACCCTCTGCCTCCGTCTACACTCTTCACTCGTCTCGTGTAGACTCTAGGCCTCTGGCTACACACACATCACTCGTCTCGTGTAGACTCGTCTCGTGTAGACCCTATGCCTCCGGCTACACACACATCACTCGTCTCGTGTAGACTCGTCTCGTGTAGACCCTATGCCTCTGGCTACACACACATCACTCGTCTCGTGTAGACTTGTCTCGTGTAGACCCTATGCCTCTGGCTACACACACATCACTCGTCTCGTGTAGACTCGTCTCGTGTAGACCCTATGCCTCTGGCTACACACTCTGCATGCTGACACTGCATGCTCACCCTACACTCCGCCTCTGGGTTACACAGAGTCCCGGTCCTCACAGGACTGCGGGACTAGGTACCGCAGGGCCCTATCTCTTCCTCTCCGTCTTCAGTCTTCGCTGGTTACACTCTCCCCGTGCGCATCACCTTATATAGTCCCTCCTCCCGGGAGACAGAGCGGATGCGGACCTCGAAGTGAGCATCGCTCCTTAGTGAACCAATCACAACGCGCTATCTCTACAATCCTCTTTCCCCCAGCGCGTGTTTCCACTCACCAACCAATCACGCCGCGCTGCCACCCGATCACTCCCACACCAGCGCGTCACCGGCACCCAGCCAATCAGCACCACACAACCCACGATCCCGCGCTGACCCCTGATCCCTCACCGTCAGCGCGCGTCACCACACACACATCCAATCACGACGCGCTGGCACCTGATCGCTACCCCAGCGCGTATCACCACTACACAAGTACTAGTTGTCTGCAATTATTTATTCCGTTGATTATGTATTCCTTTTTTTAAACGTTTTATTTACTTTCTGAAGCAGCTTTTAAATTAAATTTGTAAACATAAAAGTTATATCACAGTTCTACAAATGAAAGGGTTTCACATAATGACCGGTATATGCAGTGTTCACATTTTATGGAAAAAGTACTGTTGGTGAGCTTGGAGAAACATGAATCAAATAATCTCCTTCACTGATGTAATTCCACATAGAAATACAAGATAATAATGTTTAGTTTTATATTACATCGTCGTTCGTGCAATTTGCGTCTCGCATTCGTTGAGGAACCACAGAGAAATGGGAAGGCGGCCAGGCGGACAGCGGGCACCAACAATTGCCCAAGTTCTGCAGTCCTCAATATATTGAGATAACATCAGCCGATGAACAAGTGCTTATGCATGTGGGAGGAAACGGGAGCACCTGCAGAAACCCTACGCATGCAAGGGGTGGCAACATTCCATCCCATTACAAGCCTGCACTTTGCGTTACGGTCAGCCAGGGAATTGCACCTCAATGCCCATGGTGCTGGATTACAGGCATACATAGCTAACACTGCTCAGATTATAGTTTGCCTATTGGCCCTCTACACTTATATTACCCTGCAGCATTTGTTTAAATGTGCGAACTCTTTACCAGATTTTTTTTCTGGTAAGTTCCCCCCCTCTATACTATTGGTAGCAGGTCTGGAATGCCGGTAGGCCAATATCCTCAAAGGTACTTTTGAATGTTGACATATGGAATGGAAGGTTATTTCATGTATAACCCAGAACCTTTGTGATCACACTTGGCATCTTCCCTTCATTCTGGATTGACTCTGCATGCTGCTTATTCTATTTAGCGGAACCTACAAATGTCATTGCTAGTCGTCATAATTTTTGCAAGAAGGGTAGGAGAATTACAAGCCTTTAGACAAATTACAAGCCTTGAGCTTACATGATATTCTACAAGACGAAGTCGTTATTTGCCCAAGCCCTATTTTTTTAAATCTTTTATAAATGAATGTCAGTGTTGAGTGTGTTGGTGATGATGACATTAAGTATGGGGAGAGGGTGAAGGGAAGAAAGGATGGGTACACATCAGTAGGTGCAGTTCAGTGAGAGAGTTGTAATAAAAGCTAATATATTGGGATTGATTTGGCCTTCCTTACACATTCCTGAATTTGGTCATTACTGCTTAAGTAAATAGTCTACCAGATCGATAGCAAATGTGAAAACCTGCTAACATTTTCTCTCTAAATCATGTGCTATATTTTGTCTGCTAAATACCTTTCTTCCTGCATCTTTGCAAGCTGATCTTTCTGAGGCTTCAAACTATGGCTTGGCAGTGCATAGCTCCGTGCCAGTCAAAGAAGGTATTGTGTTTGCATGCGCTCTTTGGCTTCTGCACCTTTATTTGTATAATTGTTTGCACTGTACTTTATGAACGAATAAACTGGCATGTGTATTGTGCTTTATCATGTAACGGAATATCTCACAGCACAGATCCCCCGTGTTGTCAGCTGTCCCTGTGTGGAACAATTATTCTTGCCAGTAGAGGGTGATGATTGATTTCTATGCAAGTAATTTGTGGGTTATTTTGCTAATTCTGAACCGCACTTGACGTTGCAGATGTTGATGTTGTGTAGAACAGAGCGAGAAATATACAAATGCCACGCAGAAAGGTGTCCCAGTTGTGGAATCGAACCCAAGCCCTTCTTACTGACCCTTCTGCCCCACCGTAAATTGGCAACAGTGATTATGTACTTAGGGCAGTTATTGTAACTGGACCGAGATAAAAAAAATAAAAACAATTTAAAAGATACATTTCACTACGTCAAAAAAAAACGGAACAATCAAGGTGATACCTGCTATGACATGCATTGGAAACAGAATATCGAACAAAAGCTAAAATATGTGCAAATACTTTTGGAGAGATGCATGCTGGTGATGACATTGAGAGAGAACATCAAGTTGAGCATAATGACATAATTAAACTGTAATGAAAAGTTCATGGGCTTTGGCAGGACACGCTCGAAGGAATTGATGGCTGATGTTCAAGATTAATGAACGTGTCTGATAGGATGTCCATTGAGGTGATTGAGTAATAGGTTTGTGTGCAATTGCCAAGTAGATTATTACATTCCAGAATCATAAGGTGGTGGTGGCGTTTTAAGGCCTTAATCTAATAGTGGATAGAGCATGGCTGACGATTATTATTTTTAAGGTTATTTTTAATAAGGTACACAGATAGCACCCTCACATTGGCATGGATAAGAGTAGTGATGTATCAGGCTTTTATAACGTCTTACTACAAGTATTGAATGTGTTCACTCAGATCAGTTATCAGCATATTGGAGGATAGTCCTACATCCTTGTTTTTGGTGGAATATATTGAGATTTAGACTACCATCCCACTGGAGCCCTAAATTAATATTACTTCGGTTTGATGTAGAGATGTATCCCCATCATGGTAATGTGGAAATTATACCGTTTAGTCCAATACTTATTTGTATAAAGGGGCACAGATTTATTTTACTGTAAGTGACAGTATCAACATGTTTGAGTACAATCGACAAACGTGTAATGCCTTGTGTGATTTGGTCAGATACAAATGCATTTTGATGATGGTGCGTGACTCTAGGGTGGAGTCAACTGGCAGCCCTGCACTGTGTAATGTTGCCAGAACTACTGGGGCCTGGGAGTTTCAGGCCACCGATGCTTGAAATGCTGGTGAATAGGTGGCAAGATCGTTGTTTGGAGGTAAGCGACTGCTTTAGACAAGGAGCTTGAAACAACGGATGAGAGATTCTCTCTACAATATTATGAATTGTCACGGTTACAATTAATTCCACAGAGCACTTACAGAATCTTTATACAAAGTAAATGTAAACATTGTTTTGAACAATGTTTGCTATAGAGCCATGTATTGTTGCAGCTTTTTTAATGGCGCCACTTTAACTACAATATTGTTGTGTCGCGGTGTATCTTACGACGCAGAGGCAGGTAAGTTGTATGGGCTCACGCCAAGTTTATTAGGGGCTTCCGCCTAACTGGGTTACAGGCTTACGCCTAACACCTAACACCCTAGCCTATAACTCCCCAGAGGACAGGGTACTGGGGATCCTACTACCCCGGCTCTCTGGGCTCTCCTCCCTGCACCGGCCGAGGGCTCAACCAACTCCGGCCGGTCGGGTGAAGTAGCCACCCTTAGCCTCCTGTGAGGATAACCGACCCCGGGTCCCAACCTTCACCCCCTCTCGTTCCCGGCTCCCACGACGACCCCGCTTACGTCACGGGCTTCCCCTTGAGTAGCACCTTGGGACATGACGTCACCGTCCCCCAAGGGCTGCCTGACGACGTCACTCCCCGCGACATCACTCACTACTCCTCTGCATAAGTAACATGGCAACAATAAAATGTCATTGTTAATTGCAGCTGTACATTATCAGAATCGAAATCTTCATTTAGATTGAAGGAATCCATTGAGCGATTAAGCCGTTGTTCACGGATGTCCAGTATGGGTGCATCAAAATATAAATCGTACACCATATTGGGGGAAGCTTAGAATGGGTGGTTGAACGAGAGAGTTTAACACCTGTAAAAAATGTTCTGTGGATTAGTAGAAGCCACCAAACTTAAGTTTAGCAGTAACAAGTTACTATTATTTACACATACTTGTGAAAGTGCTAAACTGCCTGTGCCCTCTCCTCTTGGCTATAGTGACTCTATGCTGAAGATCCTGATTTTTATCCTCCTTAATGTCACCTTAGACCTCCCCATTACTGCTTTCATGCCCCCATGGCATATAGATGCCATCAATATCTTATAATGTAGGTGACACTCATTTTATTTCATGATTAGCTGAACACTTTCTAAATGAAGTAAATTCTCATTCACACTCACATTTTCGCTTTAACGCAGTTTTCTTTTATGGAATGTTTTTCCGCTTAACTTGCACTGTGCCCGCTATAACGCGAGTTTAGTGCGTGGCGGACTACTTTTCTGAGTGGCATGGGTGCTGGAAGCATTGTTCAGTGATGCTGGGAGCTGGTACTTCACTGATGCGCGCTGTGATGCGTGGCGTGCCTTCATTTTCCTCAGTCTCTGTTCCAGCATCTTCTGTGTGCGTAGCGTCATCCCACGCGCTTATCATTTTCACTTGCCTGTCTCTTGCTGTCACACACAACATATTTACAGAAATGCTATATAAACACAACACATTTAAAAACAAAGAAGTGTATTGTACTGTGAAATATAAACAAGAAAATTATGGGCTGGAACGTCACCCCCAACTTTTTCATTATTCCCTATGAGAAAATGACCTCCGCTTCTTACGAATTCACTTTCCGTAGAAATTTTCAGAAATACAACACCCGCATTAAGCGAGGACTTGCTGTATATCACTTTACAAAGTGGTGTAATGGTCAGCTTTGTAATTTATTAAAAGAGTTATGTTTTGTTTGGATTAATATTTCTTCTGAAATGTGAAATTTGCTGCATTCATATTGTTATACATCATTGCTTATGGGAATGTATAAATGCAACATTTTACATTCTGCAATAATTTTTTACCAACAAAAAGTGTTTAAGTCACTTGAGAAATATGACTAGTAGGTACGCAAATGCATTACTTGAACTATCACATTTTAGTTGTTTACGGTGTAAATGCTTCATTCATTAATATGTCCTTAATGTATTCGTATAAAGTACTCTAATTGATTTTGCTCCTGCTTTTGTGTTAAAAAAATATCGGTCAATTTTTACATTTTATAATGTTTTCAATTTATTTGCCCTTTGTAGTATGTATGTAGATTTTTTTTGTACGTATGCCAAATGTATATTTTTACTGTGTCATTATTCAAATCCTTATTGTTGTAGAAACCATAGCTTAAATGTATCTATCGTCTCTGGGTTTTGTGCAGGTTCGAGAGGCAGCCCAGGCACTTTTATTGGCAGAGCTTCGTCGTATTGGCCATGAAGGGAGGAAGGAGGCAATCGACACGTGGGCTCCACACCTTCCGCAGTATGCCGAGAACCTTCACTCGCGTAAGTATGATTACACAATCGGGAAAACATCATCTTCTCGCTCGACTGCATCTCAACTTCCTTCCCACGTTTTGTTATTTCACAGCAGGACAAACGGGAGAAGTTGCCCCAAGTGCATTGAATAGTCCTGAGCCTCTAGGAATGGATCTCAAGGGGATCGAGGAAGAGCCCGACCTCGGTGATGAAGAAGTATCTGCAGGTAAGCTTGCAACATTGCAAGCTGACAATTGATACTGGGGTGTATTTGCAATGCTGTAATTTTCCATAAAACATTGTCACTGTCCACATGGTTCTTTTAACACATGCAAGACACAACTTTGTTTAAATTCTGATTGAAATTAGTTTTGTTGCTTATGTAAAAAATGCACTGATTGACCGATGGGGTCATGCGGTAATTATCAATCAGATAACAAGATTAATTTTTATAAAGGATACTTGGCTATTGTCATTACATTTAATTCTTTGAACTTGCTTAAAATGTAGTTTTGTTCATAGGCCTTGCTATCCCCTACTTTATCCCCCAGGCCAGACCGTCCAGGCAAGATAGGAGGGCTGAGGTCAGGCCTCCTATCATTCGCTGTATTAATTATGATAAACATAGGCAGGAGTTAAGTTTTAAATGGCTCGGTAATCCACAAAAGTGCCGCAAAACAGAAAAAATGAAGTTATGTTAAACGGGAAGTTGCACAACACGATTGCAACAAATATGAGAAGTAAATAACACAAAATAGGAAAATATAAGAAAAATAACTTAGGAGTGTTAATTACACCGGACAGATTATTTTATTTTTATCATTAAACAACTCCTAGCCATCATGCACATCACAAAGTCGGCAACCGTTTGTACAAAGTTGCGAGGTGAAAACCTGCTTCATCTTCATTTCGCCATTGCTGCACACATTAAATAGAAGAGCATAAACATCATTTTTGCGAGCAACTTTATTGTAGTTTAACACGTTAGGCTTTCGCGACCAATATTATTCATAATAAACGTTTTTGGGTGAGATCGCGTTATTTATAAATGTGTCGTAACCCTTCACCACCCGACACGGCCAATCAGCAAAAAAGTGTCACGTTGACAAAAAGACAAAATTCTCGATTTGAAGTTTTCGTGACTACAAGGATCCATAATTTTTGTTTTTTTTGGTAAAGTCACGTAGGTAAAAAATATAATAAATTAAAATGAAAACAAAAAATAAATTATTTATTCACGACAGTCATTTTGCTGTGGCGGTTCCACCTGAAGACGGAGGCTTGTGTTGCTTCCGAAACGTCGTGATTTAATTTACTTGTTTTCATTTTAATTTATTTTATTTTTTACCTACGTGACTTTACCGAAAAAAACTAAAAGTATAAAAAACAAATAGTTCACTACTTTAGCCCACCGGTGTGTTGAAGAGTGAATCCACGACATTTACAGTTTTTGAGTACAACGTTTCGCTAGGAATTACATCCAGCCTCATCGGACAATTCGCCAGAATGGTGAAGCCCTCAATTGCTCCCGGTCTTAAACAGAACAGCAGCAGGGTGACGTCATCATTTAACTCATTCAAACTAAATCTTTAACGTTGTGTATGTATATTTGTACTTGTTTTAATGTACCTGTATTGTATGTCACATAAACAAATTATAAACTTCAATCTCTATATGATCTCTCAATTCCAATTTATTTTTTATCCATTAACCCCATGTCTCTCTTATCCATCGACCCCATTCCTTACATGATCCAGCGACCTAAAACCCTATTGATCCCCTCGCACAAATAAAAACACGAGCCACAGACCCCAATCTCTACAAAATCCATCAACACAAATCTCTTCTTGATCTATCACCCGTAATGGATGTGAAACCCCCCCCTAATATTTTTGTTATCCACCTATACAAATGTTCAGGCCCTTTGTCTTTTACCGTACTAGTGGGGAGCCCTGTGAGAATAAATGTTAATACAATACTTACAGGGGGTTTATTCAACCACTGATGGTTAATTGAATTTAAACTTTCAAATTATTTTGACTGCAATTACACAATAATGCAATAATTATTGTGTTATAACAAGAATAAAAACACATCCACATTTAGCTAAATAATGTTTAAAAGTAGGTTCTCGAGGCGATGATGTTGCAGTCTTTGACAGTTGCGGTGTGAAAGGCAAAGTGATGCCGACTTCGTTACAGGATGACATTACACTGCACGTGGGTGCGTGCATTTGCAGGTGATAATCATACTCTGGGTTGCGCCCGTCTCTTTTATGATTTGATTAATTACACTCGCGGTGTTGCCATGCCTCCTGCTATGATAAATATACTCGATAAGCAGATCTGGGACCAATAAGCCTAATTATCTGAATTAATTAAGTCAAAAGTAAAACATTTTAATGTAGTCTGCGTGAACTTCACTTCATTAGCTTGCAAATGAAACTCGGTCATCGGGATTGGTCGAGCGTTCGAGGAGGATATACGCACAATGATATTATCCACTTATGTAGATTTCTTTTTTTAAACAAGAACATGTCACATGGGTAATTTTATCCATGCTATCAAAATGTCACATCTCCTGCAAGTAATTTGTTTGCATATTTGTGTCTTTAAACAGGTTTTCCTTCAAATGCAAGTTCTCAATTGCGAAAAGCACCAGCATCATACGAGGAGCGGAGAAAACAGGCAACTGCAATTGTATTGCTGGGTGTGATTGGAGCAGAATTTGGAGCTGAAATCGAGCCTGCCAAGCTTCAACCAGGCAAAGATTCACGGCCAAGGTCCAGCAGCCAAGTTCCTGAAGGCTTTGGGCCTACCACGTCAGGAACAAACAACTCCCTCGCTCGTCATACATGTATGTCGTAGTTACATGCTCCTAGATTAGTTCCTGAAAGGATGAGTGGTTTATGTTGCCTATAGAGGCTTCAGCAAAATGTAGGTTTGCACACTGTAGTTTCATAATTTAGAGGATAACTACCCTGGCGGTTGTTAATGATATAACTCCTGTTACCCACAGGGTAAAACATATTGGGTAATTATTTGGAGTAATTTGCTGTGCGGCGACTCTCATCCGGGGAAACATCGTGATTAATAGGAAGCTGATTCACTGTGCATTATGGGTAAAGTAGCGGATAATATGAAGAAATCGAGTCACGATGTCTTCATGGACCCTACAGCTGCCGTGGATGTGGGTAATTAGGCTGCAGATGAGAGGAGTTGTGTATTTAAACCTTGTTTGGCTCATTTTATAAATGTGTATTTGCATTACACATAATTAAATACGTCTACTCAAATAGTAAATACTAGTTGAAGATGGCAGGAAGCTTAATCTGCACTATAGTATGTTTTCTTTGACTTATCATTACATTATTAGCAGTGATCTAATAATGCAATCACAACATTCACGTAGAAGGGAAATAATAAAAATAAAACAATAAAATTCTCACGACGTTTCGATTGCAACACAAGCAATCATCATCTGGTGTGAAAACTACAGCAAGAAAATTTTAGCTGAAGTGCAAAAAAAATACGAGGTGGAACTTTGTAAATGCCTTAAATTTGCTAGAAAATTATTTGCGAATATATGCTAAATGAAGTTAAACAAAGCATTAAATATTCAGTTACAAAAGCCTTTCTTTTCAAGAAAATTACGTATTGTTTGAGTCCAAAGAGTTTGAGTTGGACGCCTTTTGGCTTCCTCTGGTCTAACACCGTTTTGAGACGAGGCTCAAAAGAAAGATGTCTCTGGTGTCGACCAATCAGTTTCAAAGACAATGCATATATTATCTGAGTGATTTTTGTTAGCATTCTGACCACAAGTATTGTGGTTAATACAGACATGATTCCTTGTAAAAGGTTTCAGTTTTGTGTTGTAACATCCTTAACACCTGTTTTGTTGCCAGAAAAAAAGGGGAAAACCTATTCTCATATTTACATTGAATGTTACAACCAAACGATTCACCTCATTGTGCCTGGTTATGTTCTTGTAGGTAAGGCGTTGACTCATCTACTAAAACCAGCGAACATGAAGCTGTCTGCACACACGCCTATCAGACGTGCAGCTATCGACCTGATCGGCCGTGGCTTTACTGTGTGGGAGCCATACATGGATGTGTCAGCTGTTCTTCTAGGTCTGCTGGAACTTAGTGCAGATAGTGACAAGCATCTTGGCAAGTAAGTAATTTTTGGTTATTTCCCCAGTTGTGGGTGTTACGTTTTTAATTTGTAAGTACAACTTTTACTTAGTGGTGCTCTGTGGCAGTTGTTCTCAGCCGGTGGTTCGCACATAACCCCAGGGGACATGCGAGACTGTTCCACGTAATGGTGGTGGTCGCAGGATACTGTCACTTCGGGTCCCGAGGCAGTGTTGCTGTATCTGCATTCTAAATTATCAAGCTCTCTATTAAATCCCTTATATGGAACAAGCTTGTTTGCCTGTCCAAGGACGGGTGTATATTGCAGTAAATCTGAAATATTCAATAGAAAAATAGTTCAACTCATGATTATTAATGAAGGAGGGTGGGTGTTGCCCCATGTGGAGTGACGTCACCCGCTAATGGTTATTGGGGAGGGGTGTGGCATGTGGAGTGACGTCACCCCCTCAGGGTTATTGGGGAGGGGTGCCCCATGTTGAGTGACGTCACGCGCGGGACACACATTCTTGGCTCACTATATTCGTAATTTGGTGAACCCATATACTTGGGACGCTTTGGCGTTCTGCTAGGGCTCTTTTCCTTTAGATTTATTTTACAAATGCACAAAGTAATTGCTCAATACTGTCACAAGATTTATTTTCTTCCACATCTCACTGCTTTCTGGTGAATGCAAGTGACTGATGAAACTGCAGTAATTTGTTGAAATTTGAATCTGTAAATATCTAGTGAAGTATTCTATTGTTAACTACATTTCGTAGATGTTAATTGCATGTAAATTGTAAATCTCATGTGTTAAACAATTATTGTATTATTCGCAGTATTGTGTATGGTGGGAGGGGGTACCCAATAGATCTGGTACATGACAAGCAAAATGTTGGGAACCACCAGTCTATGGCATAAGCTGATATAAACACTATTTGAGACTTATGATTTATTGCTATTAATTAATGTATGTCGTTATGTTTTCTCGTTTGCCACCAGCGCAATGAGTGGATTTCCACTGACAGCAGCTGCAGACACTTGCAGATCAGCACGGCATGCCCTGTCCCTCATCGCCACAGCACGGCCTCCAGCCTTTATCACCACCATTGCCAGGGAGGTAAGCTGTTGTTCCTTGTATTCATCACCATTTAGCACACATTAACATATTCCTGCTGAGGGAGCTGGTAGGAACGTTGGGTTGCTCGGTCAATGGCCAGGGTCAACGACAGCGTGGTGTATTCCGCAAATATGGCTGACTGTGAGGGCGGGCACAAGCCGGCGTGAGTAGGTTAAACGTTGAGTTTTATAATGGCACCACGGGGTGACCAGCCCCTCCCCACCCAGCCCCACCCCTCCCACCCCCCTCCCCACCCAGCCCCACCCCTCCCACCCCCCCTCCCACCCCCCACCCAGCCCCACCTTCCCCACCCAGCCCCTTTCCACCCTCCCCTCTCCACCCAGCTCCACCCCTCCCATTTTTCGATGCACGACGGACGGACACAATAATCCCGTGGGCTGGTGTAACCAGGAGGTTCCTACCAGTATAAGTGTCTCCATATTACTATAACCTAATTAACAAGCATGTTTTATTTTTTCACAAACCATTGCCTGAATATGTGATAAACAAATAATGCATACAAATCATTGGTAGAAAATATCTGTATTTTAATTACTACACCCGAGTCTTAATATAATATACCATGAGTTTTCACTGAGATCAAAACACAATCTTCATGGAGTGCATCATAAGGTGCAGCATCTTGCTGTGCAGAATATTGGATGCTTTGTGTTTATTTACATATTCATGCTTATGTATATAAACCACTGTAAACTCTCTTGTCCAAAAATCTCCATGTTGCACTACTGCTGTATAAAGCAACACTCCCCCATTTTGAATGTGTTAAATTTAGCTGAATGTTGTCAGTTAGAGCATGTCATATTTAATTCATTTTAATTCCAAAAACTATTTTTAGTCCCATATTACTCCAGCAAATCTAAGCCCAGACATCTTCCATCCATGGCAATTTTTATGCTTAACAACCTAAGTTGAAGGGTCAATACATTAGCTGTCTGCTGCCCGTCTGTCCATTTGCGTGGGGCAAGGGGCTCTATATCCCTCACAAAGACATAAATAAGGCAGATGATCAGCTAAGCAGCACCACAGCCCCGCAAAATTTGTAACAACGTCACACAATACAAAGATGTCATGCTGTAATGCAATGACGTACTAACAACGTCACCGTGCTTACCTTAACACCGCGCTTACCCGTAGATACAAATATTTCCAGGACGCGGTTGGTAAATTGGTATACTGTACAAATTATATCGTGAGACGGAGTGTGAATCTGACCGATCACGGAGGTAGCGCAAGGTGTAGAAGACAGAGGATTGGGTAGCTACAGACCCAGGGATGCCTCGCGTCTCGAAGGAGTCTGCGAGATAACACACGGCAATGCTCATTTTGATTTCACTACCTGGCAAGACCCGCGATTCGCGTGTACTCAAACCGAGATGCTCGCGGTTGGCAAACAGGTATACAGAAGTAAATCCACGTATATTCAAATCTTGCGATTGGAAAGGGATTACTGTAATGATATTTAAATATAAATCTTAAAAAAAAGTAATCATAGAAAAAATTACTTAAATGTAATAGTTATTTCAATTTTTTTTTTATTGACAACTACAATGGAATAATTGTTTGAATGATTCTTAATATTTTATTGTAAAATGCTATTGTGTATATATTGTATATGTCCTTTGTCTAAGAAAGCCTGAGTATGTATAAATATTCTCTTATCAGGAGGGTGCTGTGATAAATTATTTGGCATATCGCTTCGAATTCATTTCAAATAGTCAAATGACCTTAACAGCCAACATAGCGTGGGGAGGTTTTCATCCATAATTGGGTGGCAAGGGGTGGAAAACGATAAAGTCAAGTCATGTTTAATCACACAGCAGAATAACGGTTTGGATTTAAGAAAAACCCAAAATGTATTTCAGAATATATAACAGGTGATGTTTCAGGAAATGTCCCTGCTGTATAGCACATAACTCGTAGTCTGTGCTCTCCTGACCACTCTTATAAACCCAGGATCTGTTCCAGTTGATGTTCAGATAGTGTTAAATTGGAAATAGAAGCATCATATTTGTGAGAAATAGGGGCTTTTTCACATGTCCCTCAATTTAAACTCGAACTGAATTGCATTTTGTGATTGATTAATACTCTGTCATATAAAGTATGCCCATTTATATTATTGTTGTCTCCCCCCACCCCCCCCCAATGTATATCCTTCATGTAATTCATACAATGCTTAAACTGTCTTGTAGGTGCACAAGCATACAGCATTAGCAGCCAACTCGCAAGCCCAGCCACCCGTCCATAGTGGCCTATCTCGAGCAAAAAGTGAGATCCTCAGAGTCATGGAGATCCTCGTAGAAAAGATGCCAAATGATGTGGCTGATCTTCTGGTGGAGGTACGAATAATCCTTCTATGTGACATTGATGAATGTGATCATTTTCATGTTTTTTTTTTATGCAAGAGCATTTACCACGTAACACAATATGTAAACAAAACCGAAAACAAGTCTTCGTTGTTGAATACACCAAAACCTTGCCCATCGCGGGGATGTTTTTTAAAATAGCCATAATCAGCAAATCTGTGATACGCAAACAGGGATATTAGGAAAACAGGGTTTGGTTCAGTTGATAATATGAGCACCTCTGATTGTGTATTGTTACCCTACATTAGCCCAAACATGAAATACGTCTCTTTAATGTCAAATATGATTCATATTTTCGATAGTGTTAAACATAAATTGTACCGTATATGTGTAGAATTTTATAAACATGTTGTGTGCGGTATTGCTGCGTGCATGTTTATGTAATAATATTCATGAAAATAAAGATTAATGACATATACGGTAAATATTATGCAGTTTAAAAAGGACAAACAAACTTTTACTAACTGTGATTAATGATGATGCGTGTGTATTCTGCCGTGGCAGCATCAGTACGAGCAGAGTGCAGTTCTAATATCGTGGTCTGCCACAAATGTTTGAACTACAGGAACGTGATCGGCAAACTATACCACAATTTGACATGTTCACATCCGCGATGGAAAATTCCATGATGGGCACCGTTTGGGTTTACTTTCATACGTCTTCTCATACGTCTTGGCTTTGTTGTAGCTAAATTGTTGTCTTGATATTGAATACGATCCATAATAGAGGTTTTTGGGTTAGATCGTGTAAATATATAAATCTGTCGTTAAAACCCGCCACCACCCGACACAGCCAACTAGTAAGGGTTGTCACGTAAACAGAATGTGGCCAATTCGTCACTAGTACAGCACACCGGTGTGTTGGAGAGCCAAGCCTGGTCGCGAAAGCCTACGTGTTAAATTTAATGCTATGTTTATTGTTCTACTGCATCCTATAGAACGTGCACATGTTCACTAGTTTCCTTTAAATTAAAAAGTGATATTGTCTCGCCGATTATCAAGCCGTTGGGACAGTGGTTTGTGAGTGTGGCTCTTAATTGGAAAGTTCAAATCCCACTTGGGGTTGACTCAGCCCTTCAATCTGCCAAGGTCCATAAAATGAACATCACTTTGTCAGGAGTCGACAATAGTTCACCAGAATTTGGGATTTTGCTCCGTTAGCTCAGGAATGTAAACAGGAAGTAAGTTCCACCTGATTCTTGATTGTCAAAGGAACCACTTTTTTACTGATTGAATCAGTTTCAGAATCAGAATATTTATTTAGACTGGAAGAATCCGATGAGCTATGAAGTTCTTTATCACAGATGTCCAGTTTGAAACTCTGAGATGTAATGCCCTGTTCTCAAGGGGGACAATAATTATGATGCCAAATTATTAGTTTGTTAAAATTTTCAAACAAACATAGAGCAATCCACATCTTCATTGGCAGCCCTGACTCACTCATATCGATTACACATTTCTGTGGTGGAGGTCAGTGTTTATCACAAGACCTCTGACTTGTAACAAGAGGTACTTGTTTTTAGCATCCTTAGTGGGGTGGGTGCGGGAAAGAATGGTCTGATTCAGCTCGCAACCATAATTTTCATACCAGACTTTTCGATTGCGAAGAATTGATTGCGCACAATTGTTTTACTAGTCCTTCCAGTCAGCAGTTATGTTTACTTTGTACTGTTTATTGTTTTACACTTGTACACGGCAGAACTTGTAAAAGTGAATTTATTCGTTTTTTTAGTTAGTCTAATATGATAATAGTTGCCGCGCATTTGTGCGGGATACACGGCCTACTCGGAGGGGGTTGCGTGACGTCAGCAGGCACACTGCGTAACGCTGCCGCATGCGGGTGACGTCACAGATGTCACAGATGTGACGTCACCGCTCACTTGCCGTGCAATATATTATATTCCCCCCCCTAGATACAAAAGTATATGTTTATACTTTTTACATTGTGTACAGTATTGAAGCTACCCACATGCCAAATTTAAAGTTTGTAGCTTGTTGGGAAGTATGCTAAACATTTCGAATAGAATCACACACATATCCACAAATTTCCCTTTTATATATATAGAAGAAGATTAGTAATTCGCCATGAGCCGAATTGCCGTACCTAATGGTCCAATTTCGGCATACACTTTGAGTGACGCCACACGCCACGACCAAAACAACGACTCAAGTCGTCTAGTGGCGGCGCGCATGGCGAGCGTTAGTGCAGACCCGTTGCTTTCGACTACCTTGTTTATACACTCGGTGCAAGCCAACTCTCTACATCAAGAAGTAATACAAAGAGAGTGAAGTATAAATCCCTTGGTCTGTGACACAAATCCAAAGTTTTGTATGGAATTGATACAGGTGTGTCAATGTGTATGATGTGTGAGGAGTTTTGAAAACTAATTTGGATTTTTGTTTTATTGGGGCAGGAGGCACTGGGGAGTACCATTGTACATAATTCGGAATATTGGATAATTCGTCAAGGCCAGAGCCCTATATGTGTCAAATGAAAAGGGGTTTACTGTATTGGAAAACCTCTTCGCACCCCGGTTTTATCGAATGTGTGTTTTGGCTCTCCATGGTTTATTTAACGAGGTCTGTTTTCCGGAACACGGAGGTAATGTTTTAGCTGTGCGCTTGTTTTAAATTGCTAAGATTGTTGCCAAGATAGTTATTAGCCTTGCGAGAGGTGAGATTGCTACATCCGTTGAAAGGTTCGATTTGTCGGGCTGGCAATTCAGTGTCAGGGGAAAGAGTTGGGCGTGAGTACCCCTCAGTGTTTGGGGGGTTTTGGTTGAGGTGAAATTAGAAGAGTTTATACAAATAGAGATCAACTCACTATCCTATGTCACGATAAAACGGGTCTAAATAATGTCTAATTATTGAAACAAAGAGGTAGGGGGTAATAAATTCGGACCCAGGAACACAATCCTATCTTTCCCTTGCCTATTACCTGTCGAACGCAGTTTTTCCCAACATGCTATTTTCCAGGAATGTACCACCCACGTTCGGGGAGGTTTTCCTGTACTTTGTTTTATAACAGTTATTATTCAAATACATATTTACTAGTAATATATACAAATGTGTGTCCCAGCCACCTTGCTGGTTCACATCAAACATGTGTAAGAATTAATAGATAAGGGCCCAATAACCTGCTAGGCTTCTATATCATTTATGTCCTGTGATGATAGAAATGGTCTTAGTTATGGTCATGGTTTCATAGGTTGCAGGAGTAGGGAACCGGTAAAAAAAATGCTGTACTGTTAGCATTTACCAATTTCCTCATTATATATTTTATATAGATTCTGATTTTGTATTGCCCCTCCTCTGTACTCTGCACCACTGGAAAGTGAGAGACTGTTTGCTGTATTGGTCTTCGATATTGTCAGGTTAAGACAATTTTATTTTTGTTTACATAAGTGGTGCCTTTCTGGTACGAATCTGCTCAGTCGGCTTTGGTTCGTGGTCATTCCAGTTTACTTAATTTCATTAAATTGTGTTTCACAGGTCATGGACATCATAATGTATTGTTTGGATGCGTCTACATTAAAGAAGAAGGGCTTGCAGGAGTGTTTTCCATCTATTTGCAAGTATGCGTTTTGCTACATTGTGCATTTGCTGTGACACTGCTGTATTTTCCACAATCACTTTTTAATTTTACTCATTGATATGCTCCTGTTTTTATATCGAGTTGAGTAATCTCCACCTGAAACTAATTAAAGTGTAAATCTTGACTTAAAGCTTTCGTGACTGCAGGAATTAATATTCTTTGGGTCTTTCAAGAAAGCCACGTGGATAGAAAAAATTAATTCACCATGGAAATGGAATATTTTTTTTTCTATCTACGTGGCTTTATCGAAAGATCTCAAGAAAATTAAAGTGTGTTCTAACATCTCCTTCAGGTTCAACATGGTCAGCTACTGCAGCACCAGCTACCGCATGGCTGTTGGCGCACGACACGGCTCTGTGGCACTCTACGATATCCGCACGGGAAAGTGCCAGGTGAGATTGCGTAGCATTTCATTCGTTAGATTAATGCTGTCATAATTCCACAGATTGTCTAATATGCACAGGTCCCATTACTCATCAAAACACAACAAATCCTTTAACAATACACACACAGGGTCGCCCATTACAATACCTTAAATATGGATAATAGTAAAGAGTTTTTTAAATAAGATGCTGAAATGCCACAGCATCTCAGTGCCGTATGTCTCATGTCAATCATTTGATATAAATCCCCCCGTAGCAGCTGTCCGTGTGGCACAAGATGACTCAGCACTGGCTTGCAATTGGCCATTAGACTGCCAGTAAGGGGCGATGATTGCTGATAACTTTAATCCTAATTGAGTGATTTGCTACATATGACATGGGGGGCAGATATGGTTTATAGCCCCCCCTGCCTTCTGATTATTTACTATTTGCTTCTCCCCTTCGGTCTTTATTTTTTGACTAATCGTGTTAAATTGCTTCTCAACTTTCCTATTGTTTTACCTGTATCACTCACATTGCCTTTTTTAAATTATTTTAAAATCGTTTCCTTAACTTTGAAAAAAAAATCCAAATTCCCTATCTTCCCAATGTTTTATTGGCATCTATTTTAACGCTAGAGTAAGTGCTATTTTTTGCAAATCTCATTAACATATTTTCCTTTGATGCCCAGTTTCACGAAGAGATTGCGATTTGCATATGCCATGGTAACCACGATTTTGGTTTGAGAATGATCTCAAACCATCAATTACGCTCAATCTATCAGGCAGTTGTGCTGACTACATTTCTCTGCAGCTGCAGGAGCCAGGCACTCCATAAATGAAATCCACATGACACCTAAGAATATAGTAACCTGGTTTTTCATACTCTTTGGTTTTTTCGGTAAAGTCACGTAGGTAAAAAATAAAATAAATGAAAACAACTAAATTAAATCACGACGTTTTGGGCGCAACACAAGCGTCCATCATCAGGTGGGAAAGCATGGCCTACTGCTGATGTAGACCCTTTAAAACAGTCTACATCAGCAGTAGGCCATGCTTTCCCACCTTACCTACGTGACTTTACCGAAAAAACCAAAGAATATGAATCCTTGCAGTCACGAAAGCTTCAAATATAGAAACCTGATTTATCATGTTTAACTGAAATCTTAATTCAAACTCAGGATATCAGCAAGACATGAATTTTCATCTTTGGGCAAACACTTTTATTTATTTCACCGATTATTGTTTTTCTTGTGGTTGCTAGGTTACAAAATCGTTTAACAGTGCACATCTATTGTTTACAGCCATCATGGCTAATAAACACACAATACAGTAAATGTTGCACACACTGACTCACTTATCATACATTCACTCATACAACCACTAACTCACTCATCATACGCTGACTCGCACATCATACACTCACTCACACTACCACTGACTCACTCACACATCATACACTGGGAGTGTCGTGCTGCCAGCTATGGCTGCAAGTCTGGTCGTACGTGCTATGTATATCGTTTATTGTAAAATTTTGAATCACAGTTCCTATGATTGTTACAATGTTTTTATAGCTTTAATTTTGTGATTCGAAAACATATGGTTAATCTAAATTGTCTTATGGTTGTTATTGTTGACTTGCACCACATTGGGATTTTTGCA
This sequence comes from Lampetra planeri, assembly GCF_965212315.1. Classification (NCBI taxonomy): domain Eukaryota; kingdom Metazoa; phylum Chordata; class Hyperoartia; order Petromyzontiformes; family Petromyzontidae; genus Lampetra; species Lampetra planeri. The sequence continues at coordinate 2,889,572 of NC_136109.1, read as the reverse complement.
CACAGCGTTTTAATACGTTTTTTTTATATTTGCTCGTTTATTCCAGGATGTTTCTGTTACGCGTCGTCGCTTTAAGATGTTCTGTGTTCATTTTTTTTTGTTGCGTTTGCACCCGACTCAAGAGCCCCATGGCTCACAGGGCTATACCTAATAAATGAAACTTTAAACTTGAACATTTCAGTTAGTAGATGGAAGGTGATTGGCATTTTGTGTCCATTAGACTGTACCATTCACGAACCTCAACTAAAATCATTTCCGTCCTTTACACTTTCTTTCAACTTAGATGATTCAGGGTCACAAAGGACCAATCACTGCACTGGCGTTTGCTCCAGACGGCCGTTACTTGGCAACTTACTCCAGCACCGACAATAGACTGGCCTTCTGGCAGGTAAGGCCACAGGGACAGGAATGATGGGTTTGGGGATAAACAACTTTGGTCAAACTATTTTTGCTTAAAAGTTATTATGTTGAGAAAATTAATTATATCAGGCTATATCATTAAATAGGTTTTTTTATGGCTGGCTGAAGTGCGGGTGGGTGAGCAAGTGCACAGATGGTTGACATCACTGCACACATTTGCATGATGATGGCACCCGCATTCCCACAGCGTTGAGCCGTGTTACTGCGTTCTGCTGACCACTGACGTTACACTTGCCCCCCATGACGGCCATGTATCCCACGCAAATGCACGGGCAGTGCTAGTTAATTACAAAAACAATTACTTTTATTGTGTTTGGTAAAGGCAGTGCTCAAAAAATATCTGTGCAAGAGTACCAAACGATTGCATTTTATAAATACGAGACAACTGGTAATCATAGACCCGCCCATGTGTTCTGTAATGTTTGCATCATTGTGGTGTGTGTCTAGGAAGTTGATAAAAGTGGACTAAAATAACTTAAACCAAATGAGTCAAGTTTTAAAAGCTACAGAGCAAAATAAAATTAGCATGTCAGTTGCCTAACAATCAAAGTAGTCTTGACATTGTACTTTAAATATACAAAGGGAAGTTCGAATATGACAAAAACATCAGATATATGGCCGTTTGGCAATGTACCCCTAATATAAATAAGAATATTGAACGTATAATTTCTCATGGTTGTATCATACTTTTGCATGCAAATGTAAATGTTTTAATTTTATGTGTGTGTTTGTAAACTGTGTTTGCGTAGATGAACACCTCTCTTCTCGGCAGCTTGGGCATGCTCAACTCGGCACCACAGCTGCGATGTATCAAAGCAATGGAGGTTCCACCCTTGCAGCCAATTTCTCCAGGACCAATGAGTGCGCTCAAGCTGGCTCGCCTCATATGGACCACCAACCGCAACCTCATACTCATGGCCCACGATGGCAAAGAGCACCGCTTCCAAGTGTAACCTTCACTCTTCTAACTGACTTAACAATCTTGTGTCAGGACTGCAGTTGATATAGTTTAGTAGGGGTATTGTACCCTATGCACTGATTCATGTACAATCTCAAAGCATTACAACTTTTGTTGAGAATGCTGCCACAACCATTTTTGTACATTCCAAAATGCAGTGGCTTGTGTTCTTGTCAGATTTCCCCTTTTACAGACGAGCTCTGCTTGTTAAGGCTGATTATGACATTTACACAATGTTAAGACAACACACACTCAAGTGTAGCCACAAGATCAGTGTGTTTGAAAAGTATGTTTTTTGCACAATGTTTCATGGAAAAGGACTAATTTCTCTAAATAAGTTGGTTCTTTTTGCTTAAAATTGAGTAAAAAATGCCTTATCTCCACAACAGAAATTAGAGTCTGTTAAGTTTCTAGAACATTATCAAAAATCCTAATATGCTGGTCGTCTTTGGCTGTGTCCCATTTGTCTTTATTCTTGGTGGTAAAATAGTGCAAGCATTATGATTACAATATGCCTCGTGTCCCTCTTAAATAACTAATTGACATACAATGATCTTTTCAGAATAGTTTTTTTTTTATAATTTTAAATGACTTGTAATTTAGTCATTTAATGATACGAATATTATCAGATTCAAAATGTTTAATTTAAGGTATTATGTTAACTAATAGTGAATGTGCTAAGCTCTGTCAGTTGGCACACAAGTTGATCATTACTGTCATAAAGTAGTTTTACATTTGTTGGTTCTTTTGGCAACAGATTATTAATATTTGGCACTGGATGAACAGAGAAAAAAATATTGACGTCTAAACATGTAATGTTACCCAAGTTTCAGCAACGCAGTGTTTGGGCCGCCGTAATTTGTAGCTTCCCCTGATATTTCGCAGAAAATGGCTGAAACTTCGATATTTTTACTGCCAACTTTGCAGTTTTTGTTACGAAAACTCGACTCAATTTCCCATCTAGAAACACATGATGAAGGGGGTTCTCCGTGTCATGTTAAAAACAGTAGAATAGTTACAGTTTTCAATTGTTTGCATGAAAAAATACCTTTAAAAAATAATTTAATCTTTATGTACCTTGCTTAGTTTGTAAAGTTTCCTGCCTTTTGGGTGCTTGTGAAGGTTTAATATTAACTGTCTTACCTCGAGCATTGCTCGTACAAATTTTCAAATATATATTTATTATTTCCCTTCATTTTCACATTCTTTCTCAATGTATCACTCCTGGAAGTTATTTTCTCTTGTTGGATACCCATGACAAAAGATTTGAATCTTAAAATATATATATATAAAGGTCTTCTCGAAGCTGGGGGACTTGTTCAGTCTTCATTAAGTTTGTTCTCCCAACCGTTTGCGTTTGTTTTGTAATACTGGCAAGCTTTAAAGCAGCTTTAAAATTTTGGTGGAGGATTTTAGTCGAGTGTGAATGTAAACATTCCAATAGTTAGGATCATCAATGAATATTTATTTTAAAAAATACATTCGGCGACAGTGACCTTCATGTGTATCGAGCTGAATGCAAATTGTTGCTACCATGTAATTGCATCAGCCCACTGTGTACATTTACTTCGAACACCCGTTTTCTGCAGTTGGATGTGAATATTTTGTTGGCAATATGCTTTCTTTGCTGCTGCTGTAATGCTACTAAGCACACAGGCACTGGTCTGCTTACAGACCTTTGCCTACTGTAGTGTATGTGATTCATATATACACCACATCATAAAATGTCAAGAAGCTGCATATTGTACAGAGTACAATATACCGGTGTGCTTGCATGCATGCATGTAAGCTACAGTGATGGAATATATTTTTTGCGTACGATTTATGTCAGTGCTGTAGTGTCACAGTTAGGAGGTTCTGGAAGCCAATTCATTTTACGGTCATGTACTTTTTGGAAGTGTGTTTGTGGGCATAACTGCTTTAACAACAGTTGGTAAATGTCCTTGCCAGTATTTATTCATGCAATTATTGAGGTGTAAGGAGTTCTGTTACACTTTTTGAAGTGTAAAATAATAAAATTACATGAATTACAATAAAGTGATTGAAAGTAATATCACGCAAAGCTTGTTGTACAGGTTTTTTATGGCGTTAATTTCATTTTAATCGTGCTGTCAGCATGATAGAAAAATAAATCCCTGCAGTTCCCTTTGACAAGATGCATGTCACACATGAGAAAAACCTGAATGCTTCATCATAGACTAGTTGACACCCTTCAAGGACTTCTAGAATCTAGGGCCTAGATTCTAGGCTATGCTGTATAAAACCAAGTGATGCTCAGAGCTGGGGAAGACCAACGTCACCATCAGCAGCCATTGTCCACTGTTGGATGAATGCCTCGTCACATCACCATCCCTCATGGTTCAATGTTTCTCCCCTCCATCTCGGTCCGTTACAATAATTGAGCTCAGCTCCATCTCCCGAGTGGTCCTCTTAACTGTGTTCTCTCATTTTGTTTCCACTAAATTACACTTTGCAAAGACAATAAGCTGTGATCGTGGCGGAGCTAATTTTGTTTTTTTAAGTATTGCATTTTCTTAAGTGGAATTTTTCTTTGTCTGGGTGTGTTTTTGCCATGTTAGGGGGACACCGAGGTCAGAATCGGGATGCATTTGGGTCAAAGTTCACCTTTTTTTTGGTTGGCGAGTAGGATCCGTGTAGCAATTTAAATAAGGCGGCGGTGGCACTGATCTCATCAATACGCTTATCTACTCAGGAACGCCTTGGCCAGTCCCATGCTTCATTCAGGAGGGTCCTGCAAAAGTTTTGCAGTCGGCAGCGATCATTGCTATTACACTACAGTACATTGTATTCTAATTGATTCCGGCGCTTGCTTTCAAGAGAGTCTTTACCAGTTACAAAGCAACGTTGGCCCGACATTCCACATACTAGTTTCCGCCTGCCGGCATTTGGGATCCGTCGGCCAATATTATTAATAGGCGATGCTGATGTATTCTTGAATAGAGCACTGCACAGGTCCTGTGCGAACCAAGGCCGTAGCCATGGAGTCAACATTGGGGGGGACCAAATCTTCCAGGGGGTCTGGGGGTCCCCCCCGCAGGAAAAAAAAATCTAAATTTGAAAACGAATTTCCTGCCTAAAATATAAAAAATTAACTAACACATAGGATGGACTTTTAATTTATTTTTTACAAACAGGACCCTGCGGGGTGGGCTGGTAGGAACGAATAACCAAAGAATATAAACAATGTATTATTACACTTGTTTATCCAGGAAAGCCCCACTGAGTCTAAAGGTTTTTGTAGGGTCCTGTCAAGTGTTTGCAGTAGGGGGCGATGTTGCTACACCTAATCGGACGATCCGAAGGGAGATTTTGAGGCCTAGTTCTAGGCTTTAGGCCTAGCTGTAGGCTTTAGGGCGCTGTGAGTTAATTTTTAATTTAAATGTTTTAATTAATAATGTATAATTTAAATGTTATAATTATTAATGTAAAAGCTTTAAATGTAAATGTTTCTATTTTAAAACATCAGGGAATGTAACATTGTTAAACATTAACTCCCTTTCACACACGCGGGGGTACGATACGAAGGGAGACTTTGAGGCCTAGTTCTAGGCTTTAGGCCTAGCTGTAGGCTTTAGGGCGCTGTGAGTTTTTTATTTAATTTCAAAGTTTTAATTAAAAGCTATCTCGGGGAATTATAAGGGAAGGTTACACGTGTTTAGCCAGGAAAGCCTCATTAATTTAAATGTTTTAATTAAAAGCTATCTGAGGGAATTATAAGAAAATGCTACACTTGTTTAGCCAGAAAAGCCTCACAGAGTCTAAAGGTTTTTGTAGGGTCATGCCAAGTGTTTGCAGTAGGGGGCGATGTTGCTACACGTAATCGGACGGACGGACAATATAATCTATTGTAGGCTGGTCCACTTCGTTCCTACCAGTATAATTGTTTCATTGTATGTAATGGCAGAGATTCGGGATTAATAAAGTACAACCATAACCACAATCATATAAACAGAAATCTATTTTATAGCAATGTTTTGGGGGGGACATTTTGAGCATATTTGGGGGGGGGGAGATGTGTCCCCCCCCCCCAATATGGTCCCCCCCCCAATATATATTATAATTACAGCCTTGGTGCGAACCAAGATTGGCGTGAAGAGAGGACACCGCCACATTCTGCCAGCATTGAAGCTGGTGCTGCCGAGCTCTGTGTGCACAAGAAGTTGATGGCCTGTGGGTCCAGAGCAGCATGCTGCACTTGGGGGCCGTCCATAAATGACGTCACGCGATTTTGGACGGTTTTTTACCCCCCACCCCAAATCGTCACACGGCATCAAACCCCCTCAAAATATGACGTCACAAAGCTCTGCCCCTCCTCCCCAAAAATAAAACTTGCTTCAAATCGCTTTAAACTATTGTCATTGTTGTGCGTGTTTAATGTGCCGCTGCATTCTGATATAGGAGAAAACGTTTATCAAAAAGTCTATTTAATTAAGTAGAACGTGTTGTCTATATTTATTTAAAGTTGCGCATTTTGATGGGACGTCACATTTCTCACCCCCCCGTCATCACACATCGTCACAAATGTCTGACCCCCCCCCCCCCCCCCCAGGTGCGTGACGTCATTTATGGACGGTCCCTTTACACACAAAACTCAAACACACTTGTAAACAACACCGCCCCAAAAGGAATAACAATAAAGGTAACGTTTCGGCAAATGACCCCCCCGACCTTCCCCCCCCCCATAGTACGCGAATTTGCGTGCTATGAGGACGATGCATTCTGTGCTGTGGGATTGGTGGAGGGCCACATCCCGAAACGTCGCCTGCACCACGAGGCGTGGAAACCCGAACGCGGTTGGAGTCGTCGAACCCCCCCACCCCCTCCCCGCGCCCCTCGCTCCCATCACCACAGCCAATGGGAGGCGCTGTTTAAGGTGGGGGGCGGGGCCGCGTCAGCTGTTGTGGGCGTCGCCATGGAGACGGCGAGGGGAGAGGGCCGAGGTGAGGTGAGTGGAGGTGGTGGAGGCGGCGAGAGGTGGACGCGCGGTTGTGGCCGGGGGCTTTGTGATCGTGGAAAGAAGGTCGGAGAGTTGCGTGGGTGTTTGCAATGAAGGTGGAGCCGAGTTGTGGTTTGGTTTGAGAGGGTGGAAGTTTGTGCTAGAGGGTGAATTGTTACCTGGGGGGAGCTGAGTGGACTTGCCGATGATTGGTACCAGCGGTGTCAAGATTGGCCTCTGTGGAGGAGGAGGAGGCTCGTGAAGGACGCTGTTCCTGGGTAGTTCCAGGCTAGGTGCACCGTGATGCTGCTAGGCAGGTGGAGGCAGTCGCCCTCCAACAACAGCGGAGGGGCGACGCTCACAACAACGAGCGGAGCGCCGGGTGGCTAAAGCACAGCAAGTTGCCACAGTAGGGGGGGGGGCACAGGTGGTGCATCAGCCAGTCATCTCGGTCATCTCAGTCAGTCGACCCGTGGCACCTGCTGGGTCTGCCCCGTGACCTCCTGCCAGCGGGCGTTCGACACTTCACGTGATAGCCTCAAGGTGCACCTAGCCTGGCACAAGCGTCGTGGTGACGTCACCGCCACTTAGTGTCGAATGGTGGTCGGTGTTGTTGTTATTGTCGAGTTGAGAGGTGGTCTGGGTGGAGAGAGGGGTAAGGTTGGAGTTGTTGCTTTTGCGGAGTTGAGCGAAAGTCATGAGGGTGAGGTGATGGTGGAGTTGTGTGTGGGGTGATGGAGCGGGTGTGAGGGTGGAACGTTCATGGTGGAGTTGTGATGATGCCACGGGCAGGGTTAGAGAGGTCACGGTGGAGTTTGAGTGAAGAGTTGAGGTGAGGTTTTTTTTATTATCCTATTCCGCTGGTTTTCCGAGGAAAGCCTAAATGAGTCTCGTTACGCTTTAAGGAGGGTCATGTAAGTTTTTCCCAGTAGGGGGCGATGGTTTGCGATGTTAAAACCCACAGTAATTTGCGGGTACAGGATTTAGTTTGAACCATGACGTCGGCACACAAAGGCCTCACTCTTGCAAATTGACCTCCCTGGATCTTTAACGTCCACCGTGAAGCAGACGGCGCTTATTTGTTTAATGATAATTTCACGCGCAGTATTAAGGCGGCCGCTATGATCGAACCGTGACCCTGAGCAACAAGCGACCATGTCACAGCTCCTGAGGGTGACGGTGGAGTTGACAGGGTTTTTAGTGGGATAATGATGGTGTGGGGTTGAGGGAGTAGAGTGGGATCATGGTGGTGTCAGGTTGAGGGGTTAGAGTGGGGTCATGATGGTGTGGGGTTTGAGGGGTTAGAGTGGGATCATGATGGTGTGGGGTTGAGGGGTTATAGTGGGATCGTGTTGGTGTGGAGTTGACAGGGTTTTTAGTGGGATCATGATAGTGTGGGGTTGAGGGGTTGGAGTGGGGTCATGATGGTGTGGGGTTGAGGGGTTTTAGTGGGATCATGATGGTGTGGGGTTGAGGGGTTGGAGTGGGATCATGATGGTGTGGAGTTGAGGGGCTTTAGTGGGATCATGATGGTGTGGGGTTGAGGGGTTAGGGTGGGATCATGATGGTGTGGGGTTGAGGGAGGGCAGTGGGCTCATGATGGAGTGGGGTTGAGGGGTTTTAGCGGGATCATGGTGGTGTCGGGTTGAGGGAGTAGAGTGGGATCATGATGGTGTGGGGTTGAGGGGTTAGAGTGGGGTCATGATGGTGTGGGGTTGAGGGGTTAGAGTGGGATCATGATGGTGTGGGGTTGAGGGAGTAGAGTGGGATCATGATGGTGTAGAGTTGAGGGGTGATAGTGGGATCATGATGGTGTTGGGTTGAGGGGTTACAGTGGGATCATGATGGTGTGGGGTTGAGGGGTTTTAGTGGGATCGTGATGGTGTGGGGTTGAGGGGTCAGAGTGGGATCATGGTGGTGTGTGGTTGAGGGGTTTTAGTGGGATCGTGATGGTGTGGAGTTGAGGGGTTATAGTGGGATCATGATGGTGTGGGGTTGAGGGGTTTTAGTGGGATCGTGATGGTGTGGGGTTGAGGGGTCAGAGTGGGATCATGGTGGTGTGTGGTTGAGGGGTTTTAGTGGGATCATGGTGGTGTGGAGTTGAGGGGTTATAGTGGGATCATGGTGGTGTGGGGTTGAGGGATTAGGGTGGGATCATGATGGTGTGGGGTTGAGGGAGGGGAGTGGGATCGTGATGGTGTCGGGTTGAGGGAGGAGAGTGGGGTTGCGATGTGGAGTCGTGAGTGTGGAAAGCTGAGTGTGAACTTGTGAGTTTGAAAGAATGGACGTGGATTTGTGATGGTGTAGTTGATGGGGTGCAGAACTAAACATGGTGTTGCGTGACAGTGATGGTGGAGTTGTAATACGTTTAACATCGAGAATCACGCCTTTGCTGTCTGTCCTTCTAACTGTTAGCATTGTTCATCTTCCCTGCCTGCTTCTGCCAGTAAGTACATTAGTCATATCCTGTGCCAGTTTAACTCTGCTTTCCTTCATGTGCTTTCTCAACTTCACCTGCATCATACTCTGCTCCTCACGAAGCAATGTCTATTTCACTTCCATAAGCCATCTCGTATATTTATTCTTGTAATTAGTCATATTTATGGCAGATACATAACCAGATGAGGCATAGTTCTATATTTTAGAGTTCAGAGCAAGTTTCTTAGGCTTATAGAACTGGATTAAGTCGTCCAAGGTAACACTTTTAGAGTATTGGTTGATCTCTCATTAAAATATAAATCACAGGCTCATAAAAATCTGGTGAACCAGTTTGTCAAATTGTCTATTGCGAACCATGACTTTTGTATATCATCCGTTATTGACACATGTTTTGCAGTCATGTCTGGGCGTAAGAACCAAGGACGTTGTCACCAAAGGGCTTTAGTACATGCCCGTCAAGTAGAAACTCAACGAGAAGAGCAGAAGAAGTGGTTATCAGAAGACAAGCAGTTTGCTGCCAGTTTAAGGAGCGAAGAGCAGCAGGAGACCCGACGAGGAATACGCAGCCTCCAGCAAGAACAACATGAGCAGCAGCAGAAGGAAGCCCAATTAAAGGTGAGACCAAGTGGAGTAATGTATTCTAGATTTGAAGCTTTTGTGACTGCAAAGATTCATACTCTTAGGTTTTTTCGGTAAAGTCACGTGACTTTACCAAAAAAACCTAAGGGTATGGATTAATGTAATATTATAGTTTCACATGTAGGCTTTCACGACCAATATCATCCAAAATATATGTTTTGGGTTAGATCGCGTAAATATGTAGTGACATCGCGGGATGTCACTGTACAGTGCCGGGCCGAGAGAGGCACGGCGTGCGATGTAACGACAGCGCGGACACCACTATGATGTGGGTGTAGTACTGGCCTTAGAGAGGCTCGGTGAGCGCTGGTCGACAGCGCTGGATGGCATCACGCTTGGCGTGCAGCGCGAGCCCTACAGGATAGGGTGTGGGAGTGCCGGCTGTAGGAATGAGGTTACTGGCACTCTGGTTGACCCGAGAGGACACGTGACCGGTTAAGTCTACAAAAGGGCCCCCAGTGGGGGCTAGGGGTGGTCACGTGGTCGGGGTCCAGATCCTGCTCGAGGATCCTGGAAGGTGGTCGTGGCCAAGGGCGGAGCCGGCCACGCCGCAGAGAATCTAAAATCCGGGTCCCCCAGAGGGACCGACGTTGTTGTTCATCCTGAAGAAACCTTCGGTTACGTTCTCCGTTCTACCGAGTCTCAAACACGTGGACCTGGACCTGAGCTGTGGTCCGGTCCATAGTAGCCAGTTACGTTGTAATTAGTGTGGTATGCCTGGTCGTCACCGCCATAGGTTGTTATTCTGTTAAGGGGCAGTTACTCCATGTGTTGGTGTTAAATAAATGTGTTGCCTCCAAGAGTACGTCTGCGACTCAGTTGAACTCACTACATATATATAAATGTGTCGTTAAATCTGCCACCCCCCCCCCCCCCCAGTGTGGTCACCACATCTCCGCCTCTGTAAGGAACGAAACAGGTGGACTTCTCCACAAATCTGGCTGTCGCCTGATGAAGCTAGTTGTGATTACTGGCGAAACGTCGTACTCAGATTGTAAATGTTTTGGCTTGGCTCTCCAACACACCGGTGTGCTGTACTAGTGACGAATTGGCATGTTCTGTTTACATGACAACCCTTACTAGTTGGCTGTGTCGGGTAGTGGCGGGTTTAAGGAATAATTTATATATTTACGCGATCTAACCCAAAACCTCTATTATGGATAATATTACAGTACTTGCAGGAAACCGCAGAACTTCCGCGAGGATTTCGGCAGTCCCCAATTTAAGAAGGGGGCCTGTTCCGAAGACATACACACTGACTTTCACACCTGTACACACAAAGATCCCCAGTATAGCCTTAATAGACTGTTGGGGCAAGTGCTGATAGCCAGCGGCACATCTGAAGACCGGAACGGCACACAAGGGGGTCATTGCCCAGCACCACGCCCTGCCGCCTTTGTCTCCCCAGTGGTGTTATTTAAAAACTGCACCAGGTACACATTTGAGGCTAAGTCGACCTAGTTCCTAGGGGATAATCAGCAGAGCTGTTAAGGCACACACTTTCACATGCACACAATGACAAAAGAACCCCCGTATTCTAGATTTGAAGCTTTCGTGACTGCAATGATTCATATTCTTAGGTTTCTTCGGTAAAGTCACATCGGTAAAAACATTAAAAAGTAAAATAAAATAAAAATCACGACGTTTCGGAGGCAACACAAGCTTCTGTCTTCAGGTGGTACCGTCACAGCCACGACAGCTGTATCAAGTAAATGAGAGATTTCAGGAGCTACCACTCCGTTTATATAATGGTTGGAGAAGGTGGTGGGGCAAGGGCCGCATACTTTTTATTAATATGGTAAGGTGAGGCTTAAGACTAAGAATAGACTGCATAACAAAGGCTGAGCCTTTGTTATGGAGAGGTGCGGTTTGTGACTCAACCTGTAACAGGGAGACCACCACCAAACATGTGTGTAAAACTGTGATGGTTGTCTGTCAGACTGTTGGGGCAAGTGCTATTAGTGCTATTAGCGAGTAGTACCTAATGAAGGTCGGCACGGCAGACAAGAGGGTGGGTGGCCAGAACCACGCCCGACCACCTTTGTCTCCCTAGTGGCGATGCTTTACTACACACCACACCAGATACTCATTTGAGGCTGAGTCAACCTAGGGGAGGCCCAGGAGCGGTTCTAATTATCGTCACTGGGGTTGGACAGCGTGCTAACCGCTACACTCCCGCTACTGACACACACACTCCCAGCGTTGATGTGACTCATTACAGCTGGTGGAGGATCGCTCCGCCAAACGAAATAGTTCGGCGGCTCGTTTGGCCAGTGCGAGTAGGAGTTTGCAAGTTGTATTGAAACAGTTTTTTTTATTTCACGGAATGTGTTACTACCTCCGTGTTGTTGTAAGTGGGGCTTTCGTGCGTCGACTTGCGATTAGTTGGACCAGTGACGGTGAGTTGCAAATAACGTAACATTTTTGCAGCACAGGTTTATTAACTATTGTTGCATGGATAGGGTGTCTCACCTTTATTTTATTAACGGAAGTTTGTATCATCGCGTTTACAGGTAATTGATACGTGCGGTAACGCTCAGCAAACAGCCAGTCAGCCTGTGCGACCGTGCCAAGTATAAAATTATGTTAATGTGTCCCGTTGCACACGCCGATTGTTTTCCGTTTGTGACGTCTAAGTAACCAAACAGTCAACCAGAGGGGTAGAATGTAAGGAAAAAAGTGTGCGCATTATATAAGATAAGATATATGACATTATTACTGTTGTAAATATTTTATTTGCTGTAAGTCAGTCGTTAACTCAAATTTGTAGAAACTTGTTAATTTCAGTTGCTTGGTAACATCAGCATCCTAACAAAATGGCTCTGGCCACGTGGCAATGGAGTTAGAGCTTCACTTGCCTGCCTTGATGTAAAAAAAAAGAGTTTGAGAGCATAAAGGCCCATGGAGCTTTACTAGATAGGCCCACCCATACTGATCAGCTACTTGATAAGAGATGAGACAATGTTCTCCGATCCCCAATCCATGACCAGCGTGATGTAAAGTGCAGTGAAACAACCCCATGACCAATCTACCTAAACCATTTCCCTTAGATACGAGCAGCTCTGGATCTGCCAGGCATGGTATAAATTGCAATAGTTTGAATAAGAAAACAAACACAATGTTTGCCTCATATAGAACAGCCATTAAAATATGCTAACTTTAATATATGCATGCTTAAAGCAGTTAATTGAACCATGAGTGGAAATGAATAAGAAAATTAAAAAAGCACCCATACTACGGTTCCTATACGTTTTTTTTTGTAAGGTGAGTTTTATGTGTATTTTCCACCATCAGTATACTTTAGGGACCTTCCCATGTTGCACCCCACAGTGAAACATTGGAACATTTTTGTAGGGAACATTGGACTTTTTCATTCAATTTAGTAGCGTTGCAAAAACATAACACGTATTGTTGACTTGGAATAGATTTGATTAAAGAAATTGTTCATGCAATTGCTGTCTTATGGTTGTTTGTTCAGGCTGAAGAAATGAAACTTCTGAGGGAGCAGCGGTTGGAGCAAGAAGAAAGGATTGCTCGTGAAATGGAAAAAATCAGGCTTGATCAAATCAGGGACGAGAAAATGAGGTTGCAAATAAGAGAAAATAGGTAACATGGTACATTTTTTAATACAAATATTCAATGTCTATAAAACATGGAACATCCATAATGCACCAGATTCCCCCCCCCCCCAATGGGTTGTGCATATTTCCTTTCATATGAACCCTTCAAGAACATCTGAATGTGGAAAATAAATTAAGCATCAGTTAGACATTTGCAGCATGTGAGGTTTCATGGTCAAGATTATATTATGGCGGTGCTTTTCTTCTCATTGTTGCTACGCACATGTCCAAGTGCCCAACAGGTAAATCTGTTAGTCACAAACTTTTCATAAAGTTAACACTAGATTTGAAATTTTTGTGACTGCAGGAATTACTCTTTGGTTCTTTCGGTAAAGTCATGTAGAAATAAAATACATTAAATAATAGAGTACAACGTTTCGATTGCAACACAAGCAACTCTCATCAGGTAGAACTAAATTTGAGAGGGAGACAAGACACGGAGACACACAGACACACAAGCAGAGAGAGACACAGAGACAGAGAGAGACACAACATAGAGACACACTCTGTGTGTCTCTGTGTTGTGTCTCTCTGCTTGTGTGTCTGTTTGTGTGTCTATGTTGTGTGTCTCTCTCTGTGTGTCTGTGTTGTCTCGCTCTGCTTGTGTCTGTGCTGTGTGTCTCTCTCTGTGCGTCTGTCTGTGTGTCTCCGTGTCTGTGTTTTCTCTCTCAAATTTAGTTCTACCTGATGACGGTTGCTTGTGTTGCAATCGAAACGTCGTACTCTATTATTTAATTTATTTTCTTTCTACGTGACTTTACCGAAAGAACCAAAGAGTAAAGTTAACACTTTTTGGAATGGAGCAAGGTTATGAGGATTTGGAAAAGGAGATGACTGGATGGAATTATGTCTAGCAGGGTGAGGGAAAGAGAATAAATAGAAGTGCTTTTATCAGCATTGTGGTAATTGAATAGAGTGATTTCGATGAAACGGTCCTCTACATTTGTGGAGAAATCAATGGTTGAAGTTGATGGGAACAGTAACCATGGAAGTCGTGATAGAGTGGAAAAAGCTTTTGGGTTCAAATCCCCACTCTTTGTGCCTTTCTTTGTGGAGTCTATGTTTTCCCATATTTTGGATGGGTTTCCTCTGGGTTTTTTGATTTCCTGCAAAAGCACAAAATATACCTGGTATTCATCTTCTTGGTTTTTTTCGGTAAAGTCACGTAGAAGGGAAGTAATAAAATAATAAAAATAAAACATAATAAAATTAAACAATTCTCACGACGTTTCGGCCACAACGCAAGCCTGGTATTGGCCATACATCCAATTTCAAAAACAACCCTGAAAATTACGCATACACATAGCAAGGTCACCTCCTTAAAGGAAACTTGGTAGAACCCTCCTGAAAAAGAGCATTGATTTTGTGAGGTTTTCCCTGATTAAACAAGCATACTAATAATGATGAGACTGACCACAGCTGTGAGTGCTTAATGATGACAATATTCGATTATGTTATTGCATTAAATTGTGTTAATTATGTTTGATGTTATGCCATAACTGGTTGCTGTGTGCATTTTAGCCTGGAGTTGAGAGAGCTGGAGGCAAAGCTCAAGGCTGGCTACACTCAACGTGAATGGGCAGCACAGATTGCAGAGAAACGTACTACGCTTCTTGATACAATGGTAAATCTATACATCTCTTCATTTGTGTGTTCTTTATAGCACAGGGGAAATCCAAAAATCATTGGTGATGTGGGGGGACCGACCAGCAGATCCTGTAATTCGCGATACACCGTGAAACAAAAATCTAAGAATTAATCTGTGATGACAAAATTCCTGCCATCACGGTGCTCAAATTTTAGGAGGATTTTAGCTGCGTGACTCCATTAACTCATGGGAATAATGTGGATTATAGGAATTTTGTCCTATATGTCTGTATAAAAATGTGTGATTATAGGGGTTCTGTCCTGGGTCTATGTGAAAACATGAATTTTAGGAGTTCTATATTATTTTTAATTGAGACTTATTGGGCTAGTCTAAAAAATGCAAAAATCACTTAGCACTCAAGAGATCATGTCAACACAGTTAATCTGTGTGACGTCAACAAGAAAGGTAAAACAAATGATGCACCTCCATTTGCCCCTCTGCAGCTGCGTTTGTTTCTCTGCAGCTCATTTTATCTCTCTGCAGCTCAATTTGTCTACGTTGCCCCCTTTTCTTTCTCTAGTTCCGTTGCCTCTGTAGTTCTGTTTGTCTCTCCGTAGTTGTGTTTGTCTCTGTGCACCTTCGTTTGTCTCTACCACTCCGTTTACGTCTCTATATACTCTTTGGTTCTTTCGGTAAGGTCACGTAGGTAGAAAAATTATAATAAAAAATAATATATCACGACGTTTCGATCGCAACACAAGCGGTTGTCCTCAGGCGGAAAAAAGAATCCAGCAGTGGAACTGCTGAACTAGGAAGAACAGCGAGAGAGCTGTTACAACAAGAGGTTTTTAATGAACTGCCCTTCACATATATGGATTATTTTTTCCGCCTGAGGACGACCGCTTGTGTTGCGATCGAAACGTCGTGATATTTTTTTTTTATACCTACGTGACTTTACCGAAATAACTAAAAAGAGTATGGATTCCTGCAGTCACGGAAGCTTCAAATCAAGATTATGTCTCTATATCTCTGTCTTCCTGCAGCTCAATTTGTATCTTTGCAGCTCCGTTTTATCCCTCTCTACTTTTGTGTCCATGTATCTGTCTTAATGTATCTCCGTTTGGCTCTGTTTTATTATTAGAAGAATATTGGAGGGTGGATTATATTGGAGCTCTCCTGTGATATATACACATTTACACAAAATGGTTATTTAAGTTTCATTAAAAAAAAATTATTTTATTTGAAACCTACGATTTGTTCACTTGCCTATCTGATAATGATGAATTGAGGGCAAGTTACTGAGACGACATTGGAGTGGACACCCAGAGGCTAGCGACTTAGAGGAAACCTAAAGCTAGACCAGTGCATTACTGTAGGCGCAAGAGATAATCTTGGAGGTCAGGTGCCAACTCTAAACAGCTGATGTATTTAACAAATGGAAAGAAGCAATAGACTGATGTTGTGGCAATGACTGATGATCTCTTGACCTTGATTACATGTACTACATTAAGTTGCTGGTTTTCCTGGTAAACCTTCCTGGTTATCAAGACGTAATTAACTTGATTAAAATGTTTTTCATGTACATTACCTAAATCATTTATATTTTTAATTTTAAAATAAAAATAACCCTTTAATTAAAATTGGTTTATTAAATGCATTCATATTTAATGTTTAATATTGTTTATAATTCCTCTCACTTTCAATATTTTTGTTATTTTTTGTTGCTATGTAAAAAAAACAACAACTTGGTTTCCTTTTCGGTATTTATAATGCAATGAAATAACGGTGAGATAACAAGCCTCGTTTGGGAGAGAAATCTGCACTAAAACTAGTGACGTAAAGCTGCATAATTAGAGGAAATTATAAATGAGGTACATGTATTGCATGGCCTACTAGTTCATTCGGTGGCAACCCCTGATATATTACAGTATATCACGAAAGAATGTGTGTTATTGGGGCTTTGTTGATATATTTTTCCCCATGTTGGTAACTTTTTTGTTGTTTTATTGAGCCTGAGTAGGCGTGTTTCATGATTACTGTGAGAATGTGATTTGTATGTGATTTTGTGATGTTGTCTGAATTCCTAATAGAGGCATGAGGCAGAGAGTGCTCGACAAATGAGAGAGGAGTACGAACGTGAGAGCCAAGTGGAGCAGAAAAAGGCACATTTGCGCTGGGAGCAGACCGTGAGATACCAGCAGGACCTGGAGCAGCAGCTGGAGGAAAAGGAGCGACGCAAGCAGGAGGGTTATGAGGAGTTCCTTCGGGAAAAGCTCATGGTTGATGAGATCGTCCGGAAGATATATGAGGAGGATCAAAGGTAATATTGGGCCATCATTACCCTACGTTATCAATATGAGCACTTTCATTCGTTTAAGTTCACTATTTCCTACTTTTATGTTTCAAATATATTTTATGCAGTACAGGAGACCGTTAAATATCGTGGGTTTATCGTTGGCAGTTTCGACCTATCGTGGGCAACCTGTTTGTATACGGATTTAGCTATTGCGGGGGTTATGGCATTTCATAGGTATGGCTGATACTGCTAGGCGGGGCGGGTAAGGGACGCGAGGTAGTCAGTGGCACATCAACCTTTGCCATGCAAGCATCTCGCGGACAAAGACCCCCGAATAGCCTATTAACAGACTGTTGGGGCAAGTGCTGTCAGCAAGCACCTATGAAGGCTGGCACGGCACACGAGGGGGTGGGTGGCGATGATTACACAATGCACCAGGTACTCATTTGAGGCTGAGTCAACTTAGCAGAGGCCCAGGACCGATTCAGATAATCGTCACTGGGGTTGGGTGTGAGCGGGAATCAAACTCGGGCCACCGGTTCGTAGAGCAGGGTGCTACCGCTCCCCACTCACGGACAAGCACACCTGCTTTGGATCACCATCATCGGTAAGTACAGTATTTAGTATTTATATGACTATTTATTGTCTAGGAATGTGTTTTGCTTAGGGGTTCTACATGTTTATTTCAATTTAGTTTTTTTAGTTTATTTGGCATCCAGTACAATACTTATTTCAATTGTGATGTATCCATTTTTGGATGCAGTGTACCTCACCCCATTATTTACGTACGGCTTAAGTATTGAATATCGCGGGTTTGGCATTCTCGGAACTTTTCCAAGAACATAACCCCCGAGATATTCAAGGGTCTCCTGTATGTCATCTTTTCATGTAAAATGTTACTGAGATATGAAAAGATTTCGTAGTTGCTTATGTATAGCTTATCAAAGCATGTTAATGATCGGCAATTATATGTTGATGTTTCCATTTGCAATGAATTGTTGTGCCTACTCACAGAGAGATAGAACTGCGACTGGAAAAGCAACGGGCAACACAGCATTACATCCAGGAGTTCCGCGAAAAACGAGAAGAATGGAAAAAAATGGAGCAGGATAAAATGGAAGAGGAAAATCGAAAGCTCATGGAGTTTGCACATCTTCAGGAAAGACGTAGGGAGGACCATATGGCCCAAATACGGGAGAGAGAGGCTCTCAAGGATGTGCTGCATCAGCAGGTATGCATGCCATCACCTTCAGTTATCTTCTATGTACTGCTGATATAGGCCTCCCCATGTTTTTTTCCATTCCTCACGAACCTGCAATAACAATCCATCTGCATACCAGCTAATCCCGTTGCTCAGTGCTTGGTGGTCAACCGCCTTTGGCTGCCAATCATTCACCATTCTCTCCCATGGACTATACTTCTTGGAATGTGAACTACCCATACTTCATTTTTGAATCGTCAATATATTTATAATTTGTGTTTGTTCTCTCAAACCAAGCATTCCTTTTTCATGTAATCCCTAGCATGTAGTAGTCTCTTCACATTTGTGCAAACTTGTTCTATTTTCTTTGCCAGTGTCTATAAGTATGATTCATATGTCACTTCAGTTAATATGCACTGAATGAAAAATTATATTTCGGCAAAGTGGCATGTTGCTTTTCATTATCAGATAACATTTTCTAAAAGGGACTATACAACCTGTTCTTGCCTCATGAGTTAATTCCTCTGATCAGGGTTCACCTGAATTAATTTGCTTCCATATGCAATTGTGTCCTTAAAAAAATTATATTATTATGTTCAGCAAACAAATTATATTGCACTTTACAAGACAATTTTGAAGGTCAATATTGGTCGCTTTTCGCCAAGTAACTCAAATATACAGAATATGGTACAATTACTTTGTTTTTCCAGCCAGCTAACTTACCAAAGCAAATTACATGGCTTGGTATCATCACACTTTTTCACACCTTGTGTAGGCATATAATTTGCACATGCAGATTTTACAACTATATATTTTTAATCATGCTTGGAATATGCTTTTTGGATCTTGAAGATAAACACAAGCACAATAAGTAAAAAATCTTACACGTACTTATCTGAATAAAACATCTATACTTAATTTTTACATCGGTGATAATTGTTATTATATTACACGGGAAACGTTATAACTACATTGCAATGCTCTGGGCACCATATTACAGTTGCAGCTAATTAGCGTTCTTTAGTGCAATGTTGTGTGTGTGTGTTGCATTGGAATTAATGCAGTTTACTACTCAATATTGACTACTTTTTTTCCATTCATCATCACGGTCCATGGGCAGAGAGCCCGTAGGTGTCGACTGCACATATCGTCATTTGTTTCCACTTTCCTCTGTCTTGTGGCAATATGCTCAAGTAGCACCACATCTTTATGGCACCAATCTCTGATGTCGTCATCAAGGGATTATCCGTTAGGTATTCCTCTCTTTCTGGTTCCTTCCATTTTCCCGAACAACACACTTTTAATGTTGCTGTTGTGGTCCATATTACATATGTGTCCAAATACTGTAGTTCCAGTTTCCTTCTCATCGCTGCCTGCATCAGGTCTTCTATGTGCAAACTTTTTCTTACTTCTATGTTAGTCACTCTTTGGGGCCTAGTTTGGATGCAGTATCCTCTAGCAATACATTTCGAATGCCAATATCTTCTCTCCGTCAGTCTTGTTCAATTTCCAAACTCTCGCAGCCATACAAAGGCTGTAATGAACACGCATGTTCTTAAGATGTTCAGTTTGGTCCTATAGCCGTTTTGCTTGCTTCTCCAGGTGTTATTGAATCCTGCCATTACTCCTTTTGCCTTTGCGATCCTCGTTCTTATGCCTTTCGTGCAGTCATTGTCCCATATCAGTCGACTTCCCAAGTATACAGATTCCCTTACATTCACAATCTTGCTGATTTATGTTATTACTTCTTTCTCAATGTCCTCCCGAACACCATTGCTTTCGTTCCTCCACGTTAATCCTCAGTCCTGCATCCTTTCCTGACTTATTCAGTGCATGAACACTTTCCTGCAGTACTACACAGCTTTCTTCCATGAGATCTATGTCGTCCACGAATCTCAGGTTATTGATTCTTTATCTTTATTCATGTTAATGTGAGAGCCCCTTTTTGGAATAACAAGCATCTCACGATGCCATCACTGCTCGTCATATGTATCTCCAGGTTTGAAACTAAAACCTGCAACATTGCCTAAACGTTACACTCCAAATTGTGTATCGTGACTTGGCCTAATATGATATTTGTCAAGTTCATTATTAAACTACCATTTAAAATAAAACTCTTAACTCCACAGTCTCAAGTTTACAAAAGTGATTACGTAACTTTATTGACACATGTATGTTATGTTCAGCTTGCAGAGAGAATTGTCACTGAGAAACAGGAGCGTGAAGAGCTCGAACAAATACGGGAGGAGCTCCTGCTCGAAGAGCAAGAGGAGGCTGCACGTCAGAAGGAAATTGTATGCAGCTGTTTTACTCCTATTCCAAAGTTGGCACTGTGTTTGTACTTTGCATGTTTGTATGGTAAACATATATTTAGTAACAATATACATTTGTTAGAGAGGATATGTTCCTGCTAATAAAACGCTTGTTCATTTAATTAGTGTGTTATGGACAACAATCCACGTAAAACACACGATGCATTTGTTATATGAAAGGTATATCGTCGAAATTAAAATAAACCGGAATTTTTATAAAGCACCGGTAGTTATTTTCCACCAACTTCTGTTTAAATGATGAGGTGACAAGTTCACTTGTGGTGCTTTATGCAAAGTCACTGTTGTGGTCAGTAGACCTTATTTCAAAGATCAAAACAATGTTATCCTTAACACACAACCTACTGCTAATCATTCAATTTGACTAAATATAATGAATGATCAGTTACTGCAATGTTTTAAAATAATGTACTAAATCTTGTACAAGTTATTATATAACATTTAGTACAGTTCGTACACCACTGTGTCATTTATGGGATTAAATGCATGTAAATGTGTTACAGGCCGAATTGGAGAAAAAGATAAGACAGCGTTTGGAGTGGCAACACACGTATCAGGAGGCTTTGGCGCTAAAGCAGCTACATCTGCAAGCACAGCATGAAGAGGAGGAACACTTCAGGCAGCAGATGCTGGTGAAGTTTGCTGAAGATGATCGTATTGAGCAGATGAATGTTCAGAAGAAGCGCATGAAACAACTTGAGCACCGTCGTGCTGTTCAAAACCTGATTGAAGAGAGACGAAAACTTTCTCAGGCTGAGCAGGTAAGGTTTATTTTAAGTTTCACTGTAATGTAGTTGTATGTGCTTCGTATAAATACGAGTGGGAAGCCTCTCCTACCGACAGGGTGAATATTACTCTTTGGTTCTTTCGGTAAAGTCACGTAGGTATAAAATAAATTAAATCACGACGTTTCGGGCGCAACACAAGCGACCGTCATCAGGTGGGACAACCACAGCAAGAAACAATTGCTGAAGTGGGCAAAAGGGCTGCTGTAACAACAGGCTATATAGGAGTGAATATTTCCATCAGCTTCGCCCCTTTTGGCCCTGCCCTTCCCTCCCCTTGTTGACCCAATACTTTGTATTAATTAAACATTTTATTAAGGTACGTGTTGGATGAGTGTTTTAATATTTTTGCAAATAACAAGGTTTGATTTTAGTGAAGACTACGGAGAGGTATAAACCATGCACTACTGAACTATGCTAACTATTACTGGGGGCAAGTCCACATGGACTTGAAAGATACACTCTTATGTGTCAAAAGGATTGTTTCACATTCATCTATGTTAAACAGTACAGCTAATGGTTGGTTTGATCACTCTAGAATATTCTGAAATTGATTGTGCACATCAGATTACTTTTGTGCCAAGTTGGACACAATGCACATAGAAGGCCTAAATATTTGTAATGTGTCAGTTATAACTCTTGAATTGCAACCCAACACTTTGCAGACTATGTTATTTACTCCTCTTGGCCTCTTTATAGATGGGCCACACATTTTAATGTTTGGCAAAGCAATAGTATTTGCAAACAACATTGAGGTCATGACACCAGAAGTCTACCAGACAGTGGTAGTGGACTTCCCAGCCTCTGGTTAACATGTGAATATATTAATTATATTGTATAATATAATTAGCTGGCCTAATTGCAACCCCACATGGATGAATTTGCAGCCTTTGACTAGGAGGTCAGGACAGTCTGAATGATGTTGACTAATCGTTGCATGTCACGTCAGTAGTGGTCTAAAATAAGCAATGTGCTTTTTGTCTCATCAAGTAACTATAAACAAAAATTCAACATTGCTAGTTTTATGTTAATTATGTGTAGTAATTGAAGTTATACCAAGTTAACACGAAGTATTCTCCAATACCATACTCTGTGGTGTTAATTTACGCAGTGATGCAATGTTTGAATGACAAATCACTTCTCCAAGTGTATTACAACATGTCTGCATGGCATTGCCTTTAACAGGAACGTGAGTTGAAGGCTCAGAAAGAGGCTGATCAGGTTGAGATGATGCGTCGAGCCATCATTGAAGAGGAGAGACAAAAACTGCTTAAGGAACATGCAGCTAAACTTCTTGGATTTTTACCCAAGGTTTGTACAAATTTCACAATTCACCTTATACCACGTTTTTACATGTAAATTTGACATTTAGAGTGGAAGAAAATATGCAATGTTTTTAATCACATTTTTTTTTAAAATAACGTTGAAATTTCATTTGATGTATCTCTTACAAACCTGTCATGTAAATTGACATGGTGGAATAAATCAATACTGCAGTACATACTTCAGAAAAGTATATATTTAAAAGTAGAATTAGTGATTCAGCTATTTCCACATTCTACCTGTTTTTTTACACGCTTTCTATTAACTAACTCTGTTGTTGTTGTCGTTGTATCCTCAAATCTTGTAACTCAATTTTAATCCACTTCCCAATGTGGTATCGACTGCAAACTTGATATACTTATGTCATACTGATGACAATACTATATTCTATCATAAAAAAAATTAAACAATCTTTTTTTATATGTTATGTTTCGGCTTGGCTCTAATTGTCCACGGTAAACTCACGTTGGCTGTAATTGACCGAGGTCTCTTACATTATGGCAAGCTTTGGGGCCACTTCTTGGGGTCGTGGAGTTCTTCCATTCCTAGTACGGTACATTTCATTAAAGCGTATTAAAAAACAAGTTTTTTAAATACTACTTATTTAAGTATAAATATGAGTACAGCTCTATTTTCTCATTGTCCCAATGAGAGGACAAGATGTAGCAGTGATTTCTCTGCTCTGAGATGCTCTATTTAAATTCCCACTTACCATGGAGCCCACCCCCTCCCCCATGCTCTCACTGGTGGCACTGCCCAAAGCTGACCCATTGCTATGATGATGAGAATGCTGTGCTGTTGTTGATAATACTGTTGATCATGGTGATGATTTTTATAATCGTAATAATAACAACGATAATGTTTCTGCTGATTTAATGATAATGCCGCTGCTGGTGATGCTGATTACGAATACGATTAACAAATACAGGCACTCCTTGAAAAACGTGTTCCTGGAAAAGCACGGTATCTCAAAATCACATATTTCAAAAGCAATTTTCCCATAAGAAATCATAGAAAAGGAGGGGGTTATGGGATTTTACTCAGACTCGCAGACATAATCGCCTGTATTATCCAAGCATTTATCAATACAATACATGTACACATAATATAATACTTACAATGAAAAAGAAAATCACGTAAACTATATACTTCATATAATATATAAATTAAAATAAAGAAATACAATGTTACAAAGGGAAGAGTGCTGCGAGATTATGTATAGTTTAGCACACTCGTTATCGTACCACACTGACACTGGCTGCTGGCAACGCCATTGGGTCGCGGTGCCAGGCTAGGGTGGCGTATGTCACGTTGCAGGTTACGTTATTCCTAAAATTGCCTCGCGTATGTCAATAAATTGTCTAAATACAAAACACGCATTATTTCAAAATGGAATTCCACAAAAAGATGTAAACCGAGGATTGCCTGTATGGTGTTACTATGATTGTGATCCTTCTGTTGATGACGATTCTGCTGCTGTTGATGATGATGGCAGGTAATTACATTTTTTAATGATCCCCTCATATCCATGGGGTTTTTTTGCAGCCATATGTACAGCAATACGGTACAGGTAGCAATTGAAAACGGACGACAGCGTGATATAGTACTGAGATAACGAACTAGTAATTGGGTAGAGGAGGCACAACTATTTCCGGCTATGGGATTCATTTTGGGGGAAAATTGTTCAGTTTACGACATACAGTAAATTCTGGTTGCGGATCTTTCTCGGGAACCTAACCCTTACGTAACCCGGGGACTGCCTGTAATAGCACCACTTGTGTTCTTACAATGCTGTGTAATATGGGTGGCAGTAGGGATTTTTTTTATGGAGAAGCTATTTTGACCAAAAATGTGTAATAAATTGTGCATCGGTCATCTTTAAAGGTATACCTTTTCATGTAGATGGAAATGTTGTCAGTGGCAGATGGAGATTTGTTTGGTATTATATAAATGTGTATTTATTAACTCGTGAAAGAAAACTTTGGTTATGTTAATCATGTCTTGCAAATGTTTATCTTTTATGGTAATTACTAGGGTATCATGTATATCGTTTTTCATGTTCATTATGTTCTTTTTCTGTGATCAGGGTGTATTTAAAGATGACAAAGATCTGGAATTATTCGATGAGAAGTTCAAACAAACATACCGCAAGCAAGAGGAAAATCAAGTTTCAGATGACAGCTTTCATTTCTAAAAACTATAGAACACAATGGCAAACTTATAGCTCTCATTCAATATATCAGTAATAATCAGAAAATTCACATACAGTATACAACGTTAAGAATTCTGCAATGTTTGATTATTTAAGGTAACAGTTATATTTTCATGTTATTCTTTCGAAATGTGTAATTTTAATATTCGTATTTGTATCTTAAATGGTGTGCTTTTTTTGTTCATAATTATCTGTGATAAAGCCGTTAAGGTTATTTTATGAATTCAAACTTAAAAGATTAAAACAAATTGAGAGTAGATAAAATTAGCATGTGTATGTATGCCTAACATGAGAACCCTCTGGTTGATTCTAGATTTGAAGCTTTTGTGACTGCAAGGATTCATACTCTTAGGTTTTTTCGGTAAAGTCACGTAGGTAAAAAAATAATAAAAATAGAAATAATAGAAATAAAATAATAAATCACGACGTTTCGGAGGCAACACAAGTCTCCGTCATCAGGTGGGACCGTCACAGCTAAATTTACTGTATCAAGTGAGGCAAAATTCCAAGAGACAAGCTCTTAAATACAAGTTAAGGGGGAGGGGGGGAGGGGCTTTACCGAAAACACCTAAGAGTATGAATCCTCTGGTTGATTTTGAACATTACAAATACTGTTGTGTATATCAGACCAAACACTCGATCCAATATATAACCCTAAGTTAAAATTTGTTGAGAAAAATATTTACCATTACACAACAATATTATCAAAATCCAGTTAGATGACGTAACTTATTTTGAAAGAAAAACCTGAAATCTAATTATCTTGAGGTGGTGATCCACATTGCTGACGTGAAGCCGATAAGCGGTGCGGGCAATTTTTAATGCTTTCCAAATAAAGTTGAAAGCATCAATACAGCTCTGCCCATCTGTTTGTTCATTTGGCTGTCTTTTTAAAAGCACGGTTTCTGAGCACATGCTAAAAGGATCAAAACCCCAAGTGGCCAACAACAAACATTATTGGAGTTGTATTAGATAAGAGTGAAAACGATTCTTTCATTGAGCAAAGTAAAAAGTACTTTGGAAAAATGACAATGTAGACAATTCTCAAGTCCACCTGTGTAAGAAGCACAGAACATAGTCTTAACCTGCAGTATGGTAGTTGAATAAATGATGGACGGGACGAAGAATCTAAAACAAATTGTAACAAGTACACAGATGTATACTGGAAATTACAATGAGACACCGATCAGAGAGATATTACACCGCGGAAGCAAGATGTTATCTCCCTCACCTAATATGCAGGAGGTTGTGAGTTCGATCCCAACGCCTATATATTTGGAATTTGCGTATTCTCTCTCCTTGTGGTGGTTGTGTGGATTTTTTTCGGATCCTGTGTTGCCCTCCACATTTAAATTGTTTTGGCTGTTACGATATTCACAAATACGATAGGCCACTTCAATGGGCTATCAAGTGTGGCCAGGTTGTCTCTGAATAAAGCAAATAGAATAATATGGGTTTTTCCCATTTTTTCTGGCAACAAAACTGAAATATTTTTTACAAGGAATCATGTGTGAATTAACCACAATGCTTGTGGTCACAATGCAAACACACTGACATTTTGATCACAAGTATTGTGGTTAATGCACACATGATTCCTTGTAAAAAGATTTAAGTTTTGTTACCAGAAAAAGGGAAAACCCCTATTATATTTTGGTACTGGCAAAGGAGGTCTAATGATGTAGAGCAAATAACACCGTGGGATTTACCTGGTAAAATATTTTAGTTTTTCGTTGACATTGCTCATTAAGAAACATAAGTGGCACCTCCGCGGGAAACATTGCTAAAATGGATGGCCAATGGATGTGACTGGTGATGGATTGGCAGCCAATCGAGGGAACACGCCACCCGAGAATGCAACCACCGCATTCGGAGTGACGTGCGGATCGAGATGACAGAGTGTGGCATGTCAGGACTGAGGGATGGCGACCACGTGCAGAGTAAGTCTTCATCTGCTCCGAGATGGATTATGGCTGATGATGAATATATAAAACTTCTAACATCTCCATATACTCTAGCTACCTCTGTATCATCTCAATAACGTACATACCAAGTGTCTTTAACACACATGTCACGTCTCTTAATATCTCAATATGCAATATATAAGAACAGTCGGTGGGTTATGCATAATGTAATGACGTGAGGTTATAATACATCTGAAATATTGTCCCACAAAGTTTTGAGTAATAACATTTCCAGTTTTTTTTATGTTTCAACATAGACTTAATCACTTAAATAAACGTTCAATTAAACAGGGTGTCAGTAAACTGCAGCGGTGGCCAAACTCATCTGGCAAGTATAAAGCCTCTCCCTTCTCAAAGTTGAAACCACAGCGTCCTTTATTGTCAAAGTTATTTATGGCACTCGTATTATTGCCACGTTTCTCAACCAAATAGTCTTCGACTCCGGCACGCTTGGCTACGTGCGGTGCGAAAGAAGTTCGACACACGTCCAGGTGCGTTGGCTCTGCGTTACTATGAGCGTGACGTCACTATCGGGGGGCGGGGCGGTGGGGGCTGTGGGGGCTGTGGGGGCGGTGGGGGCTGTGGGGGCGGTGGGGGCTGTGGGGGCGGTGGGGGCTGTGGGGGCGGTGGGGGCGGTGGGGGCGGTGGGGGCTGTGGGGGCTGTGGGGGCGGTGGGGGCTGTGGGGGCGGTGGGGGCTGTGGGGGCTGTGGGGGCGGTGGGGGCTGTGGGGGCTGTGGGGGCGGTGGGGGCGGTGGGGGCTGTGGGGGCGGTGGGGGCTGTGGGGGCGGTGGGGGCTGTGGGGGCGGTGGGGGCTGTGGGGGCTGTGGGGGCGGTGGGGGCGGTGGGGGCGGTGGGGGCTGTGGGGGCGGTGGGGGCTGTGGGGGCGGTGGGGGCTGTGGGGGCGGTGGGGGCTGTGGGGGCGGTGGGGGCTGTGGGGGCGGTGGGGGCTGTGGGGGCGGTGGGGGCTGTGGGGGCGGTGGGGGCTGTGGGGGCGGTGGGGGCTGTGGGGGCGGTGGGGGCTGTGGGGGCGGTGGGGGCTGTGGGGGCGGTGGGGGCTGTGGGGGCGGTGGGGGCTGTGGGGGCGGTGGGGGCTGTGGGGGCGGTGGGGGCTGTGGGGGCGGTGGGGGCTGTGGGGGCGGTGGGGGCTGTGGGGGCGGTGGGGGCTGTGGGGGCGGTGGGGGCTGTGGGGGCGGTGGGGGCGGTGGGGGCTGTGGGGGCGGTGGGGGCTGTGGGGGCTGTGGGGGCGGTGGGGGCTGTGGGGGCGGTGGGGGCTGTGGGGGCTGTGGGGGCGGTGGGGGCTGTGGGGGCGGTGGGGGCTGTGGGGGCTGTGGGGGCGGTGGGGGCTGTGGGGGCGGTGGGGGCTGTGGGGGCAGCGGCAACCGCCGTCGGCCATGGCGGCATCCGTGAAGCGTTCGTGAGTCCGTGAGGTGAGTGGGTCGTGAGGTGAGGAGAGTCGTGAGGTGACGGTGGTCGTGAGGTGAGGGGAGTCGTGAGGTGAGGGGGGCCCGTGAGGTGAGGGGGGTCCGTGAGGTGAGGGGGGCCCGTGAGTCCGTGAGGGGGTCGTGAGGTGAGGGGGTTCGTGAGGTGAGGGGGGGTCCGTGAGGTGAGGGGGGGTCCGTGAGGTGAGTGGGATCGTGAGGTGAGGGGAGTCGTGAGGTGAGGGGAGTCGTGAGGTGAGGGGGGGTCGTGAGGTGAGGGGGGGTCCGTGAGGTGAGTGGGATCGTGAGGTGAGGGGGTTCGTGAGGTGAGGGGGGTCCGTGAGGTGAGGGGGGGTCCGTGAGGTGAGTGGGATCGTGAGGTGAGGGGGGTCGTGAGGTGAGGGGGGCCCGTGAGGTGAGGGGGGCCCGTGAGTCCGTGAGGGGGTCGTGAGGTGAGGGGGGTCCGTGAGGTGAGGGGGGCCCGTGAGGTGAGGGGGGCCCGTGAGGTGAGGGGGTTCGTGAGGTGAGGGGGCCCCGTGAGGTGAGGGGGGTTTGTGAGGTGTAAGGAGTCATTGACTGTTGCTTTAGTCGTGTATCCAGATGAGAGAGATTTATCCCTCCCCCCCACCTCTACTTTATGTAAACGCTTAATTTGGCGAGGTTATAAACACAGTACAGGAGTTATGGTAAATTACGCAATTTTCTAATCAGATGTACATTTATTCATAACAGTTAAACATTTGATTTGCATGAGCGCACCGTCAATATCTCTGCACAGCTCAAATCTGTCGGCTGCATTGCGGAACATTTTGTAGCATCTGTGGAGTTATTTTTGTAACTGCATGCCGCTTTATGATCTGTAACTCTTGTTTGATATACCTCTGACTTGATAAAGTCCAATGCAAAGACATCCAAATGCAAACAATCCCGAGATTCAGCTGTCCAGGGCCAATCCAGCGATTTGGAACACGTTCATTCAAGTCCTCCAGAACGATGTTTTGCGCAATATTAATAGGGTCCCAAAAAATGAATATATACAGGTATTCCCCGATTAAAGCGAGTCCGTTTGGGACGAATCCGTGTTTGCACGACTTACAATAGCATAGGGCAAGACTCCGGTTAACAGGCTCGACTTATCACGATTTTAGTGGAATTTTTAAGAATTGTCCGGAACCCAAGCGTGAAGCAACGCGTGTGTCGCGGGCGGCAGCAGCAGCGAGCCACCTCGTTCTGCCTCACACTGGCTCAGATGTGTGCGCCTTTTAAACTCACCATTTTATACCTCTTTTAATATTCAAAATAGTGTGTTCATAATGAGAAGCATCGTGGTGATGCTTCTAGTTGGTAGTGAAGATGTAGGGGTGTTAGGGGAAGGATTCCCACCAATAGGAGGGGGAGTAGGACGGGGACAGAAGGGGGAGGAGCAGGTGAGGAGATATAAGGGAGAGAACGGGCGGGAAGAGGGGGTCGTTGGCGGGAATAAGATTGGGACGGCTGGGGACAGGTATGGATGGGAGGAAAGGAATAAAAGACGAACCCCCTACAACCTTGTGTCGGCTCTCCTTTACATCTGGTGGCAGCGGTGGGATCTACAATGGCTATGAGGAAGAATCCCCGCGGAAGAGAGCCAACAGAAGAGGAAGCAGGGGCTGGGGATCCTCCGCATCCAGGGCAACAAGAGGGCCCGCTACCAGGAGCAGCAGCAGGGGGCCTGGACCCCATGGAGGACCCCATGGAGGACCGCATGGCCCGCGTGGATAGGGCACTCCAGGGGCTACTGCGGCGGCTCCCTATGGGGGGCCCACCAGCACCGGGACCCCCTCTCCCACACATACTACGGGAGGAGGTGCCACGGGACCCGGAGGCCGACCAGCCAGCCGGGCAGGAGCCGCAACCAGCCTTGTCACGCCAGCCGCCGCCGCCACTCCCGCCAAAACCGCCAGGGCTAAACACCCAACGCGGGGAGCAGGTGGCAGGACGAGCGCGCCGGCTGGGGTCCGTCGAAACTTTTGTGGCTGAGGGAGGGGATTGGGAGGCGTTTGTCTGCCGATTCGAGGCTGCCTTCCACGCTCTCGAGTGGTCGGACGAAGAGGCGCTACGAGCGTTGCCATCCGTTCTGGACGACGATGCGCTCGCATCTTACACCTCCCTTCCCACGCACAGCAAGACCACGCTACAGGCGGCCCACAAGGCTTTGGGGGAGATTTACTGTCCAGCTGAGAGCGCCTGTAGATGGTTCCAGGACCGCCAGCAGGGGGCTAGAGAGTCCCCTTTAGCCTACAGGGGTGCCCTGCTCGTATTGGCGAGGAGGGCTTTCCCTCGCCTGGCTGACGAGGCGCTCGAGAACCTCGTGGTCGAGCACCTCATCGCTTACGCTTGCCGTGCCGGCGTTGTAATGCCGGTGGTGACGACGGAGGAATGCACCTCGCTGTGGGCCGCCCGGATCCTCTAAGCCCATGAACAGGTCATGGGCCGGGCGCTACCCGTGGGCCAGGTGGCTGGCGCGGCAGGGGGGAGCAGTCGAGCCGTTGCCGCGGCAATACTGGGACCAGCGACACCAACCGCCGAACCTGCACCGTCGCCGCCGGCCTGCCTATGTGGCAGCTGGGAACGGACCTCCGGCGTCTGAGCCGGAGCCATCGCTGCGGGAGGTCTACGTGGTGATCTGGGGGCTGGCGGAGCAGAAAGGCCAGGGGCGCGATCAGCCGCCGCGCTGCTGGCACCTGCCTCTACAACACCGCGCCGAGCCACCCCGACGAAATGCCTCGTGGGTCTGCCACCGTTGTGGTCGAGATGGGCATGTGGCGAGGGGATGCCGCACGGAGCCGGAGGCAGCCAACGCCACCTGGAACCCGCCGGGGCCGAACGCCGTCAGGAACCAGGCGAGTGACGCCGTCCCGCCCGGCCTCTCGGTCGGGCCGGAAAAATACACTCCCGATGCCGCGACCTCACCGGGGGCCTCCTCGGGGTGGGCGCCGTCAGTGTCGGGCCCCGGGCTCCACCGTCCTGGTCGGGGGAAGGGGACCGCGCCAGGGCCGGGGACCGCGCCGGGCCCGAGGATCGCGCCGGGGCTGGGGACCCTGCCGGGGATTGTGCCGGGGCCAGGGACCGCGCCGAGGATCACGCCGGGCATCGCGCCGGGGATCGCGCCGGGGCCGGGGATCGCCGGGGACTGCGCCGGGGATCGCACCGGGGCCCGCGCCGGGGACCGTGCCGGGAATCGCGCCAGGGCCGGGGACCGCGCCGGGGTTCGCAGCGGGGCTGGGGACCGCGCCGGAGATCGCGCCGGAGATCGTGCCAGGCCGGGGACCGTGCCAGGGACCGCGCCGGGGATCACGCCGGGGCCGGGGACCCTGCCGGGGATCGGGCCCGAGGATCGCGCCGGGGCTGGGGACCCTGCCGGGGATTGTGCCGGGGCCAGGGACCGCGCCGAGGATCGCGCCGGGGCCCGCGCCAGGGCCGGGGACCGCGCCGGGGTTCGCAGCACGGCTGGGGACCGCGCCGGGGTTCGCAGCGCGGCTGGGGACCGCGCCGGGGATCGTGCCGGGGCCGGGGACCGTGCCAGGGACCGCGCCGGGGATCGTGCCGAGGCCGGGGACCGTGCCGGGGATCGCGACGGGGCCTGCAATCGAGTCGCGGCTGGATGTGACGTCGCAGACCGACGTGACGTCGCGGCCGGAAGTGGCGTCGTGGACGGACATGACGTCACGTCCGTAAAAGCCCTCGCGGCCAGAAGTGACGTTGCGGCCGGGGGTGACGTCGCGGCCGCGGGTGATGTCACTGTTTACCTGCGACGCCGGCGAGTTGCCAGGGGCAACGGCCCTGGGGCTGAGGCAGCACACACAAGCGCCGTGAAGCAGGACCAGGGGGGCCACACCATAAAGGGGGCCCACGCCCCCGCAATAAAGGAAGGGGAAGGGAGAAGGGATGGGCTCATGGGAAGGCCCACCCCTCAATCCCCACTTCCCACTACAATGGGGGGACCGCCTCCACACCACTAGGGGGGCCCATCCTACGTCACAAAGGGGGGGCAATTTGCACCACATGGGGAGCCCAGCCCGCACCCCAGGGGGGAGCCCACACCACGTAACAAGGGCACATTCACCCTGCTGCGACACACTCCAAAAGGGGGAATCCCATCTTCGGCCCGTTCACATCCATTGCCCGTCATCTCGCCATGCACTGCAGGATAGTAAGCCGCCGCCTGGTCAGTAGCCGGACTTACACACTGCCGCCAGCTGCTGCACCTGGCGGGGCGGAAGACACTGTGCACATTACAGGGTCGGTACTTTTGGCCAGGAATGACCGCTGACGTGCACCGATGGGTCGCTACCTGCGTCGAATGCGCGCGGCGGAAGCCACCACCCCGGGTAAGCCGGGCGCCCCTGCAGCCCATCACGGTGACCAGGGTCAACGAATTGGTTGCGTTGGACATCCTGGGACCACTGCCGGTCACGCCACGGAGAAATAAATACCTGTTGGTTGGTGTCGAGTACAGCATGAGGTGGCCAATGGCGTGGGCCCTCCCAGACCAAATGGCACAGACCATCGCCTATGCCTTCGTGGGGGGCTATGTTCTCGATAAGGGGGCACCGGAGCGGTTGCTCATGGATCAAGGCAGGAATTTCTCCTCACAGCTATTGAAGGATGTCTGCTCTATCCTGGGCACTAATAAGGTTTGAACATCTCCATATCATCCCCAGACCGATGGGATGGTGGAGCGGCTTAACCGCACAATAGCGGCCATGCTGTCTCAAGTGGTGGACGAAAACCACTCCGACTGGGACCTCCACATTCCATCGGTCTTAGCGGCGTACAGGGTGGCTCCGCACGCGGCAACGGGGTTCTCGCCGTTTTTCCTGATGTATGGACGGGATCCCGTTCCGCCTATTGAGGTGCAGCTGACAGACATTCCCGCGAGAGCCGATGCGTGGCCAAAGGCACTAAAGGCCTCCCTAATTTATTTGAGAGATGCCCGCCAAGCAGCCGAGGTCGCATCGACCACTAGCCAAGGGAGCAATGTATGGATACGGGAGAGGACAGTGACAGCCAAGCCCTTTAAAGTCGAGGACCAGGCATGGCTACACTGTCCTCAGGTGCCCGTCGGCCTCTCACCGAAGCTGCACCGACCCTGGAAAGGGCCGGTCAAGGTCATTAAAGCACTCCGACCGCAATGCGTCCAGGTCCAACTGGGTAAGCGACGATGGTGTGTGCACCCCACCTGCCTTAAGCCATACATGTCTCCACCATCATCACCGCCATCATCACCGCCATCGTCACCGCCATCATCATCACCCCTACCCAGGCCAAGGTCGCCGACCACCACTCGCCGATCAGCAGGGGGTTCGGTTCCCTGTGTTCCCTTGTCACCTACAGCGCCCCATGTGAGGTCTGATGGAGAGGCGGCACGACCGGGGGTCGCAGGGGTTGGAGAGACAGCGGTACCAGACAAGGCGACACCGGCGCCACCGAACCGGGGATCCCCCGACGAGAGGGCCTCCAAAGGAGGGGGCCGCCGCGGTCATCTGCTGCCTGTGGATGTCCGGGCTGTTACAGGACTCTGGCTGCAGACCCGGGCAGACCGTTCAATTAATTTTGTTGCGTTATATTGAATTGTATGGTTGTGGGGGTTAAGGGCGGTCGTCACTGTCAGTGGGGGAGGCTCATGGGGAGACTTAAATGGTCTATGAGGTAGGCAGAACCGAGGACTTTTTTTTTCCTCAGGGGGGAAGGGGGGGGTGATGTAGGGGTGTCAGGGGAAGGATTCCCACCAATAGGAGGGGAAGTGGGACGGTGACAGGAGAAGGGGGAGGAGCAGGTGAGGAGATATAAGGGAGAGAATGGGCGGGAAGAGGGGGTCGATGGCAGGAACGAGATTGGGACGGCTGGGGACAGGTGTGGATAGGAGGAAAAGAATAAAAGACGAACCCCCTGCAACCTTGTGTCGGCTCTCCTTTACAAAAGTAAGGCAAGTGGTAACAGCAACAACTTAATGTGCTTAAACGCGATGAGAACAGTAAGTGCACATGTGATGTTGTTCGTGCAACTGGCTTGCATGAAGGTACACTGCGAACCATCTGACAGTAAATTAAAGCAAGTTGTGATAGTGCGACTCCTACTTGGCATTATAAATGTGTCTATTAATGCACAAAAGTGTTAGAATGTGTGAAAAGTGTAAAAATTCGTATCAGTGAATTACACCCCTTCTGCACTCCGTTAACCATTCCTACGTTTCCTCTTTACATTCCACCCATCACATCTCACATGTGCAGACTACAGTATTCTTTACTTTCCATTACTTTTATGATTGTTTATTTTCTTTGTTAATGTTATGCATGAAATATACATAAAAAGGCAACAATAAATAGCATTAACTAAAATTGTCCACATACATGAGTAATAATGATAAATGTAATGATCGAGTTGTGGGCTTGGAACGCAACCCCCCCCTTATTTACATTACTAGAATTTCGGCGGATGGCTGCCGCCTTATTCTAGCACCTGCAGAGGTATTTTCCGTGCCCAGCCTGTCACCTAAACTGATGTGTTTCTACAAAATACATCTTTTTTGGTGGGGTGTGTGAAACATTTTTTAGGGGGGTCGACAATTGTTGTAAATTTGTTGAATCAGTTTTTTCCTCCCACATCAGGGCGGGGGGGGTCCACTTTCTATAACGTTTTGATTCAGGCCTCCTGAACGGCTCATAATAAACGTTTTTGGGTTAGATCGCGTTATTTATAAATGTGTCGTAACCCTCCACCACCCGACACGGCCAATTAGTAAAAAAGTGTCACGTTGACATAAGATAAATAGTCCACTACTTTAGCCCACTGGTGTGTTGAAGAGTGAATCCACAACATTTACAATTTTTGAGTACGAAGTTTCGCTGGTAATTACATCCAGCATCATCCGGCAAAATGGTGAAGCCCTCCACTTGCTCCCGGTCTTAAATAGAGCAGCACGGTGACGTCATCTTTTAAGTCATTCAGCTGCAGTGATTTGAGGCGGGGGGGGGGGTATTGTAATTAGTAATGAGTTGTAGATTAGTAATTAGTTGTAATGTGTATTACTAACATAAAATATGGATCCTTGTAGTCACGAAAACTTCAAATCTAGAATTTTGTCTTTTTGTCAACGTGACACTTTTTTACTGATTGGCCGTGTCGGGTGGTGGAGGGTATGACACGTTTATAAATAACGCGATCTAACCCAAAAACTTTTATTATGAATATTATGACGTCCTCATATTACTTTAGCAAGGTTTTTCAGTTCCAGGCAGCTGTAACAAAAAACAAACCCACACATTTGTGCTAAATTGCATTACACTAACATGTAAAGTGACATTAAATGTAGATTAAATGGTGGAGACAGGTGGCCTGAGAACAGCATCATAACAAGGTAAATAACGACAGCTTAAACAAGGGTAAATACACGTACATCGGAACATATTAATGGAGATTAAATGAGAAGAGAGTGGACATGAGTAGCCATTTTAGTACAATTATTGCAGGTGAAATGGAGACGAAGATAAATTAAAAGCATACAGACAAGATATGAGAACAACAATAATTTGAGATTGAACGAGGCGAGAGAGACTTGTTTCATAGCAATAGAAACACTGTGGAGTGGAAAAAGGCAGCAACAATATGAGTACAGATGAATCTCACGTGGTGTGTGGGATTGTTATTGTAACTGTATATACTGCACTATATCCTTATACAGTATTTTCTTATCATTTCTTTAGGATAACAAGTAAAAAGCACAAAATGTCGCTGCATGAAGAATTTATGCTATGCAATATAAAGACGTGTCGCAGTAAGATTTCAGGTTTTGCATGGGTAACATCCTGTTCACATATATTTTGTGATGAAGATGGAGCTAAAGAGTTTAATAAATCTTTAACATGTCCAGCGTGCAATACTGATGTTTCTGGAAAGTATGATATTGTTCGCCATGAAGTTGATCCTCCTGAAGAATACAAATCCATGGTTCTCTCTGGGTTAAGACCAGATATAATCCTTGAAATATGTTCACGAGCTATGTCGTTTTGGACTTCTCAGGTAAAAAAAAAACCTTAATATTTACATGAATATTCCAATGAATATTTAGAAAATATGTGTTTAATTATATAAATGTTATAATCAAATACATGTTTATACCTTACAGATCCATCAAGAACATTTATTTCAGAAATATGTCAACAGCAAAACAAAAACCCGGATGTCACAGGTTTTAAAGCACTACAAACAACAGATTCAGGATATGACCATGGAGATTTCCAATTTAATACAGGCGATATCTATTGTGAAGAAAAAACTAAAAACGTATAAAGCACACTACATTGAAGCATCTGAGATGTTACTGAAGAAAAACAAGCAGTATCAGAAGCTGCATTATATGTGTGAACAAGAGCGCCGACACATTTGGACTCTTGCTAACAAGCAGAAGATTGCGGTCAGTGAACTATCTGAGGAATGTATTTCTTTTTAACTCATTTTAACTGCCATTATGTAGGCTATTGAACTTGTGGTATGATTCAGAATATATTTCTCTGCAGGTTAAGGGTGGAGAAAGGCAGAGTGATGGATCCCGAAATTGTTGGGGCATGTCTTGTGAAATGTAAGCAACAGATTGCTCTCGGAGAATTAGCGTAAGCTTTTAAGGGCTGGATGCCAGGTGTGTTTAGGTGACCAAGGAATTAGAGTCTAGGTTGTCAAAGACCAACAGTGGAAGATCATTGGCAAGCATGCTAGGGTGAGCCACGTATAGTCTCCATAATATCTCACTGCTGAGGCCCAAGAGATTACTATGTGTGATCAGTGTGCATTCGTGACGGACGGGACTAATAAGAGTGAGTGAGAACAAATGTTCAGACTTAATGCTTTTATGAGCAGCTAAAACTATAGGATAGTAAATACATTATCAGATCTAATTAATTAGCATACACAGCAGGACTCTAAAATTCCAGCTGCAATAATCCGCAAATTCCACTAATTTTCGAATTATGCACTTTTGTGACTCATCCAGAAATCCACAAACATTTGCAGATTCTGGATCTCTTCCAGGAGGGACTAATACTGCCCATAATCCACATCACACCGTATCGGTGCCGTTTGTGATTTATATTGTATTTAAAATAGATATCTAAAAAAATGTAAGCGCTCTGCATCGCAAAGAGGATGCCAGCTTCCTTGCAATACGAATTCTATTATTTGTGAATTTCTTTTTTATCAGTTGAGGCTGCTGGCTTTGCAATGCAAATATTTTTTTTACCATTGCAAGTCGTTGTTGCCCTCAAACTAAATTATAATTTCATTATGAATTTAAAGTTGTTTTGCTTTTACATTGCAAATTCGAATATGTTATGAATTATATTCTTTGATACGGTAATGTGTTCAGAAGCTAAATGGCAGTGTCAAGGGCTACGAGCCACAAGAGGGCTCGTTTGTGTAGTTGCTATTCCTCCGTTGAAAGAGTGCAGACTATAGTAGTTTACTATATGGTCCATAGTTTGAGTTGCATGGCCACAATCACACTGTTAATGTTCTGATGCGGTTGATGGTACATCAGTGTCTTTGATTTATATTAAAAGCAGGAGATGCAATGTTTGGGTCTCAAATTAGGTGTTTATTCTAAATGTCCGCGTTGTTCAATTCTGTTCACCCGGATTTTTCCAGATCTGGATGAGATTCTAGAATGGCGAAAGTATGATCCCAAAACGGAGATCGGCACTTGAATCGGCAGCAAAGTACATTGTTGAGGTCTTGGTTGATAGAGGGGTTGTCGTTGGCAGGACATTTGTTGACATTTCCTTACAGTTTGCATGTCTGTGCTGATATTTGGTGGCAGGATGTCTGCCAGACCAGGTAGCCAGGGGATTGGTGTTCGTTTCAGTGTTTCGATTATGATGCGCATTGCATTACGTAATTGTGCATCTGGCAGTTTTGTCTATGAGCTCCTGGACCAGACTCGAGCACAATACTCTGCTACTGAGTAGACAAGTGATAGGGTGGCAGTTCACAGCACCTCAGTTGAGCTGCCTCAGATCATTCCGGCAAGGTTTTATATCAGGGCAATTGTTGATATGGTCTCTTCACAGATCTGCTTTATTTAGGGCTTGAAGGTTTGGCTTTTATCTGTGATAACCCATAGATGTCTTGGAATGGGGTCATAACGCACTGGGCTACTACAGACGGACACATAAAATATATTGGCGGCATGATTGTTTAGGTGGAACGCATTTGTGGTTTTGGAGGGATCTGGTCGAAGTCTCCTGCTACCGAAATATGCCTGCAATAATATATTAGCTGTTAGAGTACTGACATTGTTCTCGAGGTTTGTGCCCTGCGCAGCAACGGCCATGTCTTCTACATATATGCACTTGTGAGATGATGTACATGAGCAAGTTACTTACATATACGTTAAAATAATGCTCGTTCTTGTACCAATCCTTGAGAGAGGTCATAGCTTTCAGAGCTTCAGAGAAGTAGGTCAAAAGCATTGCATGTATAATGTTTATGCATTAGCACAGACTAGCTGTCCTCACATTTGTATGGTAGAATAGAATTTTGATTTTTTTTTAGACTTGATATGCAGCTGCAGCAGTGGGTGAGGCTAATGCGGAGCTGCAGGAACGGAGCTTCAAGGGTTTGCTGTTTAGTTTTTCTTTGTGCATTTGTACAGACTAGCTGTTAGTCGGCACAGACTGGCTGTGCTGACGTGAATGTTTAGTATAAAGAGCTAAAAATTTATTTAGCGTTGACCCATATTACAGATTTGTACCATTTGGATCTAAGAAAAACTCGTAACCTTGTTATCCTTTGCAGATTGATTTAGTCACATGTCACACTTTTCCTTTCATCCACAAATTCTGTTGCATATTAATTGTCGCATGGCTAATTCATCTCAATTCGTGGCAAATCGCATTGGCACAAAAACACGGATTACAGGACAAACCTCCATGGTACGTCACGGGTTACGGGATTCGTGATATGGTCCTCCCATGTGGTGTGGATTATTGGAGTTCTGTACTAATAATAATCATTCGCTCTGATGCATTTGAGTAATTTTCTTTATAATCTATATATATGTAGTGGATTAACGTGCGCCGAGAGGGGAAATTGGAAACACGTGTGGGTTATGGACAGTGGGGTCGTATCAGGGCAAACAGGTGTTGCTGGGAGGATAATGGCCGGAGAGACGGTTCATTTGGTGGTTATGGGATGCAGGGCAGTGATTGGCCGGTTGTTGTCAGGGGCAAGGCGGCGCCAGCAAGTCTGGGGATGGGAGCAGGTGGCAGCGGGGGCCGCGGGCGCAGGGCGTCGGTGGGG
Source organism: Lampetra planeri (assembly GCF_965212315.1). Classification (NCBI taxonomy): domain Eukaryota; kingdom Metazoa; phylum Chordata; class Hyperoartia; order Petromyzontiformes; family Petromyzontidae; genus Lampetra; species Lampetra planeri. The sequence continues at coordinate 2,850,093 of NC_136109.1, read as the reverse complement.
ACGCCGGTTAATTAATTGGTAATTAATGAGGACGGGGATATATACGGGAGCGTGAGAGAGGGACGGGGAGTTGTTGCTGGGAGCTGGATGGAGACAGTCGGGGAGAAGAAGATATGAGAGATAGAATAGGCTAGCAGTGGAACACGAACAGAGAAGATATGAGAGAGAGACAGTCGGAGTGAGACGGAGACGCCGAGAGAGAGACAGTCAGAGTGAGACGGAGACGCCGAGAGCGAGACAGTCGAAGCAAAGACAGGCGAAGCAGAGAGGAGAGTCGGGGAGAGGGAGACAGAGAGAGGGAGGGAACAGAGAGAGGGAGGGAACGGAGCGAGCGAGGCAAGCGGAGCGCGGCGAGCGAGCAGAGAACGCGCTGAAGTCACGGTTGTGGAATGTAAAGAGTTTGTAATAAATAGTGTAGTAACGCTCACGACTCGTTCACACCGGAGTTGGAGGCACACTTGTTTATTTAACACCAACGTTGTGACATACACATTTGAGGGGGTATCGGCCCCCTCACCCGTCTATCTGAGGACACACCTCTCTAGCTAACCCTAGCCTGCCTCTGAGTCCTCCACTAATGGGCTAGGGGAGGCTATCTTGGCCCGACACTGGTCAGTCGAGCCCGGTACCCAGAGTCCAGACCAGCACTGGCTCTGGCTCTGGTACCACGCCACTGGCTCGAGCCTGCGCGGTCCTGATAAGGACGGCGTACCAGGGGGAGTCCAGGGCTCTATCTCAGACGTCTTCCGCCTCCTCTTCTTTAGCTAAACATCACTCCCGAGCCCTTCGATACAATCCCCTTTTATACCCAACCCCTCCCTGAGGGGTGGGGCCCCGGGGGATCATAACGACCGAATCGACCCCCCAGGGTGTCTGGCGCGGACGTCGCAGAGGGCACCTGCTTGTGCACACATGTAGCCCCGCCTACTGTGTTTGTTTACCATAGGCTGCCATGCATAACGGGCTCTCTCTCTAACACCCCTACATCACTCCCCCCCGCATAGCATGCAGCCGTCCCGGCTGCCAACATACAAAAATTTGACAATAAAGGTGCCTTCACCCCCTGACCGCGCGTGTGCCTCACTATTTTTTTTGAACAATAACAGGAACCAGAACAAGAACGCAACAACAAGATGAGAAACAACCCGACGCACCCCCCCGAATAAATACGAATTCCGTAAAAAAAACAGCTTATATACAACCAGCAGGGAACCCACCCCGCACACACAACAAACGGTGAACCCAGCATATGTACATCCGAGGAGCGGGAAACACACCATCCACACAACACCCAATAAACACAACAGCTATGTACACATTTTCCGGCCTCACAACAGTTTGCGCATTTTAGCGCGCGTCCTTGCAGCGGGCCCCTCACACGGGGTAACCCCGCGTGGCGGACAATCAGGTGGCGACTGTCCGTCTTGAGGTGAGCATTCCTCTGACTCCGCGTGACCCTCGGCATCCGCAGGAGGGGTGATCGGGCGTGAGCCCGTCACTCCTGATGCTCCTGAAGGTGGCACAGCCGGCAAGGCATTAGGTGAGAGCGACGGAGACGGACCCAGCAAGTCGGCCGACCCCCCACATGTTTGGCCACGCGCGTGTGAAGTGGGGTTGTGAACCGCAGCGAAGGGTTTTAATCTGGAGGGGTGCACGAACCATCGCCGCTTCCCCCACTTGATGCGCACGCACTGCGGACGTAACACCTCCACCACTTCCACAGGGCCCCGCCACGGCCGCACAAGTTTAGAGGAGGTTGCCAGTGGCACCTGGGGGCAGTGCAACCATGCCTTGTCCCCCGGCTTCCACTGCAGCATGTGCGCTCGACTCAATCTGAGGCGCTCATTTGCCTTCTGACGGAGGTCAGAGTTTTGCATTGCAGCATCCCGTGCCTCGGTCAATTTGTCCAGATTAAATTTAACGTGGTCAGCCAGATTAGTTTTTCCCTGCGGCACGGGGATCCGCAACTGGGCACGAACAGGCGGGTCTGGTTCTCGGCCGTACATAAGGTAAAAGGGAGAAAACCCCGTAGCCGCATGGGGTGCCATCCGGTACGCCGCCAAGACCCCCTGAATTTGTAGGTCCCAATCCGTTTGCGAGTCCGAAACTTGTTGTGATAACATGGACGAGATGGTGCGATGCAAACGTTCGACCATCCCGTCAGTTTGTGGGTGATATGGGGAGGTCCGAATTTTCTTTGTGCCCAGGAGATCGCAGACTTGTCTGAGTAGTTTACCGGAAAAATTTCTGCCCTGGTCGGTCAGCAGCCTCTCCGGAGCACCTTTGTCCAGGACATAACCCTGAACAAAAGCCTCCACGATGGCTGCTGCCGACTGGTTGGCCAAAGGCCAGGCCATAGGCCAACGTGTAAAATACTCGACACCCGTCAACAAATATCTATTCCCTCTGGGGGTGGCGGGGAATGGTCCCAAAATGTCCAGAGCGACCAGCTCGTTTATCCTGGACACTTTGATCGATTGCAAGGGCGGGTTAGACTCCCGTGCCGGCGGTTTGCGTTGTGCACATTGAGGGCACGATCCCAACAAATCCCCCACATCCCTCGTCATGCCAGGCCAGTAAAAATCAAGTTGCAGCAAGGCGAGAGTCTTTTGGGTCCCCAGGTGTAGGAGGCGCTCATGAGCGGCCCATACCACCCTACCCCGCAACCCAGTAGGGACAACCAGCCGATGTCGACGTGACTTCCCGTCCCAATGCATTAGCAGACCTTGGCACATTTCCCATGCGTCGGAACCACCACTTTTTCCCCCCGCCGCACCGCCAACGCGACGTCGCCACCCGAGGAGGGAGACATCCTCCATCTGGAGGCGCCCCCATTCAATGACGGGCAACCCCAACAGGGAATCTTTGCCCTGCTGTTCGATCGAATTAGGAACCATTGCATCGTCGTCGTTGGCGGCCGCCAAGACAGGTACCGATGTGTCCCCTGGAGGCCTGCAACGTCCAGACCCCAGGAGGCATGCACACTCGGAGGTGGTTGGCAAGCGTGACAGAGCGTCCGCGTTGGTGTGGCGAACGCCCTTACGGTATGTGGTTTGGAAATCGTAATCCTGGAGGACCTCCAACCATCGGGACAATTGTCCCGATGGCTGTTGAACCCTCAGGGCGTACTGCAGTGCCGCATGATCTGTGCGGACGGTGAAATGCCGACCGTACAGATATGGGCGATACTGTTGGACGAAATGGACAATTGCCAACAGTTCCCTACGGGTGACACAATACCGTTGCTCCGCTGGAGACAACACCCGACTGCCGTACGCAACCACATGTTCCACGCCGTCAACCACCTGGGAGAGCACGCCCCCAATACCCGTGTTGCTCGCATCGGTGTCGAGCAAGAACGGTTTTGAAAAATCAGGGTAAATCAGGGGAGGAGCGTTTACCAAAGCATCCCGAAGGGAGCAAAAAGCAGCCTCCTCCTCCTGACCCCAGCAAAACCGAACCCCTTTAGATGTTAAAGCATGTAGGGGTTTGGCGATAGTCGCAAAATTAGCGACGAAGCGTCTATAATACGACGCAAACCCAATAAAACTCCTAACCTCTCCCACTGAGGTGGGAGTCGGCCAGGAGCTTACACACTGCGTTTTGGCGGGATCGGTAGAAATACCCGAGCGCCCCACGATGTGCCCCAAATAACGCACCGACTCGCGTAACAAATGGCATTTTTGGGGCTTAAATTTCAAATTAGCAGCCCGCATCTTTAGGAAAACCGCCCGCAACCTCTGGAGATGTTCCTCAAAAGTTTTGCCAAAGACAATGACGTCATCCAAATAAATCAGGCACGACTCCCATTGCAATCCAGCCAAAACCAATTCCATCAACCGCTGGAAAGTTGCCGGCGCTGAGTGTAAGCCCATCGGCAACCGGTTGAATTGAAACAGGCCGTGCGGAGTACGGAAAGCAGTTTTAGGCTTTGAATCATCGTCCAGAGGAAGCTGCCAGAATCCCGAAAGTAAGTCCAATGTGGAGAAGAATCGCGCTCCCGCCAAGGCGTCAAGCGATTCGTCCATCCGTGGGAGCGGGTATGCGTCGGCAACCGTAATTTTATTAAGGCGCCGAAAGTCAACGCAAAACCGCAACGAACCGTCCTGCTTCTTAACCAGGACGATCGGCGCTCCCCAAGGGCTGTTGGAGGGAGAAATTATGTCGGCGGCTAGCATGTCATCAACAGCCGATTTGACATGGTCCTTTTCGGCGGGACTCAACCGAAAAGGATTTTGGCGTATTGGCGCGCTGTCACCCGTATCAATATGGTGACGCAGCAGATGAGTGCAGCCCAAATCGTATTTATCCCGACTGAAAACGTCGGAAAATTCCCTCAGTAGTGTCTTAAGACGTTGGCGCTCTAAATTTGACAGGTCCGTCGATCCCGCGCAAAGCGCCTCGAGCCACCCTTCATCGCTGTCTGAATGTGGTCGCGGTGCAGGGGCAGCGCCGACATGACTCGCGACGGGTTCCTCACAGGGCACCGGCGTTGCGTGAGCAAGCACGGTCCCCTGTGGGACCACCACCGTCTGCGAGCCCACATTGAGGACCGCGATGAAGGGTTCTCCATCCCCTCTCACTATGGTCTGGGCCGGGAGTAAATTAGGTCCACTGACCCCGGCCCTAGACGGTCCCAGCAAAACCCCTTGAGCCCCAATGCCCTTAGCGAAGGGCCGCCGAAGTCTCAAAGGAATTAACATTTGCGCCCCCGGAGGAACGCGCACCGTTCTATCTACGAACGCCGGCACCGTCGCGAACGCCGTCCGGCTCGTAGCGGGGGATGGCAAAAACGCCATGCGTCGGCCCGATGGGAGCTCAATGCATCCCTGGTCGATTAATATCCTAATCGGCATTTTGGCCAGGAAATCCGTCCCCAGCAGGCACGGAACCGCCAGCGAGGAGGAAACAAAAATCGGCCCAGATAATTTAATATCCCCGACACAAATTTGGGCTCGAATTTGTCCGATGATGCCAAGTGAACCCCCGTTAGCAGCAAAGAATGGCACATTAACAGGCATCAAAGGACGGCTCTGGGCAGGGAGAATGTTATAAATCAACTCCGAAATAATGGTCGCCGATGCTCCTGTATCGACCAGGATGCGCACCTCGACCCCATCGATGTGACCCACAACGGCCGACGACCCCGATGACGCGGCTACAACCCGATGGGCCAACACGGACCACTGGCTGGGTTCAATGTGAGTACCCAGAGCGGTGCGTGTTGGTGCCATGGTACGCGATATTTGCCCCCCCTTCGCTGCGGTGTTCGAGTGTGTGACGGGCGTGTGCGTGGGCCAAACATGAGGGGTGCCGCGACTCGCCGGATTATGATGGTGGAGCTTGTGACGAGGGCCGGCGTCCCGTTGAGGTGTCGTTCCGCGCTGCCGAGGAGAGCGGCACCCCGAGGCGACGTGGCCCCGGATGCCGCAGTTATAACAGCGTGGAAGCGCTGGTGGCGACGATGGACGTTGTAGACGGCTTGAACCGGCCCGGTCCTCCCGCGCTCCCGCTCCGTGCTGCCGTTGATGGTTGATGGCGCAAACCTCTTCCGCCGGGAGGGTGGCCGCAGCGACGGCGCGCCCGCTCGCCGCCTTGCTGGCCTTCCGTCGTTGAGAGGACAGGTTTGCGTGGAGGAGACGGGCCGCTTGGAGGGAGCACATCTCTGCATCGTCCTGTGCGACAATGACGATGTCTAAGTCGTCCGCCAGCAAAAGTATCTTCTCTGTCACCATGGCGTCGACACCCTCGTCATCCATTCGTGGAAAGGCCTCCTTCGCCAGTGCCAGGAGGCTTGTGCGGTACGCCAGGGGCGACTCCTTCGTCCCCCGCTGGCGATCGTAAAAGAGTTGGCGACAGTCCGATGGTGGACCATATACCGCCGACAGCACCTGCATCGCCTTCCGCAGCGTGGAGCGCCTCTCCTTCGAAGCCGATGTTAGAGTGGCGAGGGCGTCGCTGTCGAGAAGTGCTGGCAGCGCGCGGAGAGCCTCGGCGTCTGTCCACTGTGCCATCTCCTGGTGAGCGAGGAAGCGCCGCTGGAAGCCGCCCCAGTCGCCATCCTCGCCCACAAATTCCTTGAGTGGAGGTAGCCGCTGATGTAAGGCAGCGGCTGCAGAGGAAGAACGCACTCCCTCGTCCGCCTCACTCAACTCAGCGTCGGCACGAACCAGCGATGGCATCGCCGGTCGCACCCGTGGTGACGCGGCAGGCACTGTACTCCCGCCGTTGGACGCGATGCTTAGAGCGGCCACGCCCTCAACAGCAGCTGCGGCGATGGCGGGAGTTTCAAAATGTTGCTCCGTTGAAATGGCGGGAAGGCGCTGTGGTCGTTGGCTGCTGTCGCCTCGTGGCGGTCCCGCAGCCCCCAGCCGCGTGATGTTGTCGAGCATGGCGGCTGCGGCGTACAGCAGCTCGGCCAGCTTCGCGTGCGCCTGCCTCAGCCCCTCCGTCGACGGCTCCCCTTCCTCCAGCTGCTGTGGCGTGGATGCACCCAGCCCCGGCTGCTCGATGGCATCTTCAGCCATCTCGGGCCCTCCGACTGCAGCGGTGTCCTCCGCCCCTGGTACTCCGACTCGAGTCGTCCGGCGTGTATCCATGTTCGTACTTTGTTTCACTTCTGACGCCAGATGTAGTAACGCTCACGACTCGTTCACACCGGAGTTGGAGGCACACTTGTTTATTTAACACCAACGTTGTGACATACACATTTGAGGGGGTATCGGCCCCCTCACCCGTCTATCTGAGGACACACCTCTCTAGCTAACCCTAGCCTGCCTCTGAGTCCTCCACTAATGGGCTAGGGGAGGCTATCTTGGCCCGACACTGGTCAGTCGAGCCCGGTACCCAGAGTCCAGACCAGCACTGGCTCTGGCTCTGGTACCACGCCACTGGCTCGAGCCTGCGCGGTCCTGATAAGGACGGCGTACCAGGGGGAGTCCAGGGCTCTATCTCAGACGTCTTCCGCCTCCTCTTCTTTAGCTAAACATCACTCCCGAGCCCTTCGATACAATCCCCTTTTATACCCAACCCCTCCCTGAGGGGTGGGGCCCCGGGGGATCATAACGACCGAATCGACCCCCCAGGGTGTCTGGCGCGGACGTCGCAGAGGGCACCTGCTTGTGCACACATGTAGCCCCGCCTACTGTGTTTGTTTACCATAGGCTGCCATGCATAACGGGCTCTCTCTCTAACACCCCTACAATAGTGACGACGGAAAAAGAAGAAGTTGTCTGCGTAAAGTTCAGCACTACATATATAAAAGGGAAATTTGTGAATATGTGTGTCTGTTCAAAATGTTTAGCATACTTCCCGACATGCAACAAACTTGCAAATTTGGCATGTGGGTACTTTCCAGACTGTAAACATTATAAAAATAGACTTTTGTATTTTGGGGGGGGGGGGGTGGGGGGCGCAATAATGGATATATTTTGCACGGCAAGTGAGCGGTGACGTCACATCTGTGATGTCACCCACATGCGGCAGCGTCACGCAGTGTGCCTGCTGACGTCACGCCCCCCCCTCCAATCCTCCGCATAGGCGGGTATCCGGCACAAATGCGCAGCATAGTTGTCTCGATTTTCTAAGTCAACGCGACTATTTTCAGTTCGCTCTTAAATATAAAGCAGAAAATACATCTGTTTGTGTGAATCAGCAAAAACTATCGAACGCTGAGCTCTGACGTCATGAGATTTGAACAAGGTAACACGACTTTTCAGCTCGACACGTCATTCCCTTCCCGAGTTGCCTGCTTAAGGTTCCATTTCCTTGAGTGAAAAACATCCGATTTAGTTCAATTGGTTTTTTTCGGATTTTTTTCTTTCTTGCAAGCATCAATTTCTTTCAGGGGTTTCCACTCAAATATAAGGGAATATTAAATTAATCCAAGACAAGAATACAGGTCCCGGGCGAAGCCGGGTAGTAAAGCTAGTGTATTCTATTAGCAGATACTTGGATCTGATTGGTTGTTCTCTGTGATGTCATGGCCCCTATTTAAGGAAGCTTGTTCAGGTGATGTTCTTAATCTCGTGTTCTGGGTTCCCTGATGTTTGTGTATTTCCAAAAGAAAAGCTGTCTCTTGATAAATGTGGTTGTGAGACTTGCGCTTCAACTTGCCGGTGAGCTGAAATAATTATTGGTGCATTCGAATGCTTATACAGGTGACAATTGAATGTTTTAGCTATGTTAGGTCGTTGGAGGGATTCATGACACATTTGGTTCGAATCATATTCGAGGTCAGTTTGAAATAGTTTGGAATTAGAATCTGCAAGGCTTTGAAACGTATTTTTGTGCAGGTTTTTGAAGTAGCATTTTAAGCCCCTTAACCAAGTGTTATCAGTTTGGTAAAAAAAATTGGAACACGTAAGTGATTTTTCTTGTAAACATTTCCTGCACTTTGAAAAAGTACAAATGAAGTTAAATACTATGAAAACTACAATCCAGTAAAACTCCTCGGATATACAGTACATAGAGCCAGGGGCACGAATTTACATAAGCACAATTGTGGATGAAAGGAATGGAATCATATTTGTGTAAATAACCTATCTGCAAAAATAATGTCTAACAATAAATAATAGCATAAATGTTTCTTTTATCTATGAAAATGTATAATATGAAGATGTAACTGTCCATGTTATCCAAAGTTCTTAAAGCCACATGTAACATAAACATGACGGTGCTTCTCCAGCATTTTTTGCAATTGCAAAGTTTTTTTTATCTACCAGGAAAGTTTTGCAAAGCATTTACTGTACAATTGCGACATCACACATAAATGTGAACCATAACCCTAACTCAATAATCGTTAAAATGTTTTCCGTAATGTTTTCTTTTTGGGTTAGACCGCGTAAATATATCAACGTGTCGTTAAAACCTGCCACCAACCGACACAGCCAACTAGTAAGGGTTGTCACGTAAACAGAACGTGGCCAATTCGTCACTAGTATAGTACACCGGTGTGTTGGAGAGCCAAGCCACAACATTTACAATCTGAGTACGAAGTTTCGCCAGTAATTACAACTAGCTTCATCAGGCGACAGACAGATTTGTGTAGAAATCCTCCTGTTTCGTTACTCGAATAGAGGAATAGATGTGATGACGTCAAATATGAGCCCTTCACGTGCGAAGGTGGGGATTACCGAATGCATATAAATTACAATGGGTATCCATTGCTGGTTGAGTTATTCATGATAGTCAACATACATTTTGCATGCACTTTATGCATGCACATTGTTCGTCTACCTCCTGTCGTTTGCATGCAATAAAATAGCAGTACCTTTTATTGTCTGCGTACACGTAACCCCCATTGATGTATGGTGACCTGTATCGGCATGCATTTAAACAAAGTATTATTTGATGATTCGCTTCCAAGCAGCACTCAGCCTGTAGCTATCCGAACGGTTAAAATAATTTTTATTTCTCTGAATTTCGATAGATTCTCAATTTTTATATATTTGGCATGGTACATAAAATACTAAAACTAATATCTGGTACTAAATATGTATTACCGAAGCTATCAACAGAAAATGTTTACCGGATGAATTGCCTTTGTGGCAAATACTTTGTTGGGCAGACAGGATGAATGATCAGCCCGAGACGAAAAGAACACCAAGTAAATATTAAATACTCCCAAATACAACTGTCGGCAGTGGCAGAACACGCGTGCCAACAAGGACACTCAATTGATTTAGATACTGTTGAAGTTCTGTGCAATACTAGTTACTACTGCTGTTTTTTCTGGATTTTTTTGTTGTGCGTAGTCACTTTAAGATGTTCTTTGTTCATTTGTTTTTGTTGTTGCGGTTGCACCCGAGTCAAGAGCCGCATGGCTCACAGGGCTATACCTAATAAATGAAACTGAAAAAACTGAAACTAGCCAAGACTAAATTTCGATTTAAAGCTTTCGTGACTGCAGGGATTCATCTTCTTGGTTCTTTCGGTAAAGTCACGTAGAAGGGAAGTAATAAAATAATACAAATAAAACATAATAAAATAATTCTCACGACGTTTCGGCCACAACGCAAGCAGCTGTCCTCAGGTGAAACCAGGTCTGTCGAGGCAACAGCGTCTGAATGAAACAGCACACGTGCTTGGAGCATATATATAAGCTGGGTTGGAAGGGGGAGGGGGCAAAGGGCGTCTTGACAAAAGAATTTGCATATCAATAGGAATTTAGCATATTTATGGGAAATGCAGGTATGTGATTAGTACTACTTATGTCCGTGCATTATGCAGGATTAGCAGCATCCAAGGGAGGGGATATGGGAAATGCAGGTATGTGAATTAGTGCTACTTTGCCCGTGCATTATGCAGGATTAGCAGCATCACAGGGAGGGGATAGGGGTAGCATTAATAAAAGGAAGAAGTGTTAATAGTATGTAGCTGCAGTAACTAAAACCACCACGTAAACAACTAAAGTATAAACCACATAGTATCATCTTCTTAGGTTTTTTCGGTAAAGTCACGTAGGTAAAACATCAAAATGAATTAAAATAAAATAAAATCAAAAATCACGACGTTTCGGAGGCAACACAAGTCTCCGTCATCAGGTGGGACCGTCACAGCCAGATTAGCTGCATCAAGTGAGGCAATGATTCAAGATGTAATCCCTTAAAAGCGAGTTGAGGGGGGGAGGAGAGGGAGGGGGGAGCTCATCAGACTATGGTAGCCAATGAATGGAACGTATCGGGAGGGAGGGGGGGCGAGGCCAAAAGAGTGGGCGACGGCGTGCAAGCGATTGTGCGCAAGTGGCTAATTACTGCACACGCCAACACAATGGAGCGATTATGCGCAAGCGGCCAACTGCCACACACGCCAACACAATGGGCAGAGAGGGGGAGGGAAACTCTAATACACATGATAGACAAAAGAACGAAAATGCCCATGTTTATACCAATGCTGGCTGAACAATGAAGAGAGTACTGTTAAAAAATAACTGGGGATGTTAACACTCGGTAAAGTAAAGTAAAATAGTGCCTGTCAGATAAGATGGTCCAAAAAATTGTAATTAAGTCTTTTTTGCGTGGTTGATAACATCTTTCCAATGATTACTAAGTTTGTACCCATCATCACGGTTGAAATTATGTCTGTGTTTGTATATCGCTTGCACGCCATCGCCCACTCTTTTGGCCTCGCCCCCCCTCCCTCCCGATACGTTCCATTCATTGGCTACCATAGTCTGATGAGCTCCCCCCCTCCCTCTCCTCCCCCCCTCAACTCGCTTTTAAGGGATTACATCTTGAATCATTGCCTCACTTGATGCAGCTAATCTGGCTGTGACGGTCCCACCTGATGACGGAGACTTGTGTTGCCTCCGAAACGTCGTGATTTTTTATTTTATTTTATTTATTTTCATTCATTTTGATGTTTTACCTACGTGACTTTACCGAAAAAACCTAAGAAGATGATTCCTTGCAGTCACGAAAGCTTCAAATCTAGAACACATAGTATCATCATTATACTAAATATACTCTACAATAAGCCGAGTTACTAACAGTAAGTAATACATTACAATTCTACGTCGTAAAAAATATAATATGCTTCCATCTAAACTTTATTCTCTTGCATCACACGAGTCTACACCGTACTATATACTGCCATAGACAAACCCAATATTAAATTATATACTGTATTGCTATAAACCACCTTATACCTTATCCATTGTAATATTACACTATGTATTATTCTACCCACCCTAATGTATATCACACTGCTGTATATTCACTATACAATTACAATATTATATGTTACTTTGTACATTGTATTAAGCATATACATTTTTATACTATTTGTTATTATACATTGTACCGTTGACCGTCGTGTGAAAGATACTAAGAGGAAGAAACAAGATATGTCAATTCAGCGGAGCAAAGAATCCATTCCCTGCAGAGAATACAATGCCAGTGAGTGGAACGCGGTCTGAAAGTCACCGTAAACATGAACACAATCAGTTAAGATCCGAAATGGTTTATTACGTCCTTCTAATGATTGCTAAGCCAGAATCCATCTTCTCGGTTGAAATTGTCTCTGTGTTTGTATATGTGGATCGCCTCATTAACGAATCTCTCATGGTAGCCAGATGGCTTGCAGAGAACCTCTGTCTTGGAGAAGTCAATATCATGTGAGCCCACTAAATTGTAACAGTGATCTGCCACGGCTGAGGTGTTTGTCCTACCGTGTTTCAAGTCTGCTTTATGTTCACGGATGCAGTCTGAGACGTGTCGTTTGGTTTCTCCAATGTAACTGCTACCACAGAGACAACTTAGTTTGTAGACGCCAGGGTACTGTATGTCTGGAATCACATCTTTTACAGACGGGACCAGATCACGGATTTTATGTACTGTGTTGAATCGGACCTGGATCTTGTGTTTTATCAGGATTTTGGAGATCTTTTTTGTGACCCCAGCAATGTAGGGTAAGGTGATGGTCTTGAAAGGCTCCTCAACGGGATCCTTCTTGATGGTTGGAAGTGATGGCTTTGCGGATTGTGTAGTCGGAGTAACCATTAGCCTTAAGAGCTTGGCGTACGTGTTTGAGTTCACTGGTAATGTGTTCCTGGTCGGATATGCATTGGGCTCTATGGAATAGAGTCTTGATGAGGGAATTCTTCTGGGATGGATGGTGGTGGGAATCCGGTTTTAGGTAAGCATCCGTATGGGTGGCTTTCCTGTAGACAGAGTGGCTCATTGAACCATCAGGTCTCCTTTTAATTAGGACATCCAAAAAGGGTAGCTTGCCATCTTTTTCGACTTCCATGGTGAATCTGATGGCTGGGTGTTTGGGATTGATGTGGTCGAGAAATTGGTCTAGAGCAGGCCGGCCATGTGGCCAGATGACAAAAGTGTCATCTCCGTACCTCTTCCATAAGGTCGGGCGTAGAGTGGCAGTCTGGATGGCGTCAGTCTCAAATTTCTCCATGAAAATGTTGGCTACAACCGGAGATAGGGGGGAGCCCATTGGGGTGCCCTCAGTTTGCTTGTAGAAAGTTCCATTCCAGGTGAAGTATGTATTGGTTAAGCAGTGTCTCACCAGGGGGGGGTACCCCAGTATTCAGTCCTTGATTAACCAAGTCTTCAATGATTGCGATGGTGTCAGATACAGGAACTTTGGTGAATAAGGAAACCACATCAAAACTGACAAGCAGGTCGTCTGGGGACAGGGAAATCCCCTTGATTGTCGATACCAGGTCGGTAGAGTTTAGTACCGCAGAGGTGGTTTTTCCAGTGAAAGGCCGTAGGATTTCAGACAAAAAAACGAGCCAGTTTGTAGGTGGGGGAGTTGATAGTAGAGACAATGGGACGAAGAGGTGTATCTTCTTTATGTATCTTTGGTAAGCCGTATAATCTTGGTGGCCTGGCTGCAGAAGGTTTCAATGAGAACTGTTTGGTCTGATCAATTAATGCGGTTGAAGCAGAAATGATGTTGTTGGTTTTAGTGACGAGGCTGTTGGTGGGGTCTCTTTTTATTTTTGTATAGCTGCTATCGTTGAGTAGTTCTTGAATTTTGTTGTTGTATTCTATTTTGTCCATGATGACAGTGGCATTGCCTTTGTCGGCTGAGAGGATAACAATGTCATCCCTCTTTTTCAATTGAGCTCATTCAAAACGCTCATCTTTGCTGATGTTGCTAGAAGGCATCTTAGCGTTTTTGAGGGTTGCAGAGATTTCAGATCTTGCTACGTCTGCAGCGATGTGACTCAGGCCCTTGAGAGCTACATCTACTCGGGCAATTATATCATTAACTGGTATGTGTCTAGGTGTGACTGCAAAGTTAAGTCCTTTAGCTAAAACGGATTTCAGACCTTCAGAAATAGAACTGTTACTGCGATTAATTACGACTTTGTTAACGTCTAGCTTTTCAATGTGTGGGTCCGGTCTCTTGTTTGAGAGGCGGTTGAATTTTGAAATCAAGTTGTCCTTACATTTGGTCGACATAGTGGCAGCTGAAGAGGCAGTCATTTTGTCTACATGTTCCCAATCCGATGTGGACATTGTTGCACTCAAAGATAAGTGTGATTTGTAGAGTGTCTTGTCTAACTGATCTAGATCGGTGCGCATAAGTCTGATTTTCTCTGAGATAAGAGCTAAGCTAGTTCTAGAAAGAATTCGTTTAGCATTAGAAGAAGTTACAGCAGCAGATGTTAGTGTAAATGCGTTTGGTATTACCTTAGAGTCGCGGCATCTCTTCAGAAAGGTGAGAGACTCGATTAGCTGAGCCTTCTTATCACGGAGCTTGTTGAAGGATCTCAAAGTTATGTGGAATCCCTCCCCATAGAGGTGGTTAAATTTCGATTTAAAGCTTTCGTGACTGCAGGGATTCATCTTCTTGGTTCTTTCGGTAAAGTCACGTAGAAGGGAAGTAATAAAATAATACAAATAAAACATAATAAAATAATTCTCACGACGTTTCGGCCACAACGCAAGCAGCCGTCCTCAGGTGAAACCAGGTTTGTCGAGGCGACAGCGTCTGAATGAAACAGCACACGTGCTTGGAGCATATATATAAGCTGGGTTGGAAGGTGGGGAGGAAAGGGCGTCTTGACAAAATAATTTGCATATCAAGAGGAATTTAGCATATTTATGGGAAATGCAGGTATGTGATTAGTACTACTTATGTCTGTGCATTATGCAGGATTAGCAGCATCCAAGGGAGGGGATATGGGAAATACAGGTATGTGAATTAGTGCTACTTTGCCCGTGCATTATGCAGGATTAGCAGCATCACAGGGAGGGGATAGGGGTAGCATTAATAGAGGGAAGAAGTGTTAATAGTATGTAGCTGCAGTAACTAAAACCACCATGTAAACAACTAAAGTATAAACTACATAGTATCATCATTATACTAAATATACTCTACAATAAGCTGAGTTACTAACAGTAAGTAATACATTACAATTCTACGTCGTAAAAAATATAATATGCTTCCATCTAAACTTTATTCTCTTACATCACACGAGTCTACACCGTACTATATACTGCCATAGACAAACCCAACATTAAATTATATACTGTATTGCTATAAACCACCTTATACCTTATCCATTGTAATATTACACTATGTATTATTCTACCCACCCTAATGTATATCACACTGCTGTATATTCACTATACAATTACGATATTATATGTTACTTTGTACATTGTATTAAGCATATACATGTTTTTACTATTTGTTATTATACATTGTACCGTTGACCGTCGTGTGAAAGATACTAAGAGGAAGAAACAAGATATGTCAATGCAGCGGAGCAAAGAATCCATTCCCTGCGGAGAATACAATGCCAGTGAGTGGAACGCGGTCTGAAAGTCACCGTAAACGTGAACACAATCAGTTAAGATCCGAAATGGTTTATTACATCCTTCCAATGATCACATATACAAACACAGAGCCAATTTCAACCGAGAAGATGGATTCTGGCTTAGCAATCATTGGAAGGACGTAATAAACCATTTCGGATCTTAACTGATTGTGTTCACGTTTACGGTGACTTTCAGACCGCGTTCCACTCACTGGCATTGTATTCTCCGCAGGGGATGGATTCTTTGCTCCGCTGCATTGATATATCTTGTTTCTTCCTCTTAGTATCTTTCACACGACGGTCAACGGTACAATGTATAATAACAAATAGTATAAAAATGTATATGCTTAATACAATGTACAAAGTAATATATAATATCGTAATTGTATAGTGAATATACAGCAGTGTGATATACATTAGAGTGGGTAGAACAATACATAGTGTAATATTACAATGGATAAGGTATAAGGTGGTTTATAGCAATACAGTATATAATTTAATGTTGGGTTTGTCTATGGCAGTATATAGTACGGTGTAGACTCGTGTGATGTAAGAGAATAAAGTTTAGATGGAAGCATATTATATTTTTTACGACGTAGAATTGTAATGTATTACTTACTGTTAGTAACTCAGCTTATTGTAGAGTATATTTAGTATAATGATGATACTATGTAGTTTATACTTTAGTTGTTTACGTGGTGGTTTTAGTTGCTGCAGCTACATACTATTAACACTTCTTCCCTTTATTAATGCTACCCCTATCCCCTCCCTGTGATGCTGCTAATGCTGCATAATGCACGGGCAAAGTAGCACTAATTCACATACCTGCATTTCCCATATCCCCTCCCTTGGATGCTGCTAATCCTGCATAATGCACGGACATAAGTAGTACTAATCACGTACCTGCATTTCCCATAAATATGCTAAATTCCTCTTGATATGCAAATTCTTTTGTCAAGACGCCCTTTCCCCCCCCCTTCCAACCCAGCTTATATATATGCTCCAAGCACGTGTGCTGTTTCATTCAGATGCTGTCGCCTCGACAGACCTGGTTTCACCTGAGGACGGCTGCTTGCGTTGTGGCCGAAACGTCGTGAAAATTATTTTATTATGTTTTATTTGTATTATTTTATTACTTCCCTTCTACATGACTTTACCGAAAGAACCAAGAAGATAGCCAAGACTAATTAGAGAATCTATCGAAATTTAGATAAATAAAAAGAATGTTAACCATTTGGATAGCTACAGACTTAATCCTGCATGGAAGCGAATCATCATTTTAATACATCATTTAAATGCATTCCTATACAGGTACAAGAACAAAGTCCATGCATAATGAACGCTGATTACCATATTCATAACCCAACCGGCAATGGATACCCATTGTAATTTATATGCATTCATTAATCCCCCCTCACACGTGCAGGGCTCACAAGTGACATAATCACATCTATCCCTCTATTTAAGGAACGAAACAGGAGGATTTCTCCACAAATCTGGCTGTCGTCTGATGAAGCTAGTTGTAATTACTGGTGAAACGTCGTACTCAGATTGTAAATGTTGTGGATTTCCTCTCCAACGCACCGGTGTGCTGTACGAGTAACGAATTGCCAGTTTCTGTTTACGTGACAAACCTTACTCATTAGCTGTGTTGAGTGGTAGCGGGTTTATCGACACATTTCGATTTACGCGATCAAACCTCAAAAAAACCTATATTATGGATGAATCCTATATGAATACAATTTTTACGTTAAAATGTGTTGCTATTAGGGACTTACCCTAGTGAAAACCGGCCAAATTGATCAAAGGGTTGCTCAAGCTTGTCAATACATTGCTAAATTGATTTCCAACAAAGGTGATGAAATCATTATGTATGCCATACATGCCTTTAAGCACGTCGTCATGTCAAGAGCACATGCCACGTGTGCCTTCCTTATCCTGATGTCATTACATGTGACATTATATCATTGTGTGGCTTGGAACAAAATCTTATTCCTGCCAATTAAATACTTGTGAGGACAAACGCATGTTGGAAAGCATTACAGGATCCTTGCATGTTCAACATTTTTATTTTGTACTTGCTTGTATACTCTTAAGTACTGTAAATAGTAGTTTAATTACTGGTTACGTGATATAATGCACAATTCTCAGATAACCAAATGTGTTTTTACATGTGTTTTGTGAATATTGCAGAGACAACAGTCTGAGGAAAAGACAAGTTGTATCCCACCAGTCGGGAGAGGAGATGCGACCAATTTTAAATACTGCTGTTCACATAATGAAAGATGCTGATCCATTGCAACCAGAGAAACCTTATGGTTCTAGAAAATAATATGAATTCTCAATATTTCAACAAAATAAAAATACAAAGACTACACATGTAATGTATATGTATGTATCATTTCATCTTCTTGGTTCTTTCGGTAAAGTCACGTAGAAGGGAAGTAATAAAATAATAAAAATAAAACATAATAAAACAATTCTCACGACGTTTCGGCCACAACGCAAGCAGCCGTCCTCAAGCGAAGAATGAGAACAGTATCAAGCTAGGAGCTTATATAGGTGTAGCGAGGAGGAGCGCCTTAACAAAAGAATGTGCATATGAAGAGGAATTTAGCATACCAATGGACAATGCGTAGGGGGTGGGCGGAGGGGTTTCAAAGTCCCATTATGCCCATGCATTATGCCGGATCAACAGCACCACGGGGGGGCGCAAGGAACAGCGTTAATAAAGGACAGGAATGTTAGTGATATGTAGCTGCATTTACCAAACAACCACGTAGAAAACCGAAGTGAAAACTACATAAAAAAAAAAACTAAAATATAAACTGATACTTACTATACTCTACAATAAGCTGAGTTACTAACAACAAATAATAAAATTACAATTCTACGTCGTAAGAAGTATATAATATACTTCCATCTAAACTTTATTCTCTTAGCATATACAGTACTATATACTGCCATAGATAAACCCAACATTAAATTATATACTGTATTGCTGTAAACCCCCCTATACTTTATACATTTTAATATAACACTATGTATTATTCAACTCACCCTAATGTGTATCGAAATGGTTTATTACGTCCTTCCAATGATTGCTAAGCCTGAATCCATGTTCTCGGTTAAAATTGTCTCTGTGTTTGTATATGTGGATCGCCTCATGAACGAATCTCTCATGATAGCCAGATGGCTTGCAGAGAACCTCCGTCTTGGAGAAGTCAATGTCATGTGAGCCCACTGAGTTGTAACAGTGGTCTGCCACGGCTGAGGTGTTTGTCCTACCGTGTTTTAGATCAGCTTTATGTTCACGAATGCGGTCTGAGACGTGTCGTTTGGTTTCCCCAATGTAACTGCTACCACAGAGGCAACTTAGTTTGTAGACGCCAGGGTACTGTATGTCTGGAATCACATCTTTTACAGATGGTACCAGATCACGGATTTTATGTACTGTGTTGAATCGGACCTGGATCTTGTGTTTAATCAGGATTTTGGAGATCTGATGGTTCAATGAGCCACTCTGTCTACAGGAAAGCCACCCACACGGATGCTTATCTAAAACCGGATTCCCACCACCATCCATCCCAGAAGAATTCCCTCATCAAGACTCTATATCATAGAGCCCAATGCATCTCCGACCATGAACACATTTCCAGTGAACTCAAACACGTACGCCAAGCTCTTAAGGCTAATGGTTACTCCGACTACACAATCCGCAAAGCCATCACTCCAACCATCAAGAAAGATCCTGTTGAGGAGCCTTTCAAGACCATCACCTTACCCTACATTGCTGGGGTCACAAAAAAGATCTCCAAAATCCTGATTAAACACAAGATCCAGGTCCGATTCAACACAGTACATAAAATCCGTGATCTGGTACCATCTGTAAAAGATGTGATTCCAGACATACAGTACCCTGGCGTCTACAAACTAAGTTGCCTCTGTGGTAGCAGTTACATTGGGGAAACCAAACGACACGTCTCAGACCGCATTCGTGAACATAAAGCTGATCTAAAACACGGTAGGACAAACACCTCAGCCGTGGCAGACCACTGTTACAACTCAGTGGGCTCACATGACATTGACTTCTCCAAGACGGAGGTTCTCTGCAAGCCATCTGGCTATCATGAGAGATTCGTTCATGAGGCGATCCACATATACAAACACAGAGACAATTTTAACCGAGAAGATGGATTCAGGCTTAGCAATCATTGGAAGGACGTAATAAACCATTTCGATACACATTAGGGTGAGTTGAATAATACATAGTGTTATATTAAAATGTATAAAGTATAGGGTGGTTTACAGCAATACAGTATATAATTTAATGTTGGGTTTATCTATGGCAGTATATAGTACTGTATATGCTAAGAGAATAAAGTTTAGATGGAAGTATATTATATACTTCTTACGACGTAGAATTGTAATTTTATTATTTGTTGTTAGTAACTCAGCTTATTGTAGAGTATAGTAAGTATCAGTTTATATTTTAGTTTTTTTTTTTATGTAGTTTTCACTTCGGTTTTCTACGTGGTTGTTTGGTAAATGCAGCTACATATCACTAACATTCCTGTCCTTTATTAACGCTGTTCCTTGCGCCCCCCCGTGGTGCTGTTGATCCTGCATAATGCATGGGCATAATGGGACTTTGAAACCCCTCCGCCCACCCCCTACGCATTGTCCATTGGTATGCTAAATTCCTCTTCATATGCACATTCTTTTGTTAAGGCACTCCTCCTCGCTACACCTATATAAGCTCCTAGCTTGATAATGTTCTCATTCTTCGCCTGAGGACGGCTGCTTGCGTTGTGGCCGAAACGTCGTGAGAATTGTTTTATTATGTTTTATTTTTATTATTTTATTACTTCCCTTCTACGTGACTTTACCGAAAGAACCAAGAAGATGAATCCCTGCAGTCACGAAAGCTTTAAATCGAAATATGTATCATTTGTTACTCCTCAATAGATTATTTATATTCCTGTGTAATGAACCTGGAAAAGCCAAGTTTGTATTACTATATTTATCATTGTTTTGGTAGTAAAGTTTAACTTTATATTTATAGTGTCAGTTTCCCGCAAACTAGATGTATTAATACAAAACTAATCAGCCATGAAGACATTTTCCAAGCTGTCCCCATCTTCCATGGTCCTGCAAATTAGCTTTTCAGGCATCTATTCTCCCTTAACTCGCATTACAAAATTAGTCTCGACCACTATCCATCAACTCTTCTCGCAACATTTTATGCCCAAATCCACTTTTAGAATCAAAATCAGAATATCCTGGAGGAATCCGATGAGCTATACAGCTCTTTTTCGAAGGTCAGCGAGTTTTGTTCAATGTTTTGTTTTTGTCTCTATGATACCATTGTCCAGGCTGCTTCGTGGACTATTCAGCGTTACATTTTCTTCATTAATGTTCATGTTTTCCTATCCATAAGTCGTAGCACTAATTAAAAACCATTTGACAAATCTCCCGTCTGCTCTTGACTTCTGCATCTCTATATATTTTTTATCTTGGTCCACATTCAATCATTTTCCTTGGTATATAAAATGTAATGTCCTCAGTATACAAAATTAAATGCCAAATGTTTGCATACATTTTTTAGTAAATGTAAAATGTGCAGTGTTTTGATATTTGGTACAAATCACTCAACTCTGAAATTGTTAATTTTAACGAAAATAAAAAAATGCATTGCAATATATATGAAATGCCGTATTACTAATTGGTAGCAGGGTTCATGTGTATTCTGTCAGCATTGTCAATATCCTCACGTTCCTGATAATTTAACCTCTTATAAACATGATATCATATATGGATTTAGCACCTTTCAAAACCTCCAGACAGTTTTCTAGGGTTAGGTGCAAAAACGAAAATATAAAAAAAAATGTTCAATTATGTTTTTTCATTTGTTTTGATTATAAATATAGGCTTGAGTATACATTTGTAGAGGAGAGCAATACACGGTGCGCACAGTTAAGTGGGTGCAACGGAGGGCAAACAGGTGTGTGTGTGTGTTGCAACATATGCGGTTTGCACAGACAAACTGCCAGTAATTAAGGTGATAAGCGGGTGCAACTGAGGTGGAACAGGTGCTACGCTGTGACCGGAGGTTGCTGTCAAAGAGACGGTAGATGGGTGATTAATGGGCCAACAGCCAACGCCTGGCGGCAGCTTGAGGAGCAGCACGAGAGGACTTGGAATGAGGGGGGATATATAAGGAGAGTGTGCGTAAGCGGAGGGGAGTTGTTGTCGGGTAACCAAGAGTGAAGACGTCTCGTTGCTGCCGCTCCAGCCATCAACGGGACCTCAACCCTTACGCCATCGCCGGGCGGGTGTTGGCTGAACCGTCCGCCTGGGACAGACGGGTGAGCGGGTCTGAGGGAGCGTAGGTGAGGGCAGCGGTGGAGATGCAAAGTTTCTGTGTGCGAAGACGCTGTGTGCAGAGTCGCTGAGTGCGAAGACGCTGTGTGCAGAGTCGCTGAGTGCGAAGACGCTGTGTGCAGTCGCTGAGTGCGAAGACGCTGTGTGTAGAGTCGCTGAGTGCGAAGACGCTGTGTGCGGAATCGCTGAGTGCGAAGATGCTGTTTGCGGAGTCGCTGAGTGCGAAGACGCTGTTTGTGGAGTCACTGAGTGTGAAGACGTGCAGAGTCGCTGAGTGCGAAGACGCTGTTTGCGGAGTCACTGAGTGCAAAGACGCTGTGTGCGGAGTCGCTGAGTGCGAAGCTGCTGAGTGTGGAGTCGCTGGGAGCAGAGCTGCTGAGTGCAGGATAAGTGAGGTGCAGAATAGATAAGAGCAGGGAGAAGTCAAGTATATGTGACCATACAGATAGTTATAGAAGTGCCTATAACTGGCGCAAGAACAGGTGAATAAAGTGCAAGCAGGTGACTTGTTACGTGTCGGTGTGAGTAATTTTTGAAAACATTGCACATTTGTACCCCAAATGTATACTTTTCTATCACTTCTAGAACATCTTTGTAAAAGCTAGGCCTCTGGAAGTTGTATCTGGAGGCTTTTAAGGTTTCTGAATTGAAACATGACATTTGTGCAAACTACGTGTAAAGTTTACTTTTAGGAAGAGTGGCACTGAAGCCGAAATATGGTGGGCAAAGGCTCCCAAATGGTCCTAATATTAATGTGTTTACAAATGATGCTGTAAAAGGAAATCACTTACCTCAGTATCCCAGCTCCGAGTCAGTAGTTAGTGAACTTGTTTCTCTGCTGCTGTCTCGCCCGAAATGTTGTCTTCTCGCCTGCAATTTTCCCCTCTGCAATTTCGCTCTATCATCTAAAAGTTTGCCCTCTCGTCCGTGATATCGCCTTGTCTGACATTTCACCCCCTCTGAAATGCTGCCCTTTCGTACAAAATTTTGCCCTCTGCAATTTTGCCCTCCCGTGTAAAGTTTCAACCTCTCATACAAAATTTCGCCCTCTCGTCCGAAATTTTAAACACTAGCCCAAAAATGTTTGACCTCTCATCCAAAATATGACCCCGTCCGATATTTCGCCTTCTCTGAAATTTCACTCTCTTATCTAAATTTCCCTCTTTTTCCCGGAATTTGTATCACTTCCGAAATGTCCCCCTCCGAAATGTCACCCTGTCGTCCAAATGTCACCCTCTCGTCCGAAATTTCACCCTTGTCTAAATA
This sequence comes from Lampetra planeri, assembly GCF_965212315.1. Taxonomy (NCBI): domain Eukaryota; kingdom Metazoa; phylum Chordata; class Hyperoartia; order Petromyzontiformes; family Petromyzontidae; genus Lampetra; species Lampetra planeri. The sequence continues at coordinate 2,827,151 of NC_136109.1, read as the reverse complement.
GTCGCACTCTCATCTGCAATTTCGCTCTCTTCATCATCATCAATAGCACCAGAAAAAACATCACCAGTAGCATCAACACCATCAGCAGCAGCAAGATCATCATCTACAGCAGCATCATCATCACCAGCATCAAGACCATCATCAGCAGCATCAACAGCAGGCCAACCTCCAGCGGCCATCTCTGACCCTGCAGGGGAACTGTGCGGGGGCCAGCGGCCTCCTGCCACCTTCCAGCAGCCTCCTGCGCCCCTCCATAGAGGCTGCACGGGCACCGGCGCACTCCTGCGACCTTCCAAGGGCCTTCTACGGCTCTCCAGGAGGACCCTGCATGCTCCAGCAAATACCTGCAGCCCTTCAGGGGGGGGGGCACCCAGGCACCAGCGGCCTCCTGCACGCCTCCAATGAGGCCGCGCGGGACCCAACATCCTCTTGCAGCTCTCACGAGGGCCCTAGCAGCCTTCCAGGGAGACTGTGCGGGCCTAATCGACCCCCTGCGACCCTGCAGCAGCCTCTTGCATCTCCAAGTGGGGAGCACTGGCCAGTGGTCTCCTGTGGCCCTTCAGCAACCCTCTTTTGGGGCCGCGTGGGCCCCAGCGGCCTACTGAATTCTTCCCTCTAGCGGCCTCTTGTGGCTATCCACGGGGGGCAGACGGGCCCCAGTGGCCTCTTACAACACTTCAACGGCCTACTGTGGCTCACCCGGGGAGCCGTGTGGGTTCCGGCACCCTCCTGCAGCCCTCCACGGGGACTGATCGGGCCCCAGCAACCTCCTCTGGCCTTCCAGTGGGGTTGCGTGTGCCTCAGCGGCCTCCAGGGGTGCCCCAGCAGCCCGAGCAGCTTCTTGCAGCCCTCTAGCGGCCTCTTGTGGCCATCTACTGGAGGCCATGCGAGATCCAGCGGCCTCCTGCGGCCCTCAGGCAGCTTCCTGCGGCCTTCCAGGTGGGCTGTGCGGACCACAATGGCCTACTCCACCAATCCGGCGGGGGAGTGCGGGCCCCAGTGGTCTTATGCCGCCCTCCAGCGGCCTTCTGCAGCTATCTAGGGTGGCCGTGTGGGCCCAAATGGCCTCCTGTGGCCCTCCGGTGGGACCGCGTGGGCCCCATCAGCCTCCTGCAGCCCTCCAGGAGGGCCACGTGGTCCCGAGCAGCCTACTGCGGCCCCACCAGGGCGGCTGCGTGGACATCGTACCAAAGTTTGGACCAAGGTTTCTCAACTTCGAATTGGTCTCGGGCATGCTCCATAGTCAATAAGACATGGCTGATGCAAGTATCTGATCAACGATTGTGGACTAAACATTTGCCGGGACCAAAACGTGGGTATATGATGACTCACTGGACAAAGCATGGGGCTGTACCGAATGGATATGCTATCGTACATCAGCACCATCGCGGGAAACCTGGCACCAATAACTTGCATGGTGGTGGGATCACAATGATTCAATGTGAAGTAATCTGCGTGAAGGTCCTGAGTGACTAATTAACAATCACGCCATTCGAGCTACTGCTTGTGAAAATAACAGCATACTGAGGCTTACGACCGCCGTCTTAACTGCTGTCAGAATTATTTTACGAGATTTCTGGACTGCAAGACTGTGGGTAACTTGACTCTTGCTACATCATCTGTGACGACCTGAACTGTCCCGGACCAACTTGTTCTTGTGGTAGAATCAACAGTGACAATTTAACCCAGCACGTCAGTGGCACAACATGTCGCTCAGGAAATATACTGGATCGCATTCTCACATTTGCCGATGCCGTAACAGGTGACCAGAGGAACACAGCGACAATAAGAAAGCTGTCTCTGGTGTGGACCAATCAGTTTCAAAGACAATGCATAAATTACCAGAGTATTGTTTTTTGTTTGCATTTGACTGCAAGTATTGTGGTTAATGTAAACGTGATTCCTTGCAAAAGGTGTCAGTTTTGTTGCCAGAAAAAAGGGGAAAAAAACCTATTAGTGTATTTTGGTACTGGCAAAAGAGGTCCCATGATGAGGCGACCAACATTATCGAAGACTTAGGTATTTCAGATCATAGTCTCGTGATGTCCAAAGTGGCATTACCAATTATTCGCCCATCCGTCACAACGATATTATACAGAGACCGGAAACGACTGGACCATGATGCTTTCCGTCATAAGATCCAGTCATCATCGGCGTGTCTAAATCCTGCATTGACAGTAGATTAATTTGCAGCTTAATTAGAAAATTACATGCCTGATGTTCTTCATGAACTCGTGTCCATCCGAACAAGCACAACGGTAATGGGGAAAGCGCGCTGCAACTGGCTGTTATTGGAGGTAATCACTACGAAGCAGATGCACAGAAAGCTGAAGCGTCTTTGGAAGAAAACTCGTTTCGAGACTGTCCGACTCGCTTCCAGAGCCACCTACAGATCTGTCAACAGACTCATTATCGACGCTCACAGATCAATCTATGCTCTGCGCGTCAATGAGTCGGCTCGCGACCCCCGTGCTGTGACTAGTCGTGAAGGGCCTGCTACACTCCAACCACCCATCAAACTAGTCAACCTGGTCTCTGTGCACAGTACTTGTGACGTTATTCGCCAATAAAAAATATGAACGATCAAGACAGCAGTTTCTAACCAATGCAAAACTCTCGACCCTGACACCAGAGTCGGTGGCAGAGGTGTCGATGTTTATGATACAGCTGCGTCAATTTTCAAATATTGCTTGGACGTGCTTGCACCGCTGATTGTCCACCTGGCAAATATTTTGTTCAGTGACGGCTGTTTTTTCGGTAGTGATGAGGGCTCTGAGGTGGAAGCACCATCTTGCTAAAAATTGTAACAAGAAAAAACCTGCCATTTATCTAATATCATGTGTGTATATATACCCACATCCTTTACAAATTGCTATTAACAATTACAATGTTTTCTTAGTTGTGATGAATACTTTTATTAGAATTCCACAATACATAATTATATGTAATTATACAAACCTGCTCCATTCTATTGATTGGAATTTCAATTATACTTAGAAATTACTTTAAAAGAAATAGCACACATTTTCTATGGCTATCTTTCTTCTTGTAGCTCACCTCATGTTTGTGTCATGCAACTTTTTACCATGTCAGTATCATGTTAGAAATAGTTTAGTATCTAAGTACCGTATCTTAAAATCCCCACATATCGCCTTAAAATTACTTTTTATTTCCATTATATTTCATGGAAGATTTATTGCTGACTGTTTGCTTTGTGGTTATCTTGAGAAATGTATTTCGAATTGCAACATTCAGGATTATATTCGGAATGAGATTCCATTGGAACAATATTTGATTAATCATCACCAACATTGGATTTTGGATCAAAAGTCTAATCTGAATTAGGGACATTTATTTGATCAATTGTATTTTTTGTCAGAATGCAAAGGGATTATAATAACATTGGCAGGGCTAATTTCACTTTTAAAATCACAGTTTAAGTTAGAGAGTGGAGAAACATCATTCAGTGGTTTTGAAGGAATTTCTTCATTGTGTTTGTGTGCCCCTGGGGCACTGCTGCTTTCGGAAGAAAAACTGTTCTCTTCATCTGGGGTGACTCCAACACCAGCTTCTGCGTTTGATGAACAATCATTCATTTCGGGTTTCTGAAAATGTAATCATACAACATATTAAAACATGTTCTCAATTCCGAATAATAAATTAAGGCATGCATGTTGAACTTCTTTCGCACCATACATAGCCAGATGTGCTAATACAAAATATGCTTCGGTTCATCATCTGTAAATTTCAATCCAATCCTGGTTGGAGCCCTCTTCACGCCACTGCCACCTCTAACGTTCTTGTGATGCAGCTATCCACCCAGCGCCTGTATGCAAAATTATTTAATCGCTCCATCTCCTTGGTGGAGGAACTTTTCAGATATGTTCCATTCCTTGGCTGCCACTACATTATTATTCTTAACCATCATTCAGAATGCTTCTAAATGTGAAGCCATCCTGATCGAGATGAGTCTCACCATGTCCGTATTAATCCACTATTCATTTCTCAAACTGCATCAGTGTATTGGCTTCACTCTTGATTCCACAGTATCCTTCAATACGCACACGAATAACATATTTCAGTCTTGGAGCTACCACCTCAGGGCCCTCTGTCATTTACTCATCACCACCGAAATCATCAATGCCTGCAGGATAATCGGGTTTCGCCTCGACTATTGCAACTCATCCTTACTCGACCTTCAAGTAACGATATCAGTTGAAAAACCATATCACTCGTGTCATCCTCAGTGCCTGTCACTCTTGGCTAGATTCTGTCACCACCCTCAACTGGCTTCCCATCGCCAGCAGGGTTGGCTACAAAATATCCTGCTGCCTTTACCACCGCACCTCTAATTTCAGTCGCTCCTATCATCCTGTAACTACTGCTCACAGTAGAACGCTCTCTTGAAGTGTGACTCGCAACCTCTCCATATCAAGAACCGGGACTGTTACTGCCGGGTGTGATTTCTGCATGGCAGTTGCTGCCATCTGGAACACTATTCAGATGCACATTGGCAGCATAATTCAAACTATACCGACTTTCATGAGATGTAAAGGCTCCACCTCTTTCGTCTGGCTTTTTGAGCGACACTGAGCTTTGGCTCTGCGCCTCAGTCACGGTCATTTATGTCTGTGAAATATTGTGTGCATTAAAACATATATTATTGGTACTTAACAATAGATCTCTTAACAAGGTTTCTATAAAATATAATGCAAGTGTTTACAAATGACGGCTGGAAAAACATTGTTTACTTATATCATTTAACATTTAAATTACGTGCTCAATTTTATCACTAATAAAACAATTTGCAAATGAAATGTGCAGTAATCAAATAATTTGCAATAAAATATGGTCTTACTTTATCTTCATTCCCATCTACAAACGTTATTAAACGTCCATTGCTGTTTTGTGTTGGTTTCAGACATTTTCCAGCTTTCAGTTCTGCTATAAGTTCAAAATTTAAGCTACTTGACGCTTTGAGGTTGATTTTTTTAACACCTGAAAAACAAATGTACAAGCAATGTGTGCACACGTCTTCCAAATAATGAGAATTTGCATCATATGATATTTAGAATGATCATGTTGCTTATACAATACTATATTTTCAAACCATAAACCGATGACCAATCCAGACAAATGTTATTCAGCAAAAATCGATCATCCGTAAACTCTGGATCAGTTTGTACCCTTCTGGGTCTCATTAGCAGGGTTAAAGGTGAGAGGAACACAGCGACAATATAGGGCTGTAGTAATTTCAGGAAGTAACAATATATACAACACATGCACTTTCGTGGAGCATCATAGTTTTGATTAAACAGATGCACATTCATCTGGCCATGTATTTTTAGGCCATAAAAGCCCAATAGAATAAAGAAAATTATGGGAAATATGAATAATGTAAAATGTTAATATGAGTCCAGTCGCATGGCTACACATGACTATTCTACTCTTACCTGAATACCAAACATTCCAAAGTGACTGCTTTCTGTTAACAATTAATATAAAAATGTTTCGAGGTACTCATGAACAATTGTACACAGTATATGTTCCATTAGTTTAATCGTGGGTAATGTTAGTGTAGATATTCGATTACTGTATTTTCCCGCATATAACCCGCGGGGTATACCACTTTTTACAAACAAAACAAGACCCTACGGGGTATATGGAGGTGCGGGCTATCTGAAATTTGTTGTACACAAAACGCTATTTTTGCGGGGTATATGCGTCTGCGGGTTATATGCGTATGCGGGCAATATGCGGGAAAATAGGTAAATGAAAAAATCATAAGAAGTGCGGAGCATATGTACAGCAATACGATATAGGTAGCGATAAAAAAAATGTATGCCAGCACAATACAGTACTGAGAGAAAACGATAGGAGAGGCACAACTATTTCCGGCTATGGGATTATATCTGTATTTTGGGAGCGTAACCCTTCCACTGCCTGTATTTATGTTTGTTAAAGTTATTTCGCACTGCTAATCAAATGTGTGGGGGGAAGACAAAAAGTTGAAATCGTTTAGCAGATTGGATAAGATGGCAATGCAGATTGAAGGCATGTCAGGCCGGATATGGTTGTAGTACATGTTGTAAGAGAAAAAAGATCGTAAGTCAAAGTATATTTGGATGTTGTAGTGGTATTACAAATCTCACTCTTTTGAGAGCTGTTGGCAGGTATTACATCATCAATCCCACCCTACCAACTAGGACATCAAAAAGCCCTCATATTGCTAAGTTGTCGGCTATACGGTAAGTCCTTACTTAATGGTGGTGTTCACACAATGCGCTTTCGCTATAATGCGGTTCTTAAATTTGGGAACACTTGGCAAAAGTGGAACGTGACCGTTATAACAGAGAAACGCGCCCGTTATAATGCAAAATGCGCCTATTATAACACAGAAACGCGCCCGTTATAACACAGAAACGCGCCCGTTATAACACAGAAACGCGCCCGTTATAACGTGGTTTCTGAGCGGTCGTCGATGAACTACTTTCTTGAGCTGCATGGCTCAGCGGTATGATACAGTATATGGAACGATACAGTAATGCCGAGGCATATCCTCAGTTATTTGTCCTGCCATCTTCCTGTATGTGTGTACATCGCCAACATTTATTGTTACATTATATATGAGGAAATGGTTTTCGCTTAAGGGGCCGTCCATTAATGACGTCACGCACCTAGGGAGGGGGGGTCAGACGTTTGTGACGGGGGGGGGGGGGGTGAGAAATGTGACGTCACATAAAAATGCGCAACTTTAAATAAATACAGACAACACGTTCTACGTTATTAAATAGACTTTTTGATAAATGTTTTCTCCTACAACATCAGAGTGCAGCGACACATTGAATACGCACTCCAATGACAATAGTTTACAGCGATTTGAAGCATGTTTTATAATTTGGGGGGGGAGGGGGGCAGAGCTTTGTGACGTCATATTTTAGGGGGGTCTGACTTTTTGTGACGCCGTGTGACGAGGGAGGGGGTCAAAAATCGTCCAAAATCGCGTGAGGTCATTTACGGACGGCCCCTAATGCATGTTTTGCTTCACGTGGCACTTTTCAGGAATGCATCTACCGCATTAAATAAGAATCATTAATTCACCGAGCAGTGGTGTAAAATCTGGTGTATGACTTGTGCTTTACTCTGTTTTATGGAGCATAGATATACTTATATGTAGAGCAACACCAGACACTCACCTGACTTGCATGGTAGTGTTTTATAGAGGCTGGCACCATCATATCTATTTATTTGTGGATGAGATGGTGGAGGCGGTGCCTGTGGTGGTAAAAATGAATATTCCTCTGCTGTAATGCTGATGATATCAGAGTCTCTTTCTCCCTCCTATAAAAAAAAAAGAGTTGTATCAATCATATTAAGTTGGTGTAAAAGAATAAATCCAGATGTGAGACCTTAATCATCTATAGGTTATAAGTGATGGTGAAAAAAAAATGTATTCTCATGGAATTGGGTTGTGTGTGGTGGTTTATGTGTCAGAATATGTACCATGTCACTTACACTTTCAGACTCTGGAATGTCAGTGTTTGACTCCATGTCAGTATCTGCTGCCACTGGCAAGTCGGAGAGCTCTGGAAGTTGGGCAGCTTCATCGTCGTCCATTTCACTTCCTGAGATGTCATCACCTTCGGTCAGTTTAAACGTCACTCTCCGGCCTGGTTTCCGATTTGTTGGACCCTGTTCACATGACTAACACAAGTTAAGATGTTAAACGTGGAACAGGGTGTTGTTGTGTAATGCTTTATACACTGGAATTAAAAAAAGTGCTGCAACGCTTTTTATCAGTACATTTTTTTACCAATACATCACAAATGGTATCAATGTGCGGCCCACACATTAAGATGCAACACTTTTATAAAATGAAAATATATATTTGTATAAAAGATATAAAATAATTTACATGAGGTAATCATTTGCCAGGGCAGACTGAATTAAATTGTGTCAACCACCCTGGGCCTGTGTTAATAACAATAGTAACCAGTGTTTCTATTACTCATGAAAACTACAGCATGTTTATACATATGGAAGGAAAATGGAGCACCCAGAAAGAAAAGAATATTCGAGATGCAAACACGATATCATGAAGTTGGGACCGATGATAAAGTCCACACTTTGCTGTATAATTTTCTCTCGGCAAGCCAGGGTCACACCTCGACGTCCACAGGAAGGGAGTTTCACAACAATCCCCCAACTCTCAGCTCCACAGTGCTGGATTACAAGCATGCGTCGCCATCGTCTAATGATGGCATTAACATATTCAGTGGCAGTGAAAATTGACTGCTGGTTTCTGTGTTCATGGCAGCTGAACACCCCCTCTCAGTGTTAAGTGGCCTTGAGTGACATAAACTGTTATTGGCAGGTGATGTGGAGTCTGGGGCCTTGCCAATAGGCATAAGTCGTGCTTATTTTAAATGTTAGCTTTGTTTATTACCTTTTTAGAATTGAAGTGAAGCTAAAAAGGTCTCCATGACCATTGTTAATGCCCCCTTTTTTCCACTAGATCCCTTCAATATCTGCTCTTACAGCATCCCTCCTTGGTCACCAACTTATGTATGCTTATTGTAATGTCGGTCTTAGTGACTTCCTCCATCCCACACGTCTCACCTAACGCATTTTATTTCCATGTTTCTAGTATGACCTAAGCTGCTACCATATCCTGCCATGGAAATTCATAGCATCATCTTCATGTACCTGTAGTCCATAGCAAGATGTTTTATATACGTTAGTTAAAATTCAGCTCTCAGATCTGTACAAGAACAAGGACATTACCTCTTCCTCAAACACGGATATTTTAACACCAAAGTTAACACCTGCATTCTACAAAAATAGTGTATTTAGCCTATTAAAATACCCACCCTGATTAATATGTATGTGTAATAACATCCGTCATCATTGCCTGAAGTGACGCAAGCCATTTTGGACCCATGCGCTGAACCTTAATGCGAATTTCAACCCCAATGAAGCCTGGAGAGCTGAATGGAGTTCAAAAGAACTCACAATCAAACAAGCACCTTGGGGTCCACCCTAAACCGCATCTATTCAAGCCATGGCAGATCCGGATACCTGATGCACAAGTGGAAAACTCTCCAGCGTGCAACTGTGGTCATCCAGAACACACCATACAACATATAATGACGCAATGCCCAATCCACAAATACAAAGGAGACATCACAGCATTAGACACCGCTGCTCCTGACGCAGTTATCTGGCTTCACTACCTACATATGAAATCGTAGTTGTTGCTCTGCATTCTGCCATACAAAATAATAAGAATACACATGTTATACCGAGATACACATTCCAAATTCCCACTGATGACTATGATAGGAGATACATAGGGGCCGATCTAATAATTATTATAATGATTATAGTCACTGCCTTAAACGTTTTTAAAATTAACAAATGTAAAATTTGTATTTAAAGCTTTCGTGACTGCAGGGATTCATATTCTTGGTTGGAGTCTACATTATTTTATCATATTAACAGTTATAGCAAAGTCATAACATTGTGGTGGCACTGAACGAATGAATCAATTAATCAAGTGCTCTTCTATAGATGGAGATACAGTGACTCACAGAACCTTTCCATGTGTTCCCAGCAAAGGCGCAGCTCTTTCCCAGTAATTTACCAAGATTGAGAAACCAAGTGCACATATGTCTTGTTAAAGGCCCTCAGCCAAAGGGATGATGTGCTGTCAATTCTCAACTAAATATGTAACTCAGAATATTCCACTATTTCTCAAAATATTTCACCTGGAATATCTCACGAGATTAAAAATGAATTCATTTTTTCAAAGGTGTCCAGGGTTAAAGCAGGAATTCATGAGAGTTAAGCACTGTTTTACCGGTATCTCAAATCGTTATATATAACTCTGCTTATTATTTGGAATGTTCACGTATTTTGTATAGTCTGCATGTTTCTGCTAGGAGAGCGAGCACATATACATGTTTACACTCACGTTGTGCCTTTGAAAAAGCAGGTATTCCACACATTCCGTGTGCCCATTTTCTTCAGCTAAATCCACAGGTGTATATCCCCATGAGTCTTTTGCATTTACATCAGCTTCATGCATCAGCAAAATTTCACAACACTGTTGGGAAAATCACAACATTAATTGAAACACAAGTATAGGACGAGAATGTGTCCTTGTTAGTAGTGGTGGAGTATTCAAGTTAACTTTTGTAAATAACTTTACATACCTTTGCATAATTCATTTGCAAAAACTACACAGAATGTAGCACTGTATGCTCGTACCTGTGGTATACCAGAACTTGCTGCGCATTTCGTGTGTTTTTACTGGACGGTACAGTATATGTTGTAGAATAATGAGAATGAGCATTCTATGGCCAGCTGTCACACATCCAATTAACACCATTCACCACCCTCAACATCCTATTGCAAGGTGAATTATAAAGGTTTGATCCCAGCAATTCGATTGGAGATTTATACCGGTCCAAAGTTTGAACATATTATATTGTTCATGCAACCTGGATTTGTGGTGCCACGGCCTCGAAGCCACTCTGCAGGTGCCATGACCCCCCCCCCCTGACCCCCACACTGATCGCTCACACGTAATGTCCTGACGTTGGGTCGCCTGGCAGTCGGGTTTTAATCCGAGGATTCCTCTGAGGAATGTCCGATGGTTGCTCCGATCCCAGTAGATTGGCTCGACCCAGCAAGACAGTTTTACATCGCAGCGCCCCTGGTTATTAGCGTAACAATGTACACCTTCCCAGGTTATCTGCGATGAATTAACATTTTGGTACGGCTAAGGAACCTAGAAATTAGTTACATATCTCTGTAATACGCAAAATCAAAATTATTTAAGATATAATTTTACTTCACTCCCAAAATAATACAACAAACGGATGAAAAGTATAAATCCATGGCTTAACCCTGGAATAAAAAAATACGTATTCATCATAAAAAACTAAACTTGGGTTTTAAGGAATTAAAGATAAATCTGTCTCCACTCCTTGAATTGGCACGTTCTGTTTATGTGACAAACCTTACTAATTGGCTGTGTCGGGTGGTGGCGGGTTTAACGACACATTTATATTTACGCAATCTAACCCAAAAAAAACCTATATTATGGATGATAATGGTCGCGAAAGCCTACATGTTAAACTATGTCACATTACTTTACAATTTATGTAATAAAAAGGATAATTTATGATCCATTCCTGTTGACAATGAAATACTGTCTTTGAGAAAAATATAATATCGTCTATAAATGATTATTTTTAACAACGCGCACTAGCAGCTTTAGTATACTGATATTTACAAAAATATAATGAAATCGGATGGTGGCATGGTGTAATCTAGAGGTAACCAATTCGATTAGCTCTCCCGGCGTAGCAGTGTAAGTGAGCGATACCACAGTAATGTTCTGCAACTGCTGACAGTTGTGTCTGTGAGTATTTAATATTTGTTTGGAGTTATTTCAGTCTTGTGCTGATAATTTGTCCCACCAGATCAACATGGCATTGGCCACAAGATACATTAATCCGGTACACATCTTCTGCAAATAGTTTCAGTAATTCATCTTAGTACCAGATATTAGTCTTTGCATTTTGCGTACTGTGCCAAATATCATTCGAATTTTTTTGTTTAATCTGGTTAGTTTATCATATACTCTTGCAATGCATTTTAAGAGTTTTAATTATTTGATCCTTTTCATCATTTATGCTGTTTGATTAGTTTTTTTCATTCACTTCTTTAACATGTTTAATCTCACTCCTCAGACTTTGACAATCTGACATTTTTTTTATCCCCATGTATGAGCATCTTCATGAGGGAATATTTCTTTGTGGGGCATCAGTGTGCATTTTCTTTCGGTAAATGTGTGCTATTTTGCCATTTCGCCTGTGCCTGAGCAGAATATTACCAGAATCCACCTCCACTTCCATGGTAAACTGGATGCATGGGTTTTAAGAGTTGAGATGATTTAGACTTGCATTAAGTGTATCTTTACCATGTGGCCAGACAACCAATGTCTCATCCACATATCTAATCCAACGAGAGGGTTTTATGATACTTTAACTGAGTACTTTTGTTTCAAAGTTTTCCATGGCTGTGAGCAATTCCATGGGGAAGGGGGAAGGGGGGGAGTGGCAAATTCGAATTGGCTGTTCCCCTCATGGTGCTCGTGGTCACCACAGCGGAAAATGGGGGCTGTGGATGGGTGCAAGGGAATAGTGAACCCTCCACCTTCATCAACAGGGTACCACGGTGACAAAATCGTAGCTGCCTTGCCTGGTATACAGGAGGTGGTGGGTTCAATCCCGACCCTGGAGCCTGTATGTTTGAAGTTTGCATATTCTCCCTTTGGTCTCGTGGATTTTTCTCTGGATTCTCCGGGGTTTCCGGTTTCCCCTCTACATTTAGAAACATGCATTTAGTTTTTGGCTGCTATATATTTCCACGTGATAAACCACTTCGTTGAGCTATTATTTGAGGCCAGGTCAATTCTGGAAATAGATATATAGCTCAGTCGCCCTCAACTGGTAGTTTAAATTACCGTGAAACCACGAATTAAAGACCAAACTAGGTTTGTACCAGAGGCCTCGGGGGGGTGGGGGGGGGCAAACCTCATTTGGCGGCTAGGAGGTTCCTCCTGAAACGGCAAGAAGCCACTGCGAGTAGCCACGTGCAATGTACGAATCCTCACTGTAGAGGGGAGGCTGCCACTTCACTGTCAGAAGCTGGACTAGCACCACCTGAATCTCTGTGGTATTCAGGAAATCCGGTGGACTAGTTCTGGCTCTAGTCACTATGAGGGGTGGACAGTCCTCTACTCAAGGCAGGAAACTAACAAACAACAGGGAGTGGCTCTTCTTCTGAACAAAAGAATCAAGGGGGTGTGGGAGCGTGGCAGTGAGTTGTGGGAAGCTGTGAGTCCCAGGCTACTGTGGGCCTACCTCCCCATCAATGAGGGTGAGGAATGGTGGTGGTGGGTTATGCCCCTTCTGAAGATGAACAGCAGTGGAGGAATGCAGGCAAGGCTGATGAGTCAGATGCCTTCGATAACCTTTTATCACAGGTACTAGCTAAAGTGAACCCTCAGGATAGAGTTATCCTGTTGCCTGTATTCAAGGCTCGAGTTGGTGATGATGCAGGTACCTGGCCAGGAATGATTGAAAGACATGGGCCAGATTAGCTCAATAAAAACGGTAGAAGGCTGCTAGACTTCTGTGCAGCCCATGGGCTTGTAGGTAAATTAACAACACGCTGTTCCGGCATCGGCACATCCACACAACATCATGGATGCACACCGGGTCCAAGCAAGAACATCTGCTGGATAGCATGATGGAAGAGAGGATGCAGGCCCATGTCCTTCACACCAGGACCTACCATGAAGCTTATCTGCCCACTGACCATTGGCTTGTTATCTGTAAAATGTGCCTGCCATTTTTTCACTTCGGTGGTGGGTATCCACCTAGGACCCCATTCGAACTGACAGTGACCTGGCTTCAGCGAGCTGTTGCAAGCGAGAATTGAATCATTACTTGCAGCTGGGGTTGGCATCGTCCCCCCTTCCTCCTGACGCCGAGGCGAAATAGGTGGGGTATAGGACTGTAGCTCATGCAGTTGCAATGCCTACTTTGGGTATATGGTCCAAACCTCCACAGAGACCCTGGCTGACAGAGGAGGTGTTCCAGCTAGCTGAGAAAAAGCGACAGGCCCACTCCCACTGTCTGCAGCATCCCATGTCAAAGAATGAGGCAGCTTACCACAGCCTTCACTAGGAAGTTCAGAGAGGCATGCAGCGCGACAAGGATGAGTGGTGGTCATGGGTTGCCAAGGAGATGGAATCTGCCTCAGTAGCCCGTGATCAAAATCACGATTTAACGCCATCAAAAACGTAACTTGCAGCACCACACCTATTACCACCCTAAGGGAAAATAAAGGTGATCCGATCTCTGACCATCAGCAGCAGGTTTACAGATTTGTTGAGCATTTCTGTGAGTTCTTGATGGAGAGGATGACCCTGCTGGGGCTGTGGTGCCTCAAATATTGTAAGAAGTAGTTGCCCCCTATGAGTGACTGGCTGAGGTGCCATCAGTTGAGGAAGTACAGAAGGCAATCCAGAGTCTGAGACCAGGAAAAGTGCCAAGCAGAGATGACCTGCCAAGCGCACTACTGAGGGAGGGTGGAGTTTGTATGCAAACTGCCCTTTATGACATAACAACAGTCTGGGCCACTGGATGGGTTCCGCAGGAATGGAAGGATGCACTGGTGGTCTCCTTCTTTAAGAAGGGGGACCACATAGACTAACAGCTACAGCAGCATCTCCTTCCTCAGTGTGCCAGGAAAGGTCCTTGCAAGGCGTATTAAACATGGCCTGGCCAGGCATGCTGAGGAGAAGATTGCAGAGCCCTAATGTTGTTTCAGGTTAGGGCAGTCGTGCTTTGGAGGCCCTGACTCGCTTCTCACAATCATTGAGGACCTTCATAGTGGTTGAAAGACCCGGGTAAATTTACCTGGCTAGGAGTCGGAGCCATTCCCTGTTCACCTTTGGTGCGACAGGGATCTACTCTCGCCCCTATATTATGTAACGTCTTTTTTCTACCACGTAGTTTGGGAAGTCCTCCATGGCTGTACAAGAGTAATTTCCATATTGTACAGATACAATGCGACGCTAATCGATGTTAGGGTGCGGTCGAGGGATGGCTCCATATTGGTCAACTATATTATGCATACTGATGATCTGGTTAATGTTTTGCTCACTCAGAGATGGAGTGGAGAGGTTTCCATACCTGGGCAGTGCGCTTATGGCCAGCTGTGGTTTGACAGCAGAGATCTCACTCCTAGAGTAACGCTGTGTAGAAGCTACCTGGTATGTCACTCCACATGTAGCTTCGGGTCTTGTTGGTCCAGAGTCATGCCCTCTCTCCTCTATGCTTGCGAAACGTGGACCCCATAATGGAACATCTGTGATGGTTAGAAATATTCAGGCTGGCTCGCCTATAATCCATCCTGGGTTTAACCAGGCTGGATTGTGTGAGCTCACAAATCCTTCAAAGATCTTGACACAGTCCTATCAGTGAGCTCCTCCGGCAGACATGGTTGTGTTGGCTGGGACATTTATCTTGCATGTTCAACCACCGTATGCCCAAACAGATTTTGTGTGGCCAGATAGAGGCGGCTAAATGGGCGCCGCACGGGTTACAGAATAGGTGGACTGATGTGGTCCAAAGGGAAATGGAGCTGAGTGGACTTGCCAATGACTAGTACCAGCAGTATCAAGATCGGCTTCTTTGGAAAAGGTTCATGAAGGACGCTACTGGGAAGTTGGAGGGAGTAACCCTCCAACAACAGCGCAGGGCAGACGAGCGATGCTCAGAAAGATGAGAGGAGCGCCAGGTGGCTAAAACACTGCAAGTTGGCACAGTATGGGGCACAGGTGGACATCTGCCAGTCATCTCAGTCAGTCAACCCATGGCATCTGGGTGTCCTGTGACCTCTTGCCAGTGAACCGTCGACACTGAACGTGGCCTTAAAGTGAATGTAGCCTGGCACAAGTGCCATGGTAACGTGACCACTACTTAGTGGCAAATGGTGGTTGTTGTATTGTGACAATTCAAAATGTATGTCTGATCCTCTTTAGATTACTAACTACTATTTTATTTTACCAAGTAAGGCCCACTGACCTATATAGCTCTTTTTGAGAAGTGACCTGGCCACATATAATAGCTCAACGAAGTGGCTTATGTGGACATTTATAGCAGCCAAATATTCTAAATGCATGTTTCTAATCTTGGGGCCCGGATAAATATCCATGCGACCACCAGGAGAACACGCATACTTCGAGTATACAGGCGTCCAGGTCGGAATCAAACCCACGACCCCCTGCATACCAGGCAAGGTAGTCAAAATCTCACCACCGTGGTGCCCTCTTTATATGTACATTTACCTTTATGTGTCCATTATCTGCGGCATCATGAAGTGGGTAGCATCCCGTGAGGTCCACCTGGTTCTTAGCACCGTGAGCAAGGAGCCAGTCCATTGTTGAGCAATGTCCTCCTCCTGCAGCAAAGTGCAGTGGGCTTACGCCATCTCCGTCCACATTATTAAGATTGAGGACCGTGAATTCTGTCTGCAGGAATGTATTTCAAATTAAGAATACATCACGTAACATATCGTACATCAGAGAAAATATCATCAAGTAAAACAATACGAGAGGGTGGGAGCAGCACCTGGCTGTAGAGAGACCTGTGGGAGAGAGGGGGTGGGGTCAGGGAGTCGCTAAGCAACGGGAACTTCCTCTCGTCTTTCTTAAATAGAACCCTTGTGCAAGAGTATAGAACGCCTCATGGGGCTCTACAATTAAAAACGTCATCTATAAATACCCATGGATGGGTATTTGACCTTTATTTACATATAAAGGCATGTCTCGCTTGACGAGCGTTAAATTAACGAGAATTCGCTAAAACGAGCAAGTTCAATTTAGCCCAGTTTTTTCATAAAACGAGTAACGAGCGGAGACCGATCGGTCGAATGCGTCCCGTGGTGGCAGGTGGCGCACCACGGCCCGCAGTTGTTTGTTTACCATTCTTCTGTGCTGTACTTCATAAGTGTGTGATTCGGGGAGGGGGACTTCAGTGACGATTGTTATCTGATAGGGTCCTGGGTCTCCCCTGTGACGACTTGGACTCAAATTGGTATCTGGTGCGGTGAGTAAATATCGCCACTAGGGAGACAAAGGTGGCCGCGCGTGGTGCTGGTCACCCACACCTCGCGTGCCATACCGGCCTTCATAGGCGCTCGCTAACAGCACTTGGCCCAACAGTCTGCTAAGGCTATATGGGGGATATTTGTCTTTGGGAGGGGGAGGTGTGTATGAGACAGAGTGCGAGAGGGTTGTGTGATTGAGTGTAGAGAGAGTGTGTTGTGAGTGATTTCAAATATGTGGCTATACAGAGGCTCTTGCACTGTGGTTCCTCATGTGCGGTGTTAAATTTGATGTTTTATTGCAAATTTATACTTTACTTTTTGTTTCTCATGTTAACAAAGTTGTTTAAAAGTGGACAATTTTGGGGCTGAAACGTATCTCTGATTTTAACATGGGGAGTCAATTTTCGCGGAACGTATCTCGCTCATTAAGCAAGACATACTTGTATTTCTAAATACATATGTACATTATTTTCCCAGTATAGCTTCACCGAGTCTCACGATTCTTTTTGAGGAGGATCAGGCAACGTTTTTGGACCATGACCCCAGTACACAAATAGACAATTCTTGTTAATGGCGTCACAAAGTCACCGTGAAATAAACCCTGCGCGCAGTATTTTATGATTGATTAGGACGGCCGCTGAAATCGAACTGTGAACCTCTCCAACAATGGGGCCGAATATGTAAAGCTTGTGTTGGATCCTAAATGACAATTAGATTACCGTTTTACGTCACTTTCCTACGTCTCTTAAAAGAATTCTGCTCAATTAAAAAAAATGTCTTGCTGTGGTTTTCCCACCTGATGATGATTGCTTGTGTTGCAATCAAAACGTCGTGATTTGTTTGATTTTTATTTATTTCTAACTACGTGACTTTACCGAAAGAACCAAATAGTATGGATTCCTGCAGTCACGAAAGCTTCAAATCAAGATTGCTCAAATCAAGTCACGTAAAATTGGTGGCGAACTGCAGTCAATCTGTGTCCGAATCGTGCCAACCTAAAATGTCTGCCATCAAAATTTGCAGAAAAACAATCCCATAATGAATTGGGCCCAGAGTATTTCCCCGCTCAAACCAACATTTGGTTATGCTTATCTTCACATTTGTGGGCCTGAATCAGCGGTGGAAATGTCACAGTTCCACGTTCTTTTCATAGAAGCGATAGGCATTGATACCAGCGAGGAGATTGGTTGAGTTCATCCTCTGACTAGGATCTTAACTCCATTTTTGACGATGGCACATTGGCACGGTGCTGCATCGCCACATAAACCTCTCAACGCTGCTTTTTGGACTCCTGTAATGGACAAAATATTTCAAGGTGGTTTACAGGCAGTCCTTGACTTATGCACAGGTTATGTTCCTGAGACCCGTTCATAAGTCGATTTGTTCATATCTCGGAACTCAATATTGAATTGTACATATGGTCGTTGTTATAAAATGTGTTATGGTCCAACAAAAAAGGCAAGCATTATTACACGCATAAATAATGAGTATGTACAGTAATACCCCGGTTTACATCGGGAATGGGTTCCTGAAATGTGCGATGAATATAACGACGTAAATAAAATACAAATGTACAGGGTAGGTGGAGGCAAAGGGTGAGGCGAAAAGACAGATTCTGTCGGAGATATATGGGTTGAGGCTACGCAAATAAGGTAGTGGACTTAATTAAGTGACGACGTATGTGCAAAATTACCTATAAGGGGGAGACACAAATTGAGTATTACTGTAATACTGTAAGAAAATACTATTTAAATAAAACCTAAATAAAAGTAACATTAAAATAAAAATTAAACGTATTTTCACTTTCCTTGAGCCTTTATACTGGTTTGTCGGAAGGGGTGGGCATCACGCGGGATGTTGGGACTCATTACATCTCGCAGAGGATCGCTCCTCTGAACAAAATAGTTTTGTGTTTCAGTTTGTAAATACAACTGGAGGTTATGGTTAAAATAATAAAATATTATGGGGGTTCGTTCGAAAGTTCATAAGTCAGACAGTATCTCGGGGACTGTCTGAAAATGTATTAAAGTATAATCGAACAAAATTATATGCTGAAAATATTACGGCTACGTTTTACAATAAAAACAGATATAGGTACTTTACCAGCCAGGCAAGCAATGGAGTGTGGCCATTTTGTGCAGCAGCATGAAGTGGAGTCATCCCATCCTCACTTTGTATCATAACATCAGCTCCCCATTTCTCCACAAGCCGTTGCAAAAGGAAAAGATGCCCTTCTTGGCATGCCAAATAAACAGGTGTCACACCTTCACGTGTGCGTGCATTTACTGTGCTGCAGAGACAAAACAGTAGATCACATTGCAAACAACATAACACAAACACAGTACAAGCACAGGTGCAATAGATAGAGCCAAGTCATATAGAGATCTCCATTAAGTTTCTAAACTCATCACCATATCCATGAACAATATTGGTCTCCCACAGTATCATAGCACGTGTAGAATTTCATCTGCCTCCCCACTGTTTACAAATTTAAGTGTCCTACTTTACAATAAAAGTAAAAAATAATCTTCATAAGCAGGTCTTCATATTCAAAGTCAAAAAGCTTCACGTGCAGTGCTCACTGATGGGAATGGCATTGTTATATATCAGCAGAATTGTCGGTGCTGATGATCTATTTAACTTGCCAGCTGACTTGATAGCTTACTATATGATGGTAGGTATTCTAAATGGGGCCTAATAAAATAGAGTTTCACAATTTTGAGAAACCCCAAATGGAAACACATTTATAACCACAAGATGCATTTTACGCTTGATTTCTTAAAACGTGCACATTTTACAAGCTTATGACATTGAGCTATAATTTATTCCGTTATTTGACAATAAAATAATATTTAAGCAGTATATTTATTTGTAGACATTTATTATTTTATTGTATAATACATTGTGGGTCTAATAATAAGTCTAAACGTAGCCAACTTACTCTGGGGCTGCTTGCAGCAGGGCATTCATCGAATCGGGATCTCCACGTACAGCTGAGTAATGTATCGGCAAAGCAAGTGCCTCAGTGGCAGCACATGGGTCACATCTGCCAGACTGGAGCAACCAGTTGACAACCGCTGTACAACCAAACCGTGCTGCCACATGCAACACAGTGCAGCCTGCACTATCGCGCTCCTGTCACACCACCACGTTAAAAGCATACAATTAATATTCACGAAAAATGAGCGATTTTCTCCATATTAAAAACATGTAGAGATAAGTTTTTTACAAATGCACGTCATTGTTTCCTCAGAATGGTGGCAGATGAAGCAGAATCGAAGTACATACACGCACAGATGTGTGTATACTGCACATTGAGGTGGGGTTCCAGAAGAAATCCAAAACCGGCGGAGCCTTTGTGGACTTGTCATCGGCCTAAACACAGTCTGGATTAAGGGCTTGATTTTGAAGCTGATAAAGACCATTCCTTGCCTCCACGGATTACATGTCTACATATTGTCTAATCTTAAATGTATTCTGATTACCTTTATCACTCCTCTGAATTCAACTATTTATATCCCATGAATACAATACACATCTTACTATATCTCTCTAATTGTGTCTGAATGCATCTTTCCTACTCTTTTATACATCTTTTGAATTAATCTCTCCTATATTTCCTTTCCCATAGCCCTTCTGAATACGTCGCCTATCTCCAATATCCATTCTGAATGTTGTGACTGAGTTACCAGGTCGAATTGCGATGGTGATAACGATACTGGTGATGATGTGATAAGGACATTAATGTGACTGGAGATGACAATGTGGGAGGGGCTTTGATTGTGCAGTGCTACGCTAGCACGGCGGGGAAGATAGTGGAATGTAGGTTAAAGGGAAATGTTACCGTACGCAAGCTACAATAATTACGCGGCGCACGAGAGTGTGGAGTTGTGTTATAGGCCTATGATATAAATGCTCATAATCAACGATTTTTGGGTTTAGATCGCGTTATTTATAAATGTGTCGTAACCCTCCACCACCCGACACGGCCAATCAGTAAAAAAAAAGTGTCACGTTGACAAAAGACAAATAGTTCACTGCTTTAGCCCACCGGTGTGTTGAAGCGTTAATGAGTTAATGATGACGTCACCCTGCTGCTGCTCTATATAAGAACGGGAGACACAGCA
The DNA here is from genome assembly GCF_965212315.1 of Lampetra planeri. NCBI lineage: Eukaryota > Metazoa > Chordata > Hyperoartia > Petromyzontiformes > Petromyzontidae > Lampetra > Lampetra planeri. The sequence goes on along the minus strand of NC_136109.1, from coordinate 2,806,332 downwards.
GAGCCTCACCATTCTGGCGAATTGCCCGATGATGCTGGATGCAATTACCAGCGAAACGTCGTACTCAAATTGTAAATGTTGTGGTTTCACGCTTCAACACACCGGTGGGCTAAAGCAGTGAACTATTTGTCTTTTGTCAACGTGACACTTTTTTTTTTACTGATTGGCCGTGTCGGGTGGTGGAGGGTTACGACACATTTATAAATAACGCGATCTAAACCCAAAAATCGTTGATTATGAACAATATTGGTCGTGAAAGCCTACGATATAAATGCTGTTCATTCAATCAGAGGAAGAGCTGTAACAACGAGGGAGAAGGAAACCGAATAATTTGGAGGGTAGGATCACAGAAGGATCAATCAGATGAGAGTTCGATCCTCGAGGAAGGGTGAATCCAGGTGTTTGGAAGCGTCACCCTTTGGATATTTCATTATTGAACATTTCCAATGCATTAATTGCGATGAGCAATTATAATGCTGTACGTGGGTTTTACATTGCATATCAGCGTATCATTAATAAAGCACTGTTTATTCAATATGTTTGATCATTTAGGATGGTCGAATTTCTATATGATTTTATCTAATCTATGAATGGGTGTTATCCTGAAGAAAAAATATTGCAATCAAAGTAAACATATAGAGCCACATGGAGCGCTTCGAGAGAGTGATGGTGAGGCCGTTTCGGTATTCGTGGGCTGAGTCGTGACCTGATGTGATGACGTGTCTCCTGGAGCTATCTTGTGTGCAAGGGGCGTGCGAGAGTGGAAATGCATCGCGGAACAAAATAAACTGAACGACGAGCCAGAGTAAACACAACGCAGGAGACTACTACTGAGCTTTTACATTCATAATTTAGCATTAACCACGCATGTGATCTCAGGAAGATGACGGACAGAAGCGCAAAACACTGTGAGGCCAAGCTATTGTGTAAATTGACGTGGTTAGAACAGTTTTTTTTAACCAACTGATTAATGATCAAAGATATAAAAAAAATATCTGGAACAGACTGAACTGATTACAGTTAATTGGTTCAATCGGTTTTGGGTTAAACAAAACCAATTCGCATGGTTGGCAACATACGGTGCGCGAAAGTTCAACATACGTCCATATCATCAAGGCCGTAGCCATGGAGTCAACATTGGGAGGGGGACCAAATCTTCCAGGGGGTCTGGGGGTCCCCCCCCCCAGAAAAAAAATATCTAAATTTGAAAACGAATTACCTGCCATTTCCCCGCTAAAATATAAAAAGATTCACTAACACATAGGATGTCCTTTTTATTTATTTTTAACAATGTCTAATAGTGTATTGTATTCAATTCCTCTGTTTTTTCTTTTTTACCTTTTCTTGTTTCATTGTATGTAATGGCAGAGATTAGGGATTAATAAAGTACAACCATAACCACATAAACAGAAATCTATTTTATAGCAATATATTGGAGGGGACATTTTGAGCATATTTGAATATTGAAGGGGATAGATGTGTCCCCCCCAATGTATATTATAATTATGGCCTTGCATATCATCTCTTCCGAAAACATCTGTAACGGTGTGGCCGAATGCTGCCGAGCCAGGGTGAGCCGAGGTTACATGAGGTAAGGGGGGGGGGAGTTATGGGGGGGGGGGGGGGGGCGAATCCCCTAAAACCCCCATCTCCCGAAGCCAAGGCGCCACAGTCTGGCCTTTGACTGTTGGGTCCTGGCACGAGTTGGTCAGTCAGGGCAAGCCAGTTGGCGTGGCCTTAGGGGTAGGGCTGAACAATTAATCGATTTCAAATCGAAATAGCAATTTGAAACAATGCGATTAGCAAATCGCAAAGGCTGCGATTTTTTGCGATTTGACGAGTCCTATTTCTTATTGGAATTGTTTTATTATTTATTATTATACCTTTATTTAGTTAACTTAACAATTGTTCTATCTTGATTTGAAGCTTTCGTGACTGCAGGAATCCATACTCTTTGGTTCTTTCGGTAAAGTCACGTAGGTATAAACGAAAATAAATCACGACGTTTCGATCGCAACACACAAGCGTCCGTCATCAGGTGGAACTGGAACTGTTCCACCTGATGACGGTCGCTTGTGTTGTTTTATTTATACCTACGTGACTTTACCGAAAGAACCAAAGAGTATGCCTTGGTCTGTTATGCACTATTGACACCATGCACAAGACACGAACTGTGGCGAATAATGTCTCGTCAAACAACTCTTCAAAACCCTCGGCAACATTAACAGCATGCATTGTTTTGTTTAGTTCACCAGCTTAACACAGCACCCCCACGTGTGCACAATCACGGAACACCGAGGCGACTTTTGACGCCAACCATTATCCATGCTTCACTCCCAGGTGAGGAGACAACGCAGCAGGAACTGGAACTGTTCCACCTGATGACGGACGCTTGTGTTGCGATCGAAACGTCGTGATTTATTTTATTTCTACCTACGTGACTTTACCGAAAAAAACAAAGAGTATGGATCCCTGCAGTCACGAAAACTTCAAATCAAGATTAGACCAAGGCATAGTTAATACATTCCAAATCTTGTTAGGATTATCTGTATTCCGCATCAAGTTATTGTCCATCTATCTGTCGCCGTTAAAATAACGTTTACAAATCCGCGTTGGTGCCCTATAAATATAGAGGGAAATGAATGGGAGAGGAAATGAAACCTAACTCCTCTCCCTATTTAAAAAAGAACAACCCTCAGCCTCCACCTGATCTTAAAAGCTCTTTTTAATAGAACCTCTATTATGCTTACAGTTATTCTCTATGTGCCTTTCTCTGTGAATTATATCTCTCCTGAATACATGTATCTCCTCTATTTTATATTTTTGAATATCTTATCTTGATTTGAAGCTTTCATGACTGCAGGCATCCATACTCGTTGGTTCTTTCGGTAAAGTCACGGAGGTAGAAAAATAAAATCTCTCCCTAATCTCCCCCATTAACACAACTGACGTGCTTGCGTCTGGGGATGGAATTCCTTTCCAGCTCAGACCCCGCTTGCTTGCCCATCGCCAAATAAATAGCCTCTTGTTGTAACAGCTCTCTCGCTGGTTCAGCAGTTCCACTGCTGGATTTTTTTTCCCCGCCTGAGTACGACCGCTTGTGTTGCGGTCGAAACGTCGTGATATTTTATTTTTCTACCTATGTGACTTTACCGAAAGAACCAAAGAGTATAGTTTTGAATATCTTGTTAACACTTTTTGTTGTATGTGCCTTTCATTCATGCCATTTTTTTATTTGGTTATTAATTTTTAGTTTTCGAGGGGTTTCATTTGTTTTGTAGTTGCTAGAAATAAGATTTGGCCCTGAGATATATTTAATGTGCGGCGTTGTTGGATGAAATTATCATGACAGAGGCTATAGACAATTAAGTTATTAAATGACTATTACATTATTATGTCTGTTGAATCTGTTGGTCGAATCGAAATAATGCGAATTAAAATTATTTTAAAAATAAATAACTATTCAAGCATCTTCAATGTCTCGCCACTAATGGAGACTGCTAAAATTGTTCAACGTTAAATACAGGAAAAAGTGGGCACATAAGGTGGTTGGCAAAATATGCCACAATGCATGTGTGCATAAACCACGAGAGACGATACACTAACCAACGCTAAGCAAACTTGACAGATTCTCAATCTTCTTGGTTCTTTCGGTAAAGTCACGTAGAAGGGAAGTAATAAAATAATAAAAATAAAACATAATAAATTAATTCTCACGACGTTTCAGCCACAACGCATTCAGACGCTGTCGCCTCGACAGACCTGGTTTTCACCTGAGGACGGATGCTTGCGTTGTGGCCGAAACGTCGTGAGAATTATTTCATTATGTTTTATTTTTATTATTTTATTACTTCCCTTCTACGTGACTTTACCGAAAGAACCAAGAAGATGAATCCCTGCAGTCACGAAAGCTTTAAATCGAAATCAGATTCTCAATGTTAGCACGTTATATTGGACGGACACTATTTTGAGACCTATGCCATGGAGGGCGGGAATTAAAAGCCTTGAAAAACACAGAACAAATAAAGCATATAGCAGGTGATGGATGGGAAGAAATGGCCTGAACCAACAGACGCTAAGGTCAATAATTGGCCACTGATGTCTGCCGTGCGCGAAAATTGAACTCGGGTAGCCTGACTGACAGCCACAGCTTTCCCCTAATATCTGCAGCTCCCCTTTTATTTATAATTTGAATATATTTCTCTCTTCCATAATGCATTTTCTAAATGCATCTTTCTCGCCAATCTCACTCCTATAAAAACACAGTACATATCCTATCGTATATCCAGTGTAATCGGAATGCATAGCTGCCTGCTTCCACTATGAATATATCTCAATGACCTATTTCTATTAATACATCTTTTCTATTTTATCTGAATGCATATTCTATAATGTATCTTCAATTTTGTCGAAAATCGATGCAGTATTCACGAATGTTCTCACAAAATCACTTTTGCTTGGGACGAAACGTTAGATGTTCATTCATAACGTGCCTACGTAGTGGTGGAGGCTCGTGAATCGTGTGGAAAAATCTTTGGTGATGCTGCACTGGTATACAAGTACAATAAAAAAAAATCAACACATTCGTCAATAACACCGTGGTGACGTTTCAAGGCAATGACCTTCAAAGCACATCGGTCAAGAGACATAGATTGGATAATACAAGTTTGAAACTATACAGTCACACCAAAAAAAACCCAGCTTGGGCTCCGAAGCCCTCCTTTGCTCACATGCTCAGCTCTGCTGCTGTCCCGCTCACCTCGCTGTCGCAGGCGCCGTCCTCGAGCAGGTAGCGCAGACACGCAAGCTGGCCCCGTGCAGCCGCGTCGTGCGCTGGGCTCGCCCGTGCCGGACCGGTGCGAATTCTGGCGCTCATGCGCGCCTCCCCGATCAAGAAACGCAGCGCGGTGAGGCTCCCCGCGCGCGCCGCGTGATGCACAGGTGATGCGAGGCTGGACCATGCCGCCTGCTGCTGCTGCCGCTCCTGCTGCTGGTGCTCGTCTTGTAACGACGTGAGCAGCCCCTGCGCATGAAGCTCACGGAGGCTCGTCAGGTCGCCCTGCTCGGCCGCTTCAATCGCGCGCGCCAGCACCGAGTCAGACATGATGGTGGTGCCCTGCGCGCTCGAGAGCACGTGGTTTGTTGTATTAAGACGATGCGAATTGTGGTGCTACTTTATACAAGGTGCATGCCCGTGATCAAAGACGGCCCGGATAAAGCTTATGCGGGTGCTTGTGTGATGAGACGGATACAATTACATTACTTTGTCTGGTCATGCCGTGTTTACACATGGTCCCCATGTCAGAACATCGAGTTTCAAATAGTAAACATTTTAGCACGACCCCTAACAATACAGTATATTCACCTGTGCTATGTATGTTACGTGATATTGTTGAACAAACCTGGCTCCACAATGCAGCTGTTTTGTTTACACCGGGCCTTAGCAAGCAACGTGGTGCACATTTCAATGCCTTTCTATTCTTAAAAAACACACACACGCTCCTTTTAGCATGCCCATATCTGGTTGCCAATACCTTCAAATTCTTATTTTCTTGAAACCACTTCACATGCCCTGATATAATCAATATCTATATTCTACACTGTTGTTGGATGCACTGTGTTTAAAGTATACACAATTTTGAAAATGCATTCTCATATTTTCCTGTCACTATACTGGTTGCACTGTCACTATATTCACGTATTATATTTCTCGCTTAGTCTGTAGTTTCTATCAGAACAAATTATTTTATGTCGTGTTGGCTGTGGTGCAAGCACAGCACAAAATCAGCACATTCGTTAATAAACACTGTCTTAATCGAACTGTCACAAATCACATGTTCCTTTTATGGCAATGTTATTGATGATTGTGTTGCGTTTTTTGTTATTTAGGAGTACATTTCACATAAGTGGTGGGGTGAGGGTCATGAAAAAGTCTTCTTAGAAGTGTGTCCCAGTCCAAGGAAATTAAATATGCCTGAGATTTATACCTGCAAGTGTTGCCTTGGAATCCATTGACTAAATCTACATCTCAAAATACAACAGTTCACTTAAATATTAGACAAAAACACTTTTTTTAAAGACATTTTTAATTAAACTATGTATTGCTGATTAATGTTACAAATTCTAATAAAAAAAGGCCAATTCAATTTGGTTCATATATTTTTATGTAAAGAAACATGGAAAATGTTGCAATCCATTTTTAAAATAAAATACAATAAATAACCGAACTCCATACATGAAACTTCAGCAACAATCATATGCAAAGTTGCACAAAGTAATTAAATGCCCAGGAGAGGCTGATGTCCAGCTCAGTTTGTATAAACATGTGTAAGAGATGACACGTTCATTTAGTTCTTAAAAAATATTATAAATATTCAGACAAATTAGCACAAATAAACATGTAACACATTAATTGGGCTACATTGACTTTTTTACCATGAAAGTCTCGCAGTTTTCCAGTTATCCTGCGGTAATCAAATGCATACAATGTAATACAAGCCGTTTCCAAAACCTTCAAAATGTATGTCGGCGAAATAATATTCTTCAATACATATAACTCTTGTTTTTATTTAATTTCAGAAAACTCTGTAGACCTGTGCAACTTTCTGCACTTTTTTTAAGTAAAGCCTGAGTGTGTTAAACTATGGTATTCATCAATATCAAAGTAGACCTTAAAACTAACAAAATATTAAAATTCTCTCTAGGTTCGCTACAATCCAAGAAAACTGCTATTCTACACAGCTTGGAGAGCAATCTTTTCGAGTCATACAGCCACTCATCTATCCAGGAGATGTTCTTTCTCTTGAAAATGAGCTCCAATTGCCATTTCCCCAACATACAAAAAAAAATTCAAAGCCCCTGCAACGTTCTTCATCATCCAGTTCCATGTAGAAATGACATTTTCAAAATCCAGGTGTGACTGAGAGGAAAAAGTTTTTCAACGTTGATTTCTGCTCAGCAGCAGAAACTCAAAATGATTTGATACTGCGTTTTAGAATTCAGAAGTGATGGCATTGAGATCCTTCATGAGACCTTCCAGACTTGCCATCTCCAGACTAAGGTCATCAGTTGTGTCTTGCTGTGGAAACACACAGAAAAGTCCAGTTATAAGAACGATTAGTATATCATTGATCACCTGTCAGACTCAAATAGGTTGAAGGATGGGTAGCATAAATCAGGGATATGGATTCATATTAGCAATGCGAATGCGAAGTGTGTTAACAAGTTTGGCAAATTATATTATCAGGATTAGGTATTGTGATGTGACAGTAGTTGAAATGTATGTTACAACTGGGATTCAGAGACATAATAAACTGAAAAGTAAGGAAATCCGTGTGAGCAATGACAGTGTTTAAAGAAGAGGTAAAATTAGGGAAAGTAATACAGATCATGAGTTGACAAAGTCTAATTTCAAAGATGAATGTGAACACATGTGTCAGAAGAGGACCGAGTATTGGAAAGAATAATAATAAAAGTTGAACACCCAGAAATAATTTCTCTATAACTAGAAGGTGCATTGGTAAGAGCAGGGGTAAAAGCTTATATATTGGTTTAAGATCCAGAGAGAGCAGCAGCACATAATTTTCAGAAGAGGACATATTGAATGATTGCTAGAGCTGATTTAGCCAAATCACCAGACTCAAAGAAAAAACAAACATCAGGTAGCAGGGGAAAGTAATGTGCAAAAGGGTGGAGAATACCACAGGAATGGATACAGAGATTTTCCTAGCAGACATTAAAACAGCCGTGGAATGGCGGGGCCTTGCAAGGTAAACAGGAGTGTGTAGTATCACTGTGTACACTTTTAAAAACAATAGCCAACTCAAATGTAGGAATTCAGGGAAGCTGCATTATGAGGTGGGGAATAGCTACAAGAGGATGGTAAAATGCCAAACTCATACCATTACAACAAGGGAGATGGACAAGATTGCGGTAACATTAGCAGAATACATTTATAGTGTTGTGCAATTTTACTGCGGGTGTTAAGCAACATTTTTTAAATATTGAATATCCTAAGTTACAGCATCCTAGCATCTTGAACGTGTATGCTGGCAATCAGCCTGTGTCGTTAGGAGATGCGTTAGAATGGGTGTGGTAAGAACCGGTGTTTGATCGCAGAGTATTGTTTCCCAGTTTGTTCAATATTGTATTTGACTATTTACTGAAACTATTAATAGAGACACGGTAACACGACAGACACAGCATGCCAGTGCGTGCTATCCTAAAATTATCTTATTGTGGCTTCATGAGTCTTGTTCTCAAATGTTACAGCGTGGTGATGTCTTGCATTCCACCCCTTGGCATGGGCTGCCGAGAATGTTTATAAATATTAACGATTTTGTGAATGGAGTCTGACATACTGCAATGTTGTTGCCCTCACAACCCATCCCCAATCCACCTTGTATTCCCCTGTAACAATATCAATAAAGATTAATTATATATAAACTATCTGTGCTTCATTTACACACCTACATATATACACAAAGCAAAAAATAACATCCCGTTTCACCTACATAGATTGTTGGGAAAGTCTTGTTGGCAAGCACCTATTAAGACTGGCAAGGAAAACAGGAGGATGATGTGACCGGCACCACACCAGGCCGCCTTTGTCTCCTGATATTTGAATGCCGCACAAGGTCAGGTTGGGCCAACGTGCGGTCGGCTCAGGATTAGTTCAGATATCACTCGTCAATGATATTCGCCATGGTCATGAATTTAGTTCAGGTCACTAGATTCATAGCACAATGCACTAACCCATATAGCCTGAACAAACTATTGGGGGCAAGTGCTGTTCGCGAGCACCTATGAAGGCTGGCATGGCACACGAGGGGTGGGTAGCCAGCACCATGCCCGGCCGCCTTTGTCTCCCCAGTGGTGATGTTTACACACCACACCAGGTACTCATTTGAGACCGAGTCGACCTAGGGGTGGCCCAGGACCAGTTCATATAATCGTCACTGGTGTTGGCCGTGACCGGGAATTGAACTCAGGTGGCTGGGTTCATAGTGCTGCACATGAGCCGCTACACTACCACTCCACATACAAACACATGCACACGTGTAATTACATATGAACACATGAAGCCACTAATGATGACGGCATCAAGTCCATCATTCGTCCCAATCTTAAAATGCGACAATCCATCGAGCTCCTACACAGGAGACAACCTATTGCTTGATCTCCTCAGTGGGCATATACACAAATCCTGTATGTACATGGTACAATATACATACAGCATCCTAATAGGCACTATACCTCTATCATTTAATATGCAAGTTAGCACGTTTACCTAAAATCTAGACAATCTCTCCCCCTAATTGGCTGCAACGAATGGCACTTCATGTTTAACTGTAATGTAGGTGAATTAATTTGAATGGAAATTAACTAACTGGAATGAAAATATCTAAACGACCCCACGACGTCCACAACTGAAGCAGGCAAGACAAAAACAGCTGCTTGATGATGCAGTTGGACTCACATCATCAGTGTCATGCAGCATATGCTTGGCCTCGAGCAATCCTGGGGCACTAGGCACGGTGACGGGGAGGGGTGAGCGTGACCACCCCACAGGGCCCACGGACGCTGTCCGCACAGGCGCGCCTTGTCCTGCTGTGCCTGTAGAGAATGTACCAATAAACCGTGCTCATTACTGTACACACACAAGAAAAATAAATTACACTCACTTGTAAACAGAGACACACAAACTGTTTTTTTCTTTAAATGGGTGATAAAACAACATGTATAAAAGAGCTACAGCTGAGGTTGTAAAATTTGGGTACCAAAAGATGCCTTATCACTTAATGTGAAATGCATTTAGTTTTTTGCGTGTTAAAGGCTGTGGAAGATGGAGAGAAGTAGAAAAGGTTAAGTGTAAATTTGGTCCTTAAGTCTAACGAAATTGCTCCGAATGTTTTATTCTTTTAAATCGGCTACTGAAATCATGATTACAGTGAAAAGATGCAAAAAAGTACTTATACATATCCACGTGAACCATTCTCACACAGCAGCATACCACTCTGTGGTAGCAGTGGAGCAGTAGAACTGTCCAGAGGGCTGGTTGGGGTACTCAGCGTGGCGAAACTGGAGAAGGTCTGAGATGGTCGCATATGCCCCACTGACATTGAGCGACAGATCTCCTCCTCATGGGTTGCATCCCTCTCCACAGCACTTGGCCCAATGGGAGCCTCTTCCACACTTGGTGTGGTGTGTACTGTGTCTGAGAAAAGACAAACCATGTCATTACCAACTGTTGATTCGTTATGCTCCCGCACATCATCTAAAAAGCCAACATGGAAATTATGGTGGTCACTCTTCGAGTTTCAAAAGTGAACACGCGAAGCACTTGCCCATTGTAATTAAAACATCTTAAAGCAAATTTCGATTTAAAGCTTTCGTGACTGCAGGGATTCATCTTCTTGGTTCTTTCGGTAAAGTCACGTAGAAGGGAAGTAATCATATTTTATTACTTCCCTTCTACGTGACTTTACCGAAAGAACCAAGAAGATCTTAAAGCAACATTTAGTTAAATAATAGTTTTCTGTACATTAATTTAAATAACCATCATGGCCATGGATGCCACCACACCTTACAATTGCTGGATCCCAGTCAAGACCTGACCTCCAAGGTCTTTACCATTGGAACCTCATTTGCCAGTAGAAAATATGATAATTGGCTTTTTACCCTTCTATCTGGCAACAAAACTGACACCTTTTTTACAAGGAGTCATGTTTGTATAGACCACAATACCTGCAGCCATAATGCAAACAAAAATGGTGTAAATGCTTACCCCGAGCTCTCATACGCTGATGGTGCATTGTCTTTGAGTTGTGCGCCTTTTGGCGTCATCTGGTCCAACCCATGTGAGAATAGGCTCTAAGGAAAGCTGTCTCGGGTGTGGACCCAATCAATTTCAAGGACAGTGCATATATTATCAGAGTTATGTTTTTTGTTTGCATTATGGCTGCAGGTATTGTGGTCTATACAAACAGTAATAACAGCCATAGAGGGTTCACGTGGGGATTGGCTTGCCGGTCCTGCTTGTAGCCAATAAGGGTTGAGATAGGGACCATGGCCCATGCGTCATCACGACAGGTCATCAGGAGTGATTGGCCTAGCCATTCGGGGCCCCAGCCAATGGGGAGCCGGATGAGGGGCGTGGTCCCGGGATTGACAGGGAACCATCGAGAATGGTCGAAGCTGTCCATGTACGATTGGCTGGGGGAACCACGTGACGAAGGTATTAAGAGCGAGTGGAGGGGAACGATGGTGAGCAGACTGGAACGGACGAGAGCAGGGTCACGCGCGGACGGGGGCTGGGGTTGCCACGTGCGCGGTGAGAACTTAGTGTGGGGTCTGTCCTCTCTCCGTTGTCTGCCAGCAACGGAGAGTGAGTGAGCAAGTGTATTGTGGAGTGGAAAATAAAAGGACCGATTCCGAAGCCGTCTCTGGAAGGATTATTACACAAACATCACTCCTTGTAAAAAAGGTGTCAGTTTTGTTGCCAGATAGAAGGGTAAAAAACCAATTATCACTCCAAGGTCTTCTTTTATAGTAACCTACAATTTGGCTTTTGGAAATAGCCTTGGTCATCCACTTCTGCATGCCATTTTTGTTAGGTTATACCATAATTTACATGCATTTCTCCACTTCCGACTAAAATAAGATAGAAAAATGGCTCTTCATACAGATTTAACCGTTCCTATACACAACCTACGTAATATGAAATAATTAAAATTTATAATGCGAATTCCATCCTAGGATCCCAATGCGTAATGCATGAAAAGTAGGAAGCAAAAACAGAACCAGGGAAACCAACCAAACTAAAGAGAGAAGGCAAATTTAAAGCGATGGGTTTTCAAAGCAGACTTAAATATATCTACCGACTCCGATTGCCTGATTGTTAGTGATGCAGATAGCGCAGAAGATACTGTTGCATAGTCTGGTCCTAAACAGATATACATTTTAGTCACATATGCATAGCTATGGTGGGATAAGCCAAGATGTCGGAGCAGAACACCCAATAGTGCCATGTAGATAGTAAAAAGTGATGGTGCAAACACAGATCCTTGTGGAACACCATGGAGAACCGGTCTAATTGGTGCCTTGAAGCCATCCTCTGTGATGAAGTATCTACGTTTCTTTCAGTAAGAGTGGCACCACAACAAAGCAATGCCAGAGATCCCCATTGAAACTTCCAGTGACTCAAGGAAGAACCCCGTGATCAAGAGTCAAATGCCGTGCTTAGATCTATCAGAATGATGAGGCTGAAAAAGCCTTTATCTGCTGACAAAAGGAAATCATTGACCACCCTTACCAAAGCAGTCTCGGTGCTATGAGCAGGAAAGTAATTTGGACCAGATGATGGTAATTTTATTGTGAAAAAACTTTAGTCCAGAAATCATCAGGAATGGGAGATGACATTTGGTTCTTATTCAAAAGTTGACTGATACAGGAAAATAAAGTCCGATGATTGTTATCACAATTTGCAATGCGACCAGCAACGAAGGAGGATTTAGCCAAGGCAATGTTATAAGAACAAAGTTCTTTAAATATTTGATGATGAATAGTGAGGCCGGACTTTCTCCAAGCATGTTCTGCTTTATGGATGGGAATTTTTTTCACCCTCAATTTTGCAGTGTACCATGGTGAAGGGTGATGGGATGATAAAACACTGATGATAAGACAACGCAGGGGCACACTAACCAATCAGGCTACCGGCGCAGTTAGGAAGAGAGGCCAATCCAAACATGCACATGCAATCCTCGTCAGGATATTCAGAAATTATGAATACATTGATCATTATTATCAATAAACTGATCATTTTTTTACGCAAATATTGATTTCAAAGTCATAGAATTAAGAATAGAATATGGTTCAACTCTCGCAATGAAAGCACCAATTGGCATAACCAAACGTTCAAAACACACAGCATGTTACAATGTGAATGTTTCAATGGAGGGCACATCAATCACCATGAAGTAGGTTCGAACAGACACATGTACAGGGCCTGACTTTTAGTTTTAATTTTATAAAAATCGTTCAACATTATCAATAACCATGATACATCCACTGCTGATGTCTCCATTTGTTATGGTCTTGTGATGTAACCATCGGCCTAGCACCTGCAACCGAGCTGATGTGATAACTCCATCCGGGTTGACATCCACTCAATCAGTGACCATCATCCTTTTTTAGGGTCGTGTCCTGTCTAAACCCACATTAACAGTCGAAATGTCTCTAACCTACAGTATGTAGTTCACGTGTTCTTTGTCCTGTCACAGTGGAATCCCGAGAATGCATCTGTCCATGCTGCTTTGCAAACTTTAAAGTTTTTGTTCCATGTTATTTGTTAATGTCCCTGTTTGTGAGCCATATGTCATCGCAGGCTGTGAGGATCGGTTTCAGTCTATCACTGTGAAATCGGGAATGTTTAACGCAATGCCTCAATGACCCAACCAATCACCTCTCAGATTTCCACCAGCACAGCCAAAACAGTCGTCCGCCAAACCACACAAGAAGAAGCCATGTCAACACTTCTAAAACATTTATGACACCAAAGTACATTTTTTTATGCAATGAAAATTTAAACAATAAATGAATTAGTCTGGTCTCTGTGTGTATTTCAGTTAAAATCACGACACCGTGCAACTGTCAATGGTGAAGAAATGGTCTAGTACTCAGATTTGTTAGCCAGGCATGCAAGAAAGCACAATGACTTTAGATCACCAAGTATATCTAGTAATCCACATCACTGTTAAATTATGACTTTCCCAGTAAATTCGAATACTCATATTTATCAGCTAAGTAAACCGATATATATAGGGTCACTAAGTACTTCTATGAAACCACAACACTCATTATAATCAGTGTTAACGATCAAGATTCAGAGTAAATTTTACTACTCGACAATTGCCTCTTGAGACTTCATAATGAGAGCACATTGATCTCAGTGAAAGGCAGGAGGATGTGTGGCACAGTATGGCGCCAGCTGTCATAGATCAAGTCATGTAGGAACAGTTCTCTGCAGTGAGTACATTACAATGTCTTTAAAAACAGCAGCACTGTGACTCTCTAAATACAATTAACGCTAACCGCTTGCACGTTCCGAGATTCAGCGGTGAGAACAGGACCCACATTGCAACTTGCAGACGTCTCAGAACTGGAAAGGGTTAAGCTATTCACAACAACTATGCTTCGAGGATGATGGGCAAATTTCCCATGGGTACTCGTGACACCGATTGGAAGACTGCACCTCTTGGAAATTCGAAATCCCCCAAGTTCCAGTTAAAAGTTGCACTCGCAGTCCTCCAGTATAGGATCGCCTTTGGTAATGATGAGATTGAGCTCGTAGGACTCACTACAGGTACCTCAAGGCGCTCATGAGGTATCTCCAGACACTTGATGAGATAGCACTGTCCAGGTAAGTCCAGGTGTCACCATGATGATGTAGCAATCTCAAGGTAACTCTCGGTACCTCCAGGCACCGAGGCCGCGATGCTCCAGATAGAGACGAGATAGTGTAAGATACGAATGAAAGGTGGTGCTCTCAGCGCTGCCTTTTAGATAATTTCAGGTCAGGCTTTCCAGATAGTTGCAGGCAGGGAGATTGCAGGAAACCTCAGATGTGACAGGTTAAAGTCAATGGTAGAGCTCTTGGGGTTGACAGCTGGTGGCTCAATACTGTCCCAGTTAACTCAAGACAGGTCAGGTGTAACCCCCAGGAAGTTTTCAGTTGGTCTACCCAGGTAATTTCAGTGGAGGATTGTATCGGCAAGCCCCAGCCTCTTCTAAAACAGCCTACCTCGTTATTCACAAGGTGGCATCCCTCCAGGTAAACGGCACCTCATGGCCTCGTTTGGATGATGTCTTCCAGAAAATACATTTCCTGTTTCATTCACTCGAAGACTACATTCAAAGGAGTTTCCTATGTTTAAAACTGATCATGCCTAAATACTCTCAGAAGACACTAAAATAAGAATTATTTTATTTTAAGAAATATCTACTCGAAGTAACATCTGCCAATAAAGGTTTTATCTCAGAAGGCCGCCTGAATTGCTGGGAGATATCAAAGGTCGCCTCCACAGGCAGTATGCATTAATTCAATCTTGGTAAGTTGCTTTTCATTGCCAAATACCATTTTCCCAAAAGCCAATATGATATGTTTTTAATAAAGTTGAATGGGGTTGGCCAAACGAGTCTCCGAAGATGTGGATTACAGTAAGGGTCTTTCCCTGAGAAAGAGTTGACAGATGTGCTGGATGATGTGAGATGACCATGAGTAAAGCTACTGCAGAACTCTGGAACGAATACGAAACAATCGTGGGTTCAGCTAGCAGTACCACCGTGTGACAGCTATAAAACAATTGTTGGTTAAGCTAGCAGTGGAAGATTGGGATACCTAAGAGATGATTGAGTCAGCTACAAGACTTGAGGGTATTTTAGGTAGTCCTCTACTTACGATGGAGATGCGTTACGACGACCCCATCGTAAGTCAAAAATATTGTAGGTCGAAGATGGCCTAGCCTACCCAGGAGTCTTAAAGAACGGTGATAATTTAGCAAAACAGAGCAATTTACAGTACCGTACTGTATAAACTATATACTGTATGTATTTTTAATTACAATACTGTATTGCACAGTAAAATGTAAAGTAAAAAAAACAAGGTCAATTCTTAGCCTACCTATATGAACTGAAATTTAATAAAACGTTTGTCAGGAAACAATCCTATCTGCATCACACAAGGCGGGAGATGCGTACATCCCGACAACGTCCCAACGTACAGTATCGTACCTCGTACGCTGGTGCGTTTGCCTGCCGCGCGAAATTTTAAATATTTTACAATTTTGTCGTATCACAATCGCTATCGTAAGATCGAAATATCGTAAGTCGGACACCATCGTAACTCGGGGACTATCTGGAATGGAATGACAGGACATCTGCGAGGATGCTTAGAGTCAAGCTCGCAGTGGAACTGCGGAACACCTGTGAGACCGGTGAAGCCGCTGCAGGTTGGATCTGTAGTACGAGTTGAAATGATGGTACGACGGGAATCAAAACCTTGTTGGCAGCTGCAGGTTAAATCTGCAGTGTGAGCCACAACTTGCGTTGCATTGGGGAGCAGAGCTGAAGGGACTACTACAGTGTTGTCGTTGGTGTTAAGTGGCTGCTGAAAAATACGTAATTTTTCTCATTGCAAGTGATTAATTAATTAGTATTGCTCAAGATTGTACATCTGCATGCTGCAAATAAATATTCCTCCATCTATTTTACATAGTATGCCTTCATGAACTTTCATAGAAATACACTCATTTTCCAGTTATGTCCCTCCAACAATTATTCTATTTTGTTCAAACGTCTTGTAATAGATAACATGTAATATTCGTTAATGTTTTGTTTATACTACTTAGTCCATCCCTGGATATGAAGCAAACCTCATAAAATAATTATCAAAGCAAAAAACTGCTAAAACCACAGTTGCGCAATTCCCCACTTTAATAAATGCATTCTTTCTGAAGCGAGCGGGATATAAGTGCACAAGGGATACCATGAAGATGTTTTTAGTGTTTTTGAGTAAAAGTAAAAAAAAATACACAATTGTGCAATTCTGTCACTGGAAGGAACACAAATTAATCTGACTGTGGATAACAGGGATTGTGGATGTGATTATTGTGGCTCAAATTATCTTAATTTAACAACTATTTAGTTCTGGTTGTAAATAGGGCTGGAATATGGAATAAATAAACGTGCGCTTTCAAGATTTATATATACGTCTGACTCCCTGACAAATGCGGTAATAGATACCTTCTGAGCCAAAATCCCCCTCCCTATAAGCCCATCTCACTGTTGAACTCGAATAAGAAACTATTCACCATAAATATTGCAAACAGATTAGAAAAGGCCACCCTGGCAGTCACTGGAGAAGCACAAACGGGCTTAATTAAAAACGCACTCGGCTGACAAGATTAAGACTTTGGTTAATGCCGCAAATTTCGCTACAAAAGACAATCTAATTGCCGACACCCTTACCCTGGATTGAGAAAAAGCTTTTATAGAATTAACTGGACCTTCCAAATCCGGATAATGGGGAATTTCGACATTCCCGGTTCCTTTATTGACAAATGAAAACTCTTTTTCTGCCGCCCTTCGGCCACCGTGGTTACAAATTACTTAACATCTCCAAGCTTTTGTCTGAGCAGAGGCACCAGGCAAGGTTGCCCCATTTCCCCACTGTTATTTACTCTAGCCATGGGACCCTTCGCCAAAAGCATTCAGAGAATTATTATTTGGTTCTTTCGGTTAAGTCACGTCTAAAGATAAAATAATAAATTAAATTAAATAATAGAATACGACGTTTCGATTGCAACACAAGCAATCATCATCAGGTATAATGAAATAGCGACATAATATCTAACCATAGATATTATGTCGCTATTTCATTATACCTGATGATGATTGCTTGTGTTGCAATCGAAACGTCGTATTCTATTATTTAATTTAATTTATTATTTTATCTTTAGACGTGACTTAACCGAAAGAACCAAATAATAATTCCTGCAGTCACGAAAGTTCTAAAATTAAGATTGCATTCAGAGAAGCCAATAGGTGTCAGAAATATATAGCGGGACAGTGGAATACAAACTAAACTTATATGCCAACAACAAGGGGTGGGGAACGTCCGGCCTGCGGGCTATATGAGGCCCGCGAAATAATTTCATCTGGCCCTGCCAAGGCAACCGCAGGCAGGACTCGAAATTCAATAAATCTCGGAGCAAACCTGGAAAAGCAGTTGCGAGTAGCAACATCATCAATACCAGCTAACATCACACGCCTCACCAAAGAGAAACAGTTCCAGCCATCACATTAGGGGTGAGTTAATTAAATGTTTGACCAAATATAACGGGCTAATTTTAGAGTTGATAATTTTGTATGGCCCGCGAATGATGTTATAAATATCCAAATGGCCCTTTGCAGAAAAAAGGTTCCCCACCCCTGGCCTACAATGTCCTTCCAGCAACCTCGATCCTTGCCATTTTGACCCGAGTAAGGGAATATGGAAATGTGTCAGGATATAAGCCGTGGTGCCCAATGCACATTAAATATCTGGGAGTGACAATCCATTCCTCTCTCGCATATTACTCTTTCAGAAAAAAAATCCCTCCTTTGTTCCAGGAGTTTACCACCTCACTTGTGGCATAGGCAGATATCCCCCTCTCACTTCATAATAGGGCCCACCTGGTAAAGATGATGGTCCGTCCAAAGCCTTTAGACCACCTACGAATGGTCCCTACCCAGATGCCGAGAGCCTACTTCAAAACACTCCACTCACGCATTTCCTCTTACATTTGGAACCACAAACTAGCGTGGATACGCTACCATTCCCTTAACCTGTCTAAGAACGAGAGAGGCCTGGCTCTCCCAAACCTCCTTAAATATCACAAAGCAGTCGCTCTTCAGAACGTGGAACTAGTGAAACATTGGAAGAAGATTCTGTGAGCCCATGGTCCCTTATCATGGTTTCCCTCTCCCCAACCAAAGACAGACTCCAGGGGCATTGGACCGGGGATATGCAAGGACAGACATATCTCCTTCTCCGCTCCCCTACAATGACGATCCCCACTATGGGGAAACCCCTGAGAATGAGCAACAGGGAGATCAAGTGGCCCAGCTGGAAAGTGACAGGCTTGGAAAAGGTTGGCGACCTTTGGACTAAAGGCGGCAAGATGATCTCCTGTGAGCAGATGCGGGCACATGAAAACATCCCTCAGATATTTTTGTTAGGTACCTACAAATCGCTATTACCAAATTCCAGAAAAGAACTATGACCATTGTGCACATGTCAAAGAAAAAATACAGACTGGCAGAAGCGTATCTCCTCATGAATTAATGAGGAGTTCCAGATCTGGCCCAGTATTAGGAAGCTCTGGGAAAAGCTCTTGGACCAGGACATTCCCCAAAACGAGTGGATTCACATCTGGCAGGCTCCGGCTGCAGGCCCTAGGTCACTATCATTGACGCTTATTAAATTAAACTTCCTATACGGGACCTACATGACTCATGAAAGGAGGGTCAAATTCACCGATTCTTTGCTAGACTGTCCTAGATGCCCGCTATGCACGGTTCAGACCTACTCACACGTCACCTTAGTCATAAACTCAAGGTAAAACAATGGGAATATGAGGCTAGATGGTCCCCGAAGCTGCTAAATCCTGCGTGAGTATGCATGCGGTCAGAGGCCTTGTGAAAGGGATGGACTCCTGACGTATCACTCCTTGGATAGACATGAGGTGGTTACTCCTCCAGGGGATTTACAATAATGACAAACTCACTTGGCACGTGAAGGTTATTTTATTTTTCGGTTCTATTTGGGTACATTCCACCCCTCCCTCTCTCATCTTCTCTAAAAATTAAATTTTCTCGAATCGTTGCACCTACACGAGTTGGGCAGTGAGAGCCCAGCCACCTTTCTTAGTCCCTACCCCGAGGGCACCTGGCCTCGAGTTTGTCACTCGCGAGCTGTCTGTAGTCGGCCTCCCCATCGCCTGTACTCGGTATTGGCCTCCTGTTCAATAATACAACTAGATTTGAAGTTTTCGGGACTGCAAGGATCCATACTCTTTGGTTCTTTCGGTAAAGTCACGTAAGTGAAAAAAATAAGTAAATAACGACGTTTCGATTGCAACACAAGCAATCATCATCAGGTGTGACAACCACAGCAAAAAAATGTAACTCCGGCATCTCTCCCACTTCAGTAAAAAATGTCCTTGCTGTGGTTATCACACCTGATGATGATTGCTTGTGTTGCAATCGAAACGTCGTGATTTTTTTTTCACCTACGTGACTTTACCGAAAGAACCAAAGAGTAATAATAAAACTATTTATTTATGTGCAATTGGCTCAAAATAATTTATATTACTATGTTTTACAGTATGCATTAGAGAGTAAGTAATGGAGTGAAAACTTTGCTGTACACCTGAATATTCGCAGGTTTTATAATAGAGATTGTGTATTCAAAACACATTCACGGTAGTGCTATTTGAAATTTGTGGGGTTGTATATTAAATATCCTCAGCCATAGCAAGCTAAAAGAGGCATAGATTGTGAAAGTTGCCCACTCGACGCTTTCCCTCTCAGTCTGCCTTTGTCTGCCACACAGTTTACATGCGAGCGCAATTACATTTTTTTAAAAATTACTCACTGCGTAATTTCCATTAATTTATTTGCACTTTTAAATGTTTACGTTCATCATTAAAGGTAAGTTAAATAACACGATATTACTATACAATACTGTATATGTATTCATTCATATATACATACAGTTCTGTGTATACGCATTAATGCCCCTAACTATATTTTCCTTAAGCTTTAAGTATTAATATTCGTGAATTAAATGTTCGTGCCATTCTCAAGGCACATATCCTTGCGAATATTAAGGGTTTATCGTATATTTAGTAATTGGTAACCAAAGTATTTTTTTGTAGACAAACTGTTTAAAAACCAGAGACAATTTGAAACACTGATGAATGTTGGGCATATACTTCTGAAACTGCAGTTCATGAATAATCGAGAAGTTAATTATAGGTAAAGCATGTGTGGGCCTCTACAAAATGTTTATGGTCAGCGGTAAAAGTTGTGCATGAATAATATTGCTGGATTAGGTCAGGATCACACCACACTGTCAAAGTAATGAGCAAGGTATGCACATGCCAACATTTGGAACAATATACCTATTTTGCAATTTGTCTGACTAATTTTCAGTTGTCCAATCCCATTTGTAAACATGAACCAACCTTAAAAGATATTAAATTGAACTAATATCGGACTCAACAACGAAAATTAACACACTGATTCGTATAGAAAAAAATGAAGACCCTCACTTTGTTCAATATTAGCAAAAGTACAGTCTTCTACTAAAACACCATTGTCTTGGACTGCAGTGACACTGGCATTAAAACATTTTAAAATTAAACTCTGCTCCACCTTGCTGGGGGTATTCGAGCCATTGAAAGGCAATACCCACCGGCAGCAGTAATGGTGCCGATGCCCCGCTGCCCAGTATAGGTCAGGTCGAGATGTCCGAGCACTTGGGGACTCCCAGGGGAGGGCAGAATGCAGTTTGAGAGGTGATGAGTGTGATCCATGGTGTGATGGCAAGGGGCAGCTGTAAAAATTGTGTCAAATTCAAATGATATTAAAACAAAGCAACAGAAAACCAAAGTTAAATGAGAATAAATAGAAGTTAGCAATGTGCCATTGTCATTTTTTAAATAAAAGCTTGCGTTTAAAATAAATCACAAATACACATTTACAGTGTAAATGTGAATTTATGAACGATATTTTAAGTTTTACACTTCACTGATATGAACGGCCTGGGATATTCAAAGGAACTTGATATTCAAACAAGTGTGAAATTTAGATTTTTGTTTACGTTTATTTGTATTTAATCAACAAAGTCGTTGCATTATGTGTTATATAATGACCATAAGTGTTCATGTATAATTAAGTTTGAAACAGAATATAATCATTCATAAATGGTCATAAATTATAAGCATGTAATACTCGTTGTATCATTGATAACCATTACCTTAACATGAAGCGAAATGTTCAAGTCATAGTAATTTGTGTTGATCTTTACAAAAGTAACTTTTTATCTACGTGACTTTACCGAAAGAACCAAAGAGTATGGATCATTGGAGTCACGAAAACTTCAAATCTAGAATTAACTTTAAAAAGATCAGTATTATCACTTTTCAACTTTAAGGGGTATCATAATTTTGTTGCAAATTTTCAGGAGCAAAATAATTGTTTGCGTACGTTAACAATGTAAAGAGTTATTATTTTGAAGTAACTTATACAACACAGCTTGGTTCACCTTAAAGTGGCAAGCCACCATTAGCCATCTTCTATTCATTTCTAGGTGAATGTTTCCCCACAACTACACCATCTCTGGTAGTTATTTGATGATACAATCCATCTTACTGCACACGAGATAAATGCGTTGCACCACCGTGCTCTTGTTCACTTTATATTTCATGAGTTCCTATAGTTCCATAATTGTCTACAACAAGTGGCCTAGGTATATGTACTTGTAGTAACCTACCTGCCATAAGCCAAGGTGTTCTTCTGAGAAAAAAATTTTTCCATGGACAGAAGACTTGTAGAACTTAATTCATAAACAATTCCCAGGCTTTTAGATGTGTGGAGCCGCAGATATCAAAGCGCCCCTCTCCTCAATACTGCGCATTGATATGCTAATTTTGGCAGTTACGGGCCACATCTAACATTCACTTGGTAATTATGACTTTCATGCTGCTGTGTGCCATTGTCTCTCTATGTCTCTCTGCATCTGAATATCAGTTGCTGTTTGAGCCGTCATTTTGCCAAGGTTACACAGAGGTTTGTCAACACAGTCACTCCGCGGTGGAGGCCTGATTATTCGTTTTCCCTGACATGCGAAGCCCAAAGTGGATCAAACAGTGGCGACCCCAGCAGAAGGGAAAAGATGGCCGAGTCCAGATTCTGGGCACAACCACCTCCGCTGGGAAAATGGGTCAGCCTCCTTCATAAAGTAGTGGGCTGTCACCATACGGTGGATGGGGTAATGGGGGACAAGTGATGTCATTGGAACTGGCCAATTCCAGAAGGTGCCTCCTGCTCCGTGGAATATCAGAAAGTTAGGGCTCAGTCGGCGGAATCCAGGAAGGTTAAGGCATGGTGGACCGCAGGGCAGTCTGCAAAACATGGTTCTGGCGAGACCACGTGTGTGGCGATCAGGAACACGCTGTGTTCCATGAAAACATACACCGTTTGAGTTCCAGTGTTGCGATGGTGAGCTCACAAGTCAAGCCCAAAGTGAGCAATTAAAGGTTAAACATTCTGCATCATCTTTGTCTCTTTATCATGGTTTGTGTGCTGTGTGAATACGGCTGCCGTGTAGCGGTGGTTGTGAATGGTAGCTGTATGCTGTGTGTGTACGATTGAGTAGTGGTGATAGGTAAGTCATTATATGAGTGGCCTTGGCTGAAAAGAGAAGCCCAAAGTTTAAAAAACCCTCCCTGTTGCCAGCACGGCGTACACAAGGCTGTCCACTCTGGAGTTATCGTAGAGTGCGATTGATGTCAACGTCCAATTTTAGACTATGATAGGGCTACCGTCGGGGTTGGCAACACCAAGTAATATGTACCACGAGTAGGGTAGTTCCCTCTCTCAGATAAGACTAAACACAATACATCTCGATAGCAGCACTCACTACACTGGGTGCTTGAACAGGGGATGAAGAGTGGGAATTAACACGATTTGCTTGGGTACCTTCGAGTAGCCTGAGTGGCGGCCATAGCAGGGTACATCTCGTTAAACAGCAGCTGGGAGAAGGTTGCCAGAGAAGATATTACTCGAAATAACCTCAACGAACAGTGACCTCACAGTGTGCGAACCATTGCCCCACACCCACTCAGTAATTAATCCTGGGTAGGCAGAGTCGGGGTGAGGGAAGAGCACCCTGGAATAACCCACCCACATAGATCGATACAACCGCCATCTGTCACCAAGTGACGTTGACGTCACCACGGCGCTTATGCCAGGCTATATGCACTTTAAGGCCATGAGAAGTGTTGAACGCCCGTTGGCAAGAGGTCACGGGACAGACCCAGGTGTCATGGATTGACTGACTGAGACGACTGGCCGATGCACCACCTGTGACGCCTACTGTGCAAAATTGTTGTGTTTTAGCCACCCGGCGCTCCGCTTGTTGTTGTGAGCGTCGCTCCTCTGTCCTTTGTTGTTGCTGGAGGGCGACTGCCTCCAACTGCCCATTAGCATCCTTCACTAGCCTCCTCCATAGAGGCCAATATTGACACTGCTGGTACCAGTCATTGGCAAGTCCACTCAGCTCCACATCCTCTCGTGCCACATTATTCAAACCCTTCTCTAGCCCGTGCCATGCCCGTTTAGCCCCCTCTATCCAGCCGAACAAAAGTTGTTTGGACATGCGGTGGCTGGGCATGCAGGCTACATGACCAAAACAATGCAGCCTTTCCCCCTGGAGGAGCTAACCAATGGGACTGTGTCCAGATCTTTCAAGGATTTGTGAGCTCCTCATACAATCCAGTCTGGTTATATCCAGGATTTATTGTAGGCAGGCCAGCCTGAATGTTTTTAACTGGGGTAAATGTTCATTAGGGGGGTCCACGTTTCGCAAGCATCAAGAAGAGAATGCATGACCATGGCTGAAAAGACCCAAAGCTTCATGTGGAGTGAGGGACTAGATAGCTTCCACACAGCGTTACACAGCGGATGAAAAGACAATGCCGCTCGACTGATTCAGAGTGAGACCTCTGCTGTCAAACCGGAGCTGGTCATAAGCACACTGCCCAGGTCTGGAAACTTCTCCACTCTCTCCACAACTGCCCTGCTAATAGGGAGTTGAGGGGGTGGAATATTTTATTATACAAAATACCCAGGCAGGTGCTTAGTTTTGGGAGGTTGATGGTAAGGCCCCATCTCTTAGTAGATCTAGAAACATAAGGATATATACATATTTAAATGCACAGTTAGACCATATACATAGAGGCACACACAGAACCTGACAGGGAGTGTTGGCAAACAGGGGAGAGGGTGAACTGTGTGAGGCAGATGGGTAAGGGAACCCCTGCGTGATGTGGCGAGGTGCAGAATGTTTCCCGTGCATGCAACCATGAGCCAATGTGGTATGCCACAGCACTTGGAGGGGAAAGAAGGGCACCCCCAAGTGGTGCTACTCTCGGGGCGAGCATGGCTCGGGGCCACTTCTCTACCCCCAGCTACCCAGCATGCCTCACTGCATGGCCTGATGGGGAGTTGGCCGCACCCTCGGGTGTGGCCTGAGCTGGGGGGGGGGGGCTCCCGCTCGTGTTTGGGGGCAGCCATCACCCATCGCCCCCTGACCACATGGCTAGTGGAAAGGGATATTCCGCAACATATGAGATGGAGATACAGATGAGTCCGAGGCATGCCGAGGGCAGCCCCGCCAAGTCAGTGGCCAGGCCTATCGGCCGGGCAGAAAGACGTATTACGCGTCCTCAGTTGAGTCATTAACGTGGACTAGCGAGAATGGTGTGTGAGGAACGGACGGAGATGGGGGCTATCTCAGGACAACTATCTTATATCTACCACAACAATTCCAATAACTATAACAGCAGCTGCAGCTATATTCTTTACTTTATATTTCTATAAATTCTACATCATCTCCAAAAATAACTATGTTACTCGTCTCCATATTTGATGATTACTTCAACAATTACAACAACTACCACATCTACACCTGTTTACAACTTCTTTGATCCTATCTACGTGACTTTACCGAAAGACCCAAAGAATATGTTTACAACTACTACAGTGAAGAGAACTTCAACAAAAACTATTACGATAGCTACCATTACTTCGATATCTTGCACTTGTCATTGACATTGTTAATCGCTGTTGAGGATTGTTATCTTTGCATTGATTGGTTTCTTATACTCTTTGGTTCTTTCGGTAAAGTCACGTAGGTAGAAAATCATAGATCATGTTAATGTACTCAGCCTCCGCCCTGCGGAGCTTACGACCTTCGGATATTTGTTTCACAATATTCATGGCTACACCGTATCTACAATGCTAATGGGATTCTCCACAGACCACCTTACTTACACCGTGGTTCTGGCCATGGTGTGCTCTGTAATTCCAGAACAGTTGGGGCTCTTAGTACCGATTGGTCCCGTCGTCGGTGCAGCAAAATCAGATCCCGCAATGTCAATGCTGTCTGCCTTTGTTGTCCACGAAGCTCCTGATTTCTAGTTGTAAACGTGGAGGTCCAGTAAACACTGAGGTATCTCTCAATCACCAGCAATCCATATACATCCTCCTGCTCTATTGGCTTGTATGTATGTTGAACTTCTTTCACACCGTATGTAGCCAACCATGCTAATCGAAGGCTTGTCCGGCAAAGAGCATAGTCCTTCACATACCCCTGGATTCTGATACCCACCCCATCTACCACCACGCAGAAGGTGCTTGTCATCTAAAAATCTAATTCCTGTCACACCTATATGATCTCAACCAGTATCCACCTCCATTAAACTAGCCCCCTAGAATAACAGGTCCTTGAAAAACATAAACTTGGCAGTCCTCATTAGATATCACTCGTTATATAAGCTTCAATTCCTCCATATTATCATTTTATGGAATGCACTCATTCTGTGGGTCGAGAAGGCGGTGTTGCGATTATTGCCAAGTAAAGTTTTTTTGTAACAAGGCTGACATCTCTATTTTACCAAGATAAACCATTTTATTCCTCATTTGAATACATTCACTTCAACTACTTCTATATAGAGCTAAAGTTGTCTGTGGTTTATCATCCTCCTAAGTTAATTTCCAAATTTCTATCAGATTTTTCAGACTTAGTGTCACATATTAGCATGTCCTCTGCTCCATTCTTCTTCTTCATTGGAACTGGCCAATTCTAGAGTGTATTACTGTGATGTTTCCTTCGTATTTGTGGATTGGAAATTGCGTCATTATATGTTGTATGATTTGTTCTGGATGACCACAAGGTGTTTGTTTATTAATTATTTTGAACTCCATTCAGCTCTCCAAGCTTCATCGGGGTTGAACTCACATTGTTTAAGGTGTAGCCCATTGGTCCTGATGAATTGGAAGGCAACTGTTTTCCTATTTTCGCAGAACTTTCCAGAGGGTTGCAGCATTGCAGCGGATGGGTGGGGGACAGGTGTGTGGACAGCACGGGCAACCAGGTTGTTGGGGTCGACTCGAGGGTTCCAGTGATATACCGCATTGCAGCGCTCAATTGGACATCAATAAGATGAGTGTGACTACTTCTGGTCCATGCTGGTGGACAGTACTCGGCTCCAGAGTACACACAAGACATCGTTGATGTCCGTAGCACTGGTGCTGATGCTTTCCAGCTTGTGCTTGCCAGTTTCTGGACCAAGTTGATCCTTGATAATTGTTTTTTTTAAATCCTTTATATTAAGTTCGCTTGCTTGCTTAGGACCATGCAAATCTTTCGGTCATTTTTTAACCCACTTCCCGTGATCCAATCGAGCTGACATTTTGCACACAGACTCGTTGTGCGTGACAATTAATGTTCGTGGGATTTTTTTTTCCAAAATTGTACACTTTTTAGGACAAAATAATATATTTAATTACCAATTGCTTATTTAATTACCAATTGCTTAATGGTGCAATGCAATCATCTGACCCATAGGTGGCAGCCATCTCAAGCCAGAGGACGAGAGGACTCTAGCCGCCACGCATATAAAGGATTTATAGTGAAAAACTTTGTTTTTACGAGTTATACCTATTTATCCTTCTATCTGCCAGATAGAAGGGTAAAAAAACCTATTATCATATTTTTACTGGCAAATGAGGTTCCCATAAAGTTGATCCTTGTTTTGGTCTTGGCAGCTACCTTGTTCAAGTGGTCATAGAAGGTTAGCGTACAATCCAGCTTCACTCCCAGATAGGTTGGAATGGGGTCGTGCTGCACAGTGTTGCTGCAGGAGGTCACTTTCAGAGTGTGCTTGCATCGCCTAGTATCAAGACGAAATGCAGTGACTGTTGTTTTGTGGGAATTTCTAGAAATATTCCCCCATGGTGTTTAGGTCTTGGATCTCCCTTCACTAGTTAATTAAAGGGCAACAACTTTGATCATTTATGACCTGAAAAAAAACTTCCAAACAAATCCTTTACCATCCTCATTTGTGGCTTGTACAACTATACTTGTTCCACACATAACTCAAATCATAAAATCAATAAATTGTATCTAAAGTTGTCTCAATTGAACTGAATATGGTTACAGATACTCTGATTCTGAAAAAAAAAAACCTCACTTGATTTGGATAATCTAGCAAATCTTCGTCCTATTTATAATCTACCGTTGATTTCTAAGATTCTTGAACTTATTATGGTCAACAATTTAACTAACCCTCTTTTAAAACATAATTTTTATGATCCACTGCATCTGGTTTTTGGGCACATCATTCAACTGAAACTCCTCTTTTATGTGTTCTGAATGATCTTCTTTCTGCCACATTTGATCACTATATTCGAGCGCCTATACAGCCATGTGGGTGTCTCTGATGCTCTTCTTGCTTGGGTCTCTTTATCTTTCCGATCGGCATTTCTTTCTATAGAAGGTGAGCCTTTCCCACGTAAACCTTTGCACCATGGAGTCCCCAAGGCTCTATTCGTGGTCCTCTACTGGTCCTTATATATCTTCTCACTGTGATATCCGATTGGCTCGCATCTATTTTCTCCTGATTAATATCAAGAAAATCGATCAATTAAAATTGGTACGACAAACTATTAGTTTATTTAACTCTGAATTGATTATTGTCAAGGAAGTATGCGGTCTTGGTGTCATTTTGGATTCAGAGCTGTCATTTTCTCTTCACATCTCTCTTCTAATTTAAAGCTTTCGTGACTGCAGGGATTCATATTCTTGGTTCTTTCGGTAAAGTCACGTAGAAGCGAAATAATAAAATAATAAAAATATAAAACAATACAATTCTCACGACGTTTCGACTGCAACACAAGCAAACACCTGATGATGATTGCTTGTGTTGCAGTCGAAACGTCGTGAGAATTTAGTATTATATATTTTTATTTTATTATTTCCCTTCTATGTGACTTTATCGAAAGCACCAAGAATATCTCTCTTCTATGTAAAACTGCTTTCTTTCATACTCCATAGGATATCCCGGGTTCATAGCTAATTCACTCAAGCTGTTTCTGAAACACTAATTCATGCCTTCGTAACCTCCAGGCTGGATTAGTGCAATTATATTTAATATGGTCTTCCAAATTCCCGTATTCAACAGATTCAGCAGGTCCAAAATGCTGCTGCAAGGGTGCTAACTCGCACTCGGAAATGTGAACATTTCACCCCCATTATATTCCCTTCATTGCACTGATGGTGTAGAACATTTTGAATGGACTTGCCCTGGCCTATATATATCCCCTCATTGCCAGATCGAGTGCCAAACAGCAACACCTCCGATGTTCCTGTATGGAGCTGCTCATTTAGCCTAAAATTAAATGCAAGACAGCGGGTGGGCGTGCATTCGCATCTGCAGCTCCCATGGTGTGAAATGCACTCCCACTCCACTTGTCAACTTTAAGTCCTTTCCACTATTTAAGTCCCATTAAAACCCCTTTTGAATTACTGTGGCCTTTCATTGAATTTAGTTAATCTTGGTTTGGGTGTGCAATTTTTTTGCCATTGTCTTGTACAGCATTGTGAGATGCAGTTTCGCATGAACGACACTATATGAAATATAATTATTATTTGAACGAGTACGCTTAACTCTAATGGCGTTTGTTGGTGAACTTGATCTCCTCATACCTTCATTTACTTCGTTTCATTTGGCAACCCGAGGTGGTAAACCCTGGTCCAAGATTTACTGGGACAGGAGTCGTTAAGCAGGATTGTGGCCAACATATAATACGTGGTGATCCTCGGTTATGGTTTTGTAACTATTTTATCCAACATAATTTACATAATTACCATATAAAGAATTACATTCATTGCCTTGCGCTCTGAACAGCGTTTTCTGTGACTCGTAATATCCTGATTCTTGGTTATTGTGCTGCGATTACTGTGTATGAATCGAATCTGCATATTCACCATTGCTTTCTTTCATTTCTCTCTGAACTGTGTTTTCAGATGACTATGAGTGAAGTATTTAGCCAAAGTGAGCATTCATATTCACAAACACATTTATTTATGAAGTTCAATTTAATTGGAAGGGACTAATATTTGAATAAATGTTAAGAGTTTCTGGCAAATTTCTTGACAGGCCTCTGTCACCAACATGACTGCGACTGACTTTGTTTTAGTTCGTGCTCAGACGTATTGTAGTCGAGGCATTTGAGTGTTTTGTTTTAGCTACTCTGATAGCCAATGCCAACCCTCGTAGTCTTCTGCTGCATTCTGGAGTTGTAAAACCTCCAATAATTATTGTATATAATGTTTTGTATCAAAATGTGCATGGCTTTATTTTTGTGCATTTTAAGCCAACATTGAGGTTGTTTTATATCTGACACGAAATAAAATATTCGCACAACACGCACGGAAGCATGATGTAGGCAAGGACCACTCTATGATAACAAGTTGTCTTGTAAGCGCAATAAACCTGTCATTGAGCAAGTAAATTGTGGACAAAAACCCCTTTCACTCAAGCAAAGAGTTTTTTTTACCTTATTTTTGCGCTAAATGGCATGAGACCGATGGTGTGACATACAAAATAACACCCATTCATACATAATTATACATGTAAACCTTTATGGTCATGAAACAAAAAGTCTATTGTCCACTATAAAGACTGACTTTGACGTTATAATTTAACGATCACTTTGATTTAGTGTTGATTTTATAATACATTTTTTAGTATATCTCAAAATATTGCACCAGAATTCAAGCCATTAAATAGCCCCACATTGACTACTGAATACTTTTTGAAAGAGGCTGTGATCATGATCCTGCTATTGGAGCATGGAAGTATGAATAAGAGGTGATAGAATGGCAGTCGAGGAGAACTCACATTGCACGGACTGTTGGCTGTCAAGTGGAATCATGACGTTGGACCTCATAGACCGGCGGGACGAAAGTGTGGCACAGTCCTCTCCCTCGTGCACTGCAGCACACAAACATGCCACTCGAGGTTAACCAGCATTCAGCCATCCAAGTCAATGTGTGCAGGTCAGTGAAAATTCACATTATACACATGTTTAATTATATATTTACATGGAAGGATATGTGTACAGTAAAACATTGGATTGCGAGCATAATTCGTTCCGGAAACGTGTTTGTAATCCAAAGCACTCGTATATCAAAGCACTCGTATATCAATTGTGATCACGTGACGCTCGGCAGACAAAGCGTCTACACGTGCTACTCGTATTGCAAGACCTCGCTCGTTTATCAAATTCATATTTACTTAAAAATTTTGCTCGCCTTGCAAAACACTCGCAGACCAAGTTACTCGCAATCCAAGGTTTCACTGTATTCTCATCATCATCACAATCCATGGGCAGATGGCTCCCTAGGTGTCCAAGGCACATTTTGTTATTTATTTCCACTTTCCTCCGGGGCTTGTGCCAATATGCTCAAGTAGTGCCACATCTCTCTGGTACCTGATGTCCTCAAGACATTCTCTCTTAGGCTTCCTCTCTTTCCTGTTCCTTCCATTTTTCTAAACAACACTTTTAATTGTCATGTCGTTGTCCATCCTACATGTGTGTCCAAATACTGTAGTTGCAGTTTCATTCTCATCCCTGCCTGCATCAGGTCTTCTATGTGCAAACCTTTTTCTTACTTCTCCATTGGTCACTCTTTTGGGTCCAGTTTGGATACAGTATCCTGTAGCAATACATTTCGAATGACAATATCTTATCTCTGTCAGTCTTTTTTTAATGTCCAAGTCTCGCAGGCATACACAGCTGTACTGAACACGCATGTAATGAAGATGTTCAGTCTGGCCTTATAGCTGATTTGTTTGCTATTCCAGATGTTGTTGAATCCTGCCATTACTCCTTTTGTCTTTGCGAATCCTCGCTCTTATGTCTTACGTGCAGTCGTCCCATGTCAGGAGACTTCCCAAGATATAACATTTCTTCACATTCACAATTTTGCTGATTTCTATGACTCCTCCTTTCTCAACGTCCTCCCTTCCAAACACCGTCTTTGTATTTTCCATGTTAATCCTCAGTCCTGCATATTTTACTGCCTTACTCAGCGTATACATACTTTCCTGCAGTACTACGCAGCTTTCTTCCATAAGATTTACATCGTCTGTAAACGTCAGGTTATTTATTCGTTCTCCTTGCACAGCTATTCCTGTGCCTTTGTCCTGAATGGCATCAATTACTCTTTGCAAGTATGTGACGAAGTTGTTTGGTGATAGTGGATCTCAGTCTCATACCGATTGTTGTTGCAAACCATTCTCCTATTTCCTGCCCAAGCTTTGTTTCTGACTTTGACATTTTACCTATATCCTGCAGAATCTGCATCAGTCATTTCACACCATTATCTCCCTAGTGGTGATGTTATCATATCACCGCAGGTACTCATTTGAGGCTATGTGAGGCCCAGGACAAGTTCAGATAATAGTCACTGGTGTTGGCCGTGAGTGGGAATCAAACTCGGATCGCCGCCAGGTGTTTAATGCAGCACGCTATCACAGCACCACCGCTATACACACCATATACACACAGATACAGACCCTCTGTCTATTTGTCCAATTATCTCTCTCTGTGTTTTTCTATCACTGTTTTTCTCCCGAAATGTGTCTGTGTTTGTGTTTTTCACTACCTATGTGGAATGGATGATGGCAGCCTTCACGCGACCCACTCTGTTAAGTGAGAAATCACGACGGATGCGATGAATGCGGCGACCGAACGTCGATCGTCCATTTCCCAGTCTCCAGAGCAACAACACAAGCCATGGCAATGGCCTTCTTCAGGGCCAAACAACATGCCAGATAACTTTGATGTACTGTGACTCCAAGAAGCCCACGTCTTGGATGTACTACATGCCAGTACTCTACCACATCCATGGATACCTCACTAGGAGCCATTACCACCCAAAATATCGCTTGGCCATATACATCAAGAACACCATCACAAATTTCTATGCCTTCCCACCAACTTAAAAAGCTACCAGCATCAAGATAGGGGAACTTAAGATCACCAACGTGTTTAAAGCCCCTAATTAAAAATGGCCAAAACCAGCACTCCCAAGTGCATCAATCCCAGCCCTATACAATGGTGTCTTTAAAAGCCACCATACTGTGTGGGGCTATGCAGTAGATCAGGTCGATGGCAAAGGCCTCACTGACTGGATGTTCACCAAAGATATGCACCTTCCTTTCGATCCCAACTAGCAAGCAACTTTCCACTCTGCTCGCTGACAAAGCGACTCCAACCTAGATCTCACCATCGTTTTTAAAGATCGAAATGGAAGCACACTTCACGCATCCCTCAAAATACTCCCAAACTTCCCCAAAAGTCAACATAGGCCCGTCAACACCCACATGCCATTTAAATCCCTGTGATTCTGTCAAAACGATTACCAAGGTGCAACCTGGCCAAAGCTGACCAGGACCAGTATAAGGAGGTTGTAGAAAGAGTGGCAAGTCAAATTCCCATGACGGTGGAAAGTTATCACCTTTTTGTTGGCCTCCTCACAGCAGCTGCCAAGAAGAGCATTCCCTGAGGCTTCCGGAAATAATACACTCCCTGCTGGACAAAAGAGACCCAGGACCTTCTCCAACAGTAGAATCAGTTGGGCAGCCCACAAGTTGTAAAGACCCTGCTAGTCTTTAGAATCAGCCAAACGTTAGAGGTGGATGAGTGTGTTCAAGGCCTGGACTTGGTGCCTGGGCCCTACTACAACATCGGAATGCTGCTAACCCAACAGAATACCAGGCTGCAAGAGTCCTGCCTAACTCTATAGCCTTCAAACTAGTGGAGAACACAAAAGAACGGCTCAACAAAAAAACATCAAGTGAGTGATCCATCGCCAATTACACCAGACATTGGCCTGAATTTCTTCACAAGACCCCATCACCATCAGCACAGAGGAAGGGAGGGAAGGTCTCACGCTACTTGAAGAAAGGCAAGGCTGCTGGAAGATATGACATCCCTCGAAAATTCTCCCATCACTTAGGCCCTAGGGGACTCCAATGGTTGGCAAACCTCGACACCATATGCATCCCAAAAGAATGGTGGGAGGCAATATTCATTGCAATACCCAAACCGGACAAGCCAACTACAACCCGGGAAGTGATAGGCCGATATCACAGCTGTGCACATCCGATAAACTCGTGGTATCCATCATCCTCCAGAGAGTCAGCCCCCTCGTCAAGTCAGTGAACCCTAAATAACAAGCAGGATCCCGGCCTCTATGCAGCTGCTGTAACCAGGTTTTGGTCCTTACGATGCACATCGAGACCAGATTCCATAAGAATCCAAGACCGGGTGGTCTTGTCATCAGCCTATGACATAGTCTAAATCAAGGGCATGATGGTAAAGCTCGCAAGGACTATTCGTTGCCTCAAAACAATACACCTGATACGTACGCTGCAGAGCAATAGACACCTGTTTATATGGGCGATAAAGCCAGCTCAACCCGGCGCCTCAATAATGGATTGCCACAATGTTTAGTACTCACGCCAATGCTCTTCAATATCTATATGAGCGACATGCCGCCAACTGGGTCACCCCAACTTGAATATGCGGATGACCTTGGAATGGTAATGCAAGCATACACTTTCAACAACATCGGATCTACTCCAAACAAAAACCTAAACACTATGGGGGAAGATTTCTAGAAATGGAGGCTGAAGCCAAATACCCAGAAAGCAACAATCATTGCATTTTATCTGAAAGTCACCTTCTGTGGCAACGTTGTGCAACACGACTCCGATCCAACCTATTTCGGAGTGAAGCTGGACCGTATGTTAGCCTTCTACAACCACCTGAAGAAGGTAGCCGACAAGACCAAAACAAGGGTCAACCTGGTCCATAAACTGGAAAGCACAAGCTGGGGAGCATCAGCACTAGTGCTACGGACATCAATGATGGCTCGTGTCTACTCTGGAGCCGAGTACTGTGCACCAATATGGACGAGATGTAGTCACACTCAACGTATTGATATCCAACTTAGCACTGCAATGTCGTGTATCACTGGAACCCTCAGGTCGACCCCAATAACCTGAATGCCCATGCTGTCACACATCTCTCCCCCATCCATCCGCCGCAACACTGCAACCCTCCATGAGTCCTGCGGATTGAGGAAAACAGTCGCTTTCCCATTCATCAGAACCTCAATAACATCCCTCGTCATTGCTTGAAGTTAAGCAAGCCCTTTCGGACCCATGCACTTAACCTTCAACCATGCGAGTTCAACCCCAATGAGGCTTGGAGAGCTGATTGGAGTTCAAAAGAACTCACATACACCTTGTGAAAGACCCAATGTCGAAGATCCCTGGTTTGATTTTCCACGAAAATCATGGTCCACCCTAAACTGCATCTGCTCAAACCATGGCAGATGTGGATACCTGATGCACAAATGGAATATTGAAATCTCTCCAGTGTGCGACTGTGGCCATCCAGAACAGACCATATAACATAACGATGCAATTCCCGATCCACAAATATGAAGGAGACATCACAGCGGTACACACTGCTGCTCCTGACGCAGTTGTCCGGTTTACCACCTGAATGTGAAATTGTCGTTGTTGCTTTGCATCTACATCAGCCATACGAAAGCTGAGCAATACCAATGTCTCTATTTCTGTCTGCGTATGTGATGGCATGTGCTCATGGGTGTTGGAATGGTTTGGACCCCCTCCTTCAACCATTGATGCTGCTCCCCCAACAGCACTCTTCCTCACCTCCATCCCTCCCCTCCCCCTCCTTACTCTGGGTGCCACAAGGTAATGAAACTACCGTGGCGATCAGTGCTGTGAATTAAAAACAGTATTATCCAGCTTTACATTTTTTAAATATTTCTACCTGGCTAGACTTGAATAGTGAAAACACCACCATAAATCAGACTGCCCAGACTCAAAGTGGATAATCAGTGTATCTCTACTAGACATCACGTCATACACTTCCAAATGCACTTCCAACTCTTGTAGCATATTCACCAAAAATTTTACCAAAGTAATTTCTGGGTGCAAATACTTTTCTCACCAATGTAAGAGTTGCGTCTTGTAAGGCTGTCAATGGTACAGGGCTCGATGGTGTGTATTTCCTGTGAGTGGCGTGACACAGGAGTTTCTGTGACTCCAGACTCGGCGCCTGAAGCGGACTTCACCAGAGTTCTCATCTCCAAACGCTCATGGTGTATCCACAAGTCCGGTGGACTCAAGTCCAGTGCGTGGCTTTTTCTCTTGGAGCTGCAGGCTGCCGCACGCTTCCTGCCATGTAGAATTGTTTTCAACAAACACAAACATGCATGTAGACACACAACTTCTCCACATAATCATATTAGGTGGGGGGGGGGAGGATGAAAAAGGCACAAAGTTCTAGTAATCAAAGTTGGATTTTGTCTCTTGTAGCAGGTTTAGGAAATTAATTTCATAATTATTTAAGAATGTTTGGGATGGAACTCCCCAGCATTTAATTTCTTACCCTTTCATTCAAAGGTGGATTGTAATCTTTAAGTGTTGTATCCACCACTTTTTACATTTTACAGACTCCAATGCTTCATTTTATGAGTGGATATTAGCTTCCAGGATGTTGGCTAGGACTGCTAGCAAAGCAATCTCAGTTTGTTTCAATGTGTCTGTGATAGTTCTCCTGGTGGTACAATTAAGGGCTGTCCGCCAGGCTGGTGTGGGCATAGTTCAGTATTCACCACCAAAGTAGCAAAAACCAAGCTCTGTGTTGCACAGCGTTTGTGCATTGGCTCTAAAGGCGAACCCAATGCGTTTATTTAGGAGACATTTTCTGCTTTTGATCTTCTAAACTAACTTTGGAGGTGGTATTTGTGAGTGAGCGATATAGGGTGGACCCCAACTTTGGATTGTGTGGTAAATGCTGACTATTAAGAAATATGTTGAGCTCATGTTGCATCTAAGCATGATGTGAATGAAAGTTGATCGTTTTTTTACGTGCTTTATTGCAACCTCCACGTTTTGCAGCAATCACCTATGTCATTCATATCCATGCTCAAGATCTATTCAATATTTTTTAAGTCCTTTAAGGCTAGGAAGATATCATCAACAACAGCTATGATCATTTCACTGTTTGAAGAAAGCCTCGACTTGTCATGATCTCATGAAGCATTATTCCATCCATATTGAGATTGTTTGGCAGGTTAATAACTTGAATAAAGTTGGTGCCAGAAATAAAGTGTAATATGTTAAACCCTGTTTTTTTCATATCAACCTTTAAAAATGTAGTGTTACTCACTAGACCTGCGACTCCAGGGTTCTGCCTATAATTCCAAATTGGTCAAATGTGTTAACTACAGTTGCCGGTACTCTAAAATACAGCTTTTGCAAAAGCAGCTTACATTGAACGGACGAATAAACGTATCAGTGGTGTTAATATTAATGTTTAATGTAGACCCAGAGGGATGGCGTGTTCCTAATAAATGTGCCAATTGGTGTCTGAATTTGGAGTATAGGACCCGTACTTGTGCTCAGCAGCCATGCGACGATTGCAGATGATGGCCACAAGGACAATGACGATGATGGTGATGACTCCAACACATACAATAATCACCACGAGGGTGGTGTTGTCCACATTTGAAGGCCGGCTCCCATTAATCTGACCTGCACCCACAGCACACAGTGGGATGAAAACCATTTGCTTTCTTCTTTAAAAACAACCTTGAACAAACGGCATACCAAATTTACCCAGACAAATGGTTTCCTATTGTCAGTAAAATTCTTAAAGTGAACATTTAAATTTGCTCCTTCATCTAACCGGAATAGCGTTCTGTACATTCAAGCATGTTGTCGTACATTAGTTTAAAACAGGAAA
Organism: Lampetra planeri; assembly: GCF_965212315.1. Taxonomy (NCBI): domain Eukaryota; kingdom Metazoa; phylum Chordata; class Hyperoartia; order Petromyzontiformes; family Petromyzontidae; genus Lampetra; species Lampetra planeri. Next base: position 2,768,805 of record NC_136109.1, on the reverse strand, counting down.
GTGTGATAATGATGGACATTTACATATTTTGGGGACAAAACTATATTTTATATTCTTTAATACAGCAAACAGATGCTAGAATAAAACCCATGTATAATGAAAAACAACATTATATATTGCAGTATTTAAGCACATTATATACAAGGGAATGCAGAGCATGTTGGAGGAGTTACATGAGGTAAACAAAGCTGTTTGGAATAGTGCTGAGCTTCCACAGGACTAGGAGGAGGCAATCATCATTAGCCTGCATGAGAATGAGGATAAGAGAAGAGAGGCACAAACACACATGGATGCATACACACACAAATGGAATGCAGTAGAGGATGGAACCAATCCTAGGTAGTGATGCCTGTTTAGAGGAGGCAAATTACATACATCACTGCTCATGTATGATGGTAGATTAACATTTTAAAGTGAACAACCATTAATTATATTATTACATTTTAGTCTGAACCCTCACTGGTGATTGGAATTTATTTTTCCTAATCCTACCCCATGCCATGGCAAAAGCACTGTCATATCACAATAACAGAGGTGGGACAAAGTCATTGTTATGCCGAGTCGCAAGTCATCAAATTCATGACTCGAGTCTGACTCGAGTCCAAGTCACATGACTCGAGTCCACATCTCATAGGTGGGACAAAGTCATTGTTATGCAAGTCCAAGTCGAGTCGCAAGTCATCAAATTCATGACTCGAGTCTGACTCGAGTCCAAGTCACATGACTCGAGTCCACACCTCTGCACAATAATGACAATAGGTAACGAGCATGCTTATATTACATGGTTGTTACATGGGGCGATATTAATTGCGAAATTTTAACATTGTTTCATCATGTATTCCCTGCAAATAAAACAGCTGCATGTAGGAGGAACAAACACCGCAGACAATATTTAATTCATAAACGCATTCATGCATTTTCAAGACAGATACAATCTTAAGCACAATTTAGTTGAAAGTGACTGGAATTAGGAAGGTTGAAAATTATTATCCAGTATGACAAGCCAGCAATGCACAGAAGTGTAACATTTATGAAAAAGTTATTGCAAAATAGATCACAGTAAAATGTATAATATTGGAACTTGGATGTTAAAAAATAACCATTCATAATTTTGAGCAAATTATGTGAATTTTAGAATGGGAAAATATATTCACATTGTCAACATTACAATTTTCAATTTAATTATAAATAACACATTGTAAAGCTCGCATCCAGTAAATAATGGCCTTGAGAGAGAAAATATTTTTCTTAAATTGTCTTATATTAATTTTGAGATTTTTTGTGTGAAATGTCTTACCTCTGCAAATAGAAACCAACTTTACCTTTATGCCGATTATATTGTTATGATGAGGAGATGTACGCTTCAATGTAAATTACAGATTTAAACAGACTAGACCTGCTCATCCACTATGCAATACCTTTTGATTTCAACTGTAACATAAATGTTTTACTCCACTGTAATCAATATACTGTAACGAGACTCCTTTTAAAAATAATATACTCTTAAGGGTGTTCATTGATTATCTACCGGCACAGGTCACTGATCTACTAACTCCATAAAAAGCTCCTTGCAACTTTAGACATATGTAAATTCAAATCAATACAGCAAAACAACAAAAATTCCACGTTTCAATCATCCATGCATTCTTGCAATTCCTGACTTCTGTAATCTGTGGGATCGTTGACCCTGAAATCTGGGAAAAAATTGCCGATTTATGGATCTTTTTCATTCGCGGCAAAATCCTCCTGCAGTCCCCAGTACATTGCGTAATTGACTTCCTCAGATTGTAATGCATACTAGAATGCATTACAATCTATCTATATAAAAGTCAAAAATTGTGGCGGGGTTTGTGTGTGGTCGCGCGCTTGGCTTTCCAACGGTGGGGTTTACGAAAAATAAATAGCCAGGCACCACGCCATAAGCCCTGCCGTGAGCAAGTACTATTCCTTTTTTACATCAGTCAACATTCAATTAGTTTAATTAGCAATTTAGTGCGATTTCTGTGCACTTATTTTTTTATGACGTGTGCACGACCATACCAACTCACGCGCCTTTGGTGCGTGAGTTGGTATGGATGGCCCATGCCAAGTCGCACGCCTTCAGTGGGAGTGAGGGGGACATTTTATTTTGCGTAAAAAATCCTACAAAAATACACTAAATGCTCAGGTTAATTCTTCACTGTCTCATGTCCCCCCCTCCCCGATGCGTGCAATTATTACTACTATACAGTCGGTAGATGCTACCACTATAGCCGTCAATCTAGGCGACGCCGGAGGCTCTGCACGGGACTAGGCCTCACCACTCCACTCTGTCAGGTGAGTACTTTGTGCTATAGAGTCAATAAATACTGCTATAGAGTCAGCATGTACTACTGTAGTGATAGAAGGTACCACCAGAGTCGGTATGCACTGCTGTAATCATAGCAGGTACCACCACAGTCAGTATGCACTGCTGTAATCATAGCAGGTACCATCACAGTCGGTATGCACTGCTGTAATCATAGCAGGTACCACCACAGTATGCATTTGTGGTGCCACAGCGACGGGGCCACTCGGCCGAGCCAGGGAGCCGCCCGGCTTCCACCGCCGCACTGCCCCCCATCACCCCCCCCACATAAACACGCACCCACGTAGGGCCTCGTGGTCGGGTCACCTACCCTGAGTTTTCACCCGAGGGCCCCCTAGGGGGGTTACCCCACGGTTTCTCAGGGCCAGGGAATTGGACAGGACCCTTCCCAGGCCAAGTAACACTGCGGCGCCGTGGGCGGATTTGAGATCGCACGACCACGGCGAGCTCAGAGAGCCCCGCAGTTAGAAACGCATACAAACACAAACACGGGTCAGCAAGGCAGATAGCTGGGATCAGGACCCGGGACGACTGATTGGTCGAAAGTTCAAAGGCCGGCGGGATCGCAAAAGAGCGGGAAATCCTAGGCTCAGGATTGGTCGAGAGACCAAGGCGGTCGGGACGGGGGCGCCTAGCCTTTGATGTGAATAGTTTAAAAGAAAACGCAGGGGCAGTAGGGAACTCTCTTCTTCTGGAGTTTGGACACGGGGTCAGCGACGAAGGAGTCATCGGGCGAGCCGCTAGATTGTCTGCAGGACGATCTGAGCGCCGCAAGGTCACCAAGGACTACAGACGGTATCGTGTTGCGCGCCTTACAACACCTCAGAGCGGAGAGTAGGATCCGTAGGAGAGGGTTAGTTCGGGGTAAGGACGAGTAGGAAAGCGGTTTAGCAGAGAGCGCAGCATAGAATAGGGCTACACGGCACCAGAGCGTGGGTTAGAAGCGCCTTGCTGTCCCGCACACACACACGGGTGGCTCGGTTGGTTAGCAAGGGCTAATAAAATCTCGAGCGTAGTAACAAAACCGTGTTGTTGGGTGTTTTTGGAACGTGGTATTAGCGTGCACTGCATTCGCGAGTGTGTGGTCGTTGTACGCATAAAGGCCGTGGTCTCTGTACGATTGTGCGGGTACGGAGGTGTGTGCGTTAACACCCGGGGAGAGCACTTTTGGTGTGTTGGCGTGACTACGCAGCCGTGTGAGAGGAGAATCGTCCTTGTACGATATTTGTGTTGACGTGCACGCGCGAGTGGGGGAGGGGACGAGTCGTCGTGTCGGCGTGTGCCCCGCTTGCGTGCGCTCGTTACTTGCGTAAGCTCTCGGCGTGCGTAATCGGCGTACCCCAGGTGCGCGATCGTAACGTGAGCGGCCAGCGCGGCGCAGAGCGGCGCAAGAGTGGGTATCGCGTGTGGAGCTGTATGCGTGTGTGCGCGCACGTTCACGACGTGTGTAACACAGGTGCGCGATCCTAACGTGAGTGGTCAGTGTTGGGTGAGTGCCGTGCAGAGCTGTGTGTGGGTGTGCGCGTACGTGGTTATCCATGCCTGCTACGCGGACCCGCGGTGGAGGGGAATCCTCGGGTGACGGCTCCCACACCCTGGGTGAGGAGCCTAGCGGCGGTTCGCTTAGCAGCGGGGGGGCGATTGATGATGTTAGTCCGGCCGTTAGTATTATCGAGGGAGGGATCTCGGGGGCTAGCGACCCCTACACATTGCTGCAGTGAAAGCAGGTACGACCACACTATGCACTGCTGTGATCATAGCAGGTATCACCAGTCAGTACGCACCGCTGTTAGATTTTGGATATTTCTCCGGGTCCTCCGGTTTTTCTCTCCACATTTAGAATCAACTTGCGTTTAGAGTATTTGGCTACTATACATTTCTACATGATAAGCCACTTCGTTGAGCTATCATCTGTGACCAGGTCACTGCTGAAGAGCTATATAGCTCAGTGGGCCTTACCTGGTAAAATAAGTTTAGTTTGTAAAAAAACAACCAATACATTCACATTGCCAACACACCATCGGATTCTTTGCAAGGCTTACACAAATAACTTCACGTGCAATTTTGAAACTAGAAACGTACGCAGTGAAAATTTAATATATTGTGATGGAATACAATACCGTACGTGCATTGCGTTTACCACCGAAAGCCTGGACTCAACAATGTGGAGGAGTCAATCATGGTGGATTTGCTTGAGTGCCATTGTGAGGACCTGTCAAATGAGAATCTAATGCAGCTGGAACCACGAGCTGAATAAAAGGCCGAGGAAATGATACCACCAATACTACCACGGACATTCACTTCACAGAGATTTTCATAGGCTTTTATTAATGTCGAAGCAAGAATGGATATCTTCATAGGATGATTCAAACCGAGAACAAAAGCTCTGAGTAGCGCGGTTGGCTACGTACGATTGGCTATGTACGTACGGTACGAAATATATTGAACATACATACATACATAACAGGACATTAACCAGTGGCATTCACTGGTAGAAGGATCTGTACCAGCAGAATAATAAAAATGATGTCCAGCTGTATTTGTAAAAAAAAATTAAGTTCTGCAATAAATCCTGAAGGTCCACAGAAGAGAGCACGCTTCGTTTGGTGAACATTCCTGTATCTCCAGCTTCATTGTCAGATGAAGAGGCAAGTGAACTTGCACCTTCGTCTGCCTAACTCCACCACTGCTCACCCCAAAAGGCCTCGATCAGCAAGCACATGTGTAGAGGAGTTGTCATGAGCGCTGTAAAGAGACACCTTCGAGAACAGGGGCGGGTCCGAGTGAAGGGGAGGAGCCGCCCAAGGGGTACTTAAGGGGGACCCCGTGACGAAGGTGGGGTTGTTGTGGGAGCCCGGAGTGTGGATCGTCTGAAGGAGGTCTCTCTCGCTCGTGACCGGACGGTGTTGGCTGAACCCCCGTCCGGGGTCGACGAGTGGGAGAGCCGAAGACATAGCCGAGAGTAGGGCTCCAAGAAGTCTGTGAGAATCGGCTGAGAGTGAGTGGGGTTCTTCTCTCCTCGGCCGGGCGGTGTTGAATGAACCCCCGTCCCGGCCCGAGTGAGAGAGCCCAAGGAATACCTGAGGTTAGAACGAGTAGAGCTTGGGGGTCCACGGGAAGGACCGAGTAGAGAGAACACCTACCCCTGGTGTGAGCCGAGTGTTTAACCCGTGTTAGTAAACGGCGAAAGCCCTTACAAGAAGTTCTGTCTCCGCGTGGTTCTATGACGCAACACGTATTGTTTTACACTTCATGACATTTAGTCATACTTTTTTTAGATGCTAGTGGTTGGGAAAAAATGGGGGCCCCAATCGTCGTGTAGAGTTCTATGGGGAATCCATTTCGGCCTGCTGCTTTTCTGCTCAGGATGATGCTAGAGCGTCATTAAGTTCCTGCAGGTCAATGGGTATCTCTAGCTCTTCTACCACACGTGAGTTAAATCTATTAAGGGATATTTTACTGAAATAAGTGTCTTATGTTCTTGCTTGTAGGGGAGTCTGATGTATATAGGGCCATGTAGAATTCTTTGAAGTGGAAATGTATATCCTTTACCTTTGTGAGGGGCAGCCCTTCTTTATGGATACAGGCTATGTGGGTACGGTTCCGCCTGGATATGACCATTCTCGATAGGATCTTCCCCGTAGAGGGAGAGGAGTCACGGAAGGGGAGTATAGCCTTCATAAATAGCAGGATGATTTGATCATTAGGAATTTTTTCCAACTCTAGTTTAACAGAATTGATTTCCCTCATGGTGATTTGGAATTGTGTGACCTTATAGCTGTCATGTAGGGAGTTAAGTTTATTTTCGAATGCGTGCTGCTTGACTTTAATATTCTTGAGCCTATGCAATCCTTTTTCGATTCAAGGGCCTCTTAGAAAGGCTTTAATGGAATTCTATATCACCAAGGGGGATACTGGGGGATTCAATGCTGAGTTGACTGTAATAAATTATTTAACTTATTTCCCTATCTCCTAAATTGTCTGCTTTTGTAGCCTCTTGCCAAGGGACCGAACGTTGCGTGAGACTCCTCCGGGTTTAAAAGAAATTGGGCAAGCACCAGGGCACGGTCAAAGATTTGTAAGCCTCATATTTTTGTCTTAGTGATTTATGGGAGGATAGGTTTAGAAACCTGGAAGAGATGTATTCTGGAGAGGATTGTGTGCTTTAGAGATACGAGTGGTCCCGTTCTGAAGAGTTCAGGAGTTCTCCATGGGTCCACTAAAAATTATTTCTCAAAGAAAATTCCTTTAGAGTGTGAAGGGGGACTGGACCTCGTGAGATGTGATTTCTCAAGGGTAAGGTCTAGTACAAGTTCCAGTCTCTGCATGAAAAAAAGTAATTTCGAGTTAAATAGCATTTGCCACGAATGCATCCCTTAAGTATCGCCAGGGATTCCTGTATTTATGGACTTCGCATTGGAAAGAGGCTGCCGGCTTCATTGCTGTGCGGACTCTGAAGTATTTGAATTCGCGAAGTTGCAGATAGAATCATGGAGCTGCAGTGAGAAAGGTAGGTGACACGCAATTTTGTTTTGTTTTTAATGTTTTTACTCTATTCCCAAGTAAAAAAGGGGGTTGCAAAATTAAGTTGGACTAATTCAGAGCTGCAGGAGCAGAGTTACTGGGAAAGTAAAGGTAAGGCTATCTTTTTAAAATAATGCTATTTCAATTTTTAGTTTTGCATTAGCACAGATTAGCTGTGCCTAATTTCTCCCATAATCCGCTGCACACCCCGTTGGCGTGCACTATTTTGCAGACTATCGACAAAACTTTCACAGTGCAACGCGGATTACAGAATGCGTGATATGGTCCCCCTACATCACTGCGGACTATTGGATTTATGCTCGATTATGGATGGGTGTACCATGTACTCTAGTGGCAATGTCTTATCAAATCAAGATACAGTGGTACCTCGGTATACGTCGTTAATTCGTTCCAGAAGGTAGGACTTATACCGAAAATGACGTGTACCAAACGAATTTTTCCCATAAGAAATAAAGGGAAAGGAAATAATCCGTTCCAGAGTATAAGAAATTATATTTTATATGGCATATTATACATTCATGGGGTTGTATAACATAATTTAGACACTACTTATTACTAAAATGCATACATAAATTAAAATGACAAACAACACGTGAAAATTCACAGAGAGTTATAGCAAGGGTTGTGCACTGAACAAGATCTACAGGCAGACTGACGAGCGGCGCTTTGTTTCAGTCGTGAACGGGGTGTACGCGGGTACTGTACACGATGACTCATCCCGACCCATACAAGTTCTAGCAAGCGCGTCGTATCCCAAGCAAGATGTCGTATCCCAAGACATTTTCTCTCTCGTCAAAACACGACGTATACCAAATTCGACGTATTCCAAAGCGATCGTATACCGAGGTATGACTGTACTCCAAACTAGTCTAGCAGAGTCTCAGAAAATATGAAGTGAAAAAAATAAGCCCAGTGTATACTGCCCTTATCCACACCGTCATGCAATAATAATGTATTTATTTTTATTGTTCGATTAAAACAATCATATAAGATTAGACATTTGCAAAGTAAAGCTTAAAGGCACAATGTGAGTAATGACAACAAAATGTGAGAATCTACAATATAATTCTAACACCACACGAAAAAAATGTAAAAGTATATTATTTCTACAAAAGGGATATACAATAGGCAGTGCATTATTCAGAGAAAACATACTTAAATGGTCATTTACACACCATAGCTCTTTTTGACATTTGAGCTCATGTCAGTACTGTACTGTAAGACAATTTAGCAATTGCAATAGTGTATTGACTGTAAATGTAATTACTGTAAATGTACATACTGGGAGTACAGTGTTGTAAATGTGTTAGGGGGATCACAGGCTTAATTGTGTGACAGCCACATAAAGAGGTCAGACAGGGTCTGTAAAAGGCAGTAAGGAAAATATGTTTCTGATTGTTTGCAATGGTTTTATCTGAGGACGAACAGTCCTCGACTAATGACCATAATTTGTTCCTGGGGCCGCCCATAAGTCGAATGGTTCGTAAGTCAAAACACAATAATGTACTGTATTTAAATGTCCATACAATTTGTGTTATGAAATGTGTTACGGATCAACAAAAAAGGGAAGCATTATTAAACTAATAAATATTGTATATGTGCATGTAATACTGTAATATATACTGAATATCAAATAAAACATAAATAGAGGAACACGAATAGAAAAAATAATCTGTCTTATTTTCACTTACCTAGAGTCCTGATGTTGGCTTGCTTGCGAAAGGGCGCAATGAGTCACCACAATTGCACACACATAAGGGCACGCACACACACACCCCAACGACAAAGATCCCCCCTATAGCCTTAACCGACTGTTAGGCCAAGTGCTGATGGGCCACGGGGTAGCCCAGTATATCAATATGGGCAATATTTCATCGGCTAAATCCGCGTGATAGCAACTTGACCTCTGATTAGCATGGTTGGCTACGTACGGTGCGAAAGAAGTTCAACATACATACATAGTCAAGCTTCATTCACATGGAATCGGACTCGGGTCGCTGGTTTCATAGCAATGTGCGATAACCACCCACTGTAAAGACTGGCTTTTAACAGACTGTTGAGGCAAGTGTTGTTAGCGAGCAGCTATGAAGCACGGTGGGTGGCCGACACCACATCCGACCGCCTTTGTCTCCCCTGTGGTGATGTTTACACACTGCAGAAGGTACTCATTTGAGGCTGAGTTAACTCAGAGGAAGCCCAGGACCTATTCAGATCATCGTTATTGGTGTTTGTCGTGAGCGGGAATCAAACTCGGGTTGCCGGATTGGGAGCACAGCGCGCTAACCATTGCATTACCGCTCCCCAGAAAGACAGATATCCCCGTATAGTCATTACAGACTATTGGGGCAAGTTTCGATTTAAAGCTTTCGTGACTGCAGGGATTCATCTTCTTGGTTCTTTCGGTAAAGTCACGTAGAAGGAAAATAATAAAAATAAAACATAATAAAATAATTCTCACGACGTTTCGGCCACAACGTGGAGAACAGGTCTGTCGACAGACCTGTTCTCCACCTGAAGACGGCTGCTTGCGTTGTGGCCGAAACGTCGTGAGAATTATTTTATTGTGTTTTATTTTTAAATCCTTTATATTAAGTTCGCTTGCTTGCTTGCGTGCTTGCGTGCTTGCTTGCGTGCTTGCTTGCTTGCTTAGGACCGTGCAAATCTTTCGCTCGTTTTTTAACCCACTTCCCGTGATCCAATCGAGCTGACATTTCCCACACAGACTCGTTGTGTGTGACAATTAATTTTCGTGAAAAATAATTTCCAAAATTTTACACTGTTTAGGGAAAACAAATTAAATATTTAATTACCAATTGCTTAATACTGGCAGACAATCATCTGACCCATAGGTGGCAGCCATCTCAAGCCAGAGGACGATAGGACTCTAGCCACCACGCATACAAAGGATTTAGAGTGAAAAACTTTGTTTTTACGGGTTTACTTGTTATTATTGGGGCAAGTGCTGTTAGCGAGCACTTATGCCACGCAAGGGGGTGGGGGGTGGCCAGCACCACGCCCAAACTCCTTCGTCTCCCGAGTGGCAATATTTCCACACTGCACTAGGGCGCCGTCCATAAATGATGTCACTCGATTTTGGAGGATTATTGACCCCCCCCCCTCGTCACACGGCGTCACAAAAAGTCAGACCCCCCTCAAATATGACGTCACAAAGCTCTGCCCCCCCCCCCCCCCCCAAAACATATTTACATTTTGAAAATAATACATGCTTCAAATCGCTTTAAACTATTGTCATTGTAGTGCGTATTTAATGTGGCGCTGCACTCTGATGTTGTAGGAGAAAACATTTATTAAAACGTCTATTTAATGAAGTAGAACGTGTTGTCTATATTTATTTAAAGTTGCGCATTTTGATGTGACGTTACATTTCTCAACCCACCCCCCTCGTCACACATCGTCACAAATGTCTGACCCCCCCCCCCCCCAGGTAGGTGACGTCATTTATGGACGGCCCCTAGGTATACATTTGGGACTGAGTGTGCGTGTACGCACACTCACCATTTGCCACCAAGGGGCAGTGACATCAGCACGCTGCTTGTGCCAAGCTATGTAAACTTTGGGGGGGACCAAATCTTCCAGGGGGTCTGGGGACCCCCCCCCCCCCAGAAAAAAATCTATCCAAATTTGAAAACGAATTTCCTGCCATTTCCTTCCTAAAATATTAAAAAATTCACGAACACATAGGATAGATTTTTTTTTTACAAAAATGTCAAATAGTGTATTGTATTCCATTGCTATGTTTTTTCTTATCTTTTCTTGTTTAATTGAATGTCATGCCAGAGATTAGGAATTCATAAAGTACAACCATAAACCACAATCATATAAAATACATCTATTTTATAGCAATATATTGGGGGGGGACATTTTGAGCATGTTTGGCCTTGACGTGAAGTGTTGAACGCTCTCTGGCCGGAGGTCATCGGACAGACTCAGCTGCTATGGGTTGACTGTGCACGCGCACATACACACATGCACATGCACACACTCTCACGCCCTGTGCGAATGCTGAGGAGGATCGCTCCGCTAAACAAAATAGTTCCGTGGTTCAGTTTGCAAGTGCGAATTCGCGTTTTACGTCAATGTTTAAAAAAGAATAAGACATGGAATCTCCATAATAAACGTATTTGGGTTTAACCCAAAACGTTTATTATGAATAATATTGTTCGCGAAAGTCGACGTGTTAGACATGGAATCTCGTTAGTAAGTGCGGGTGTTCATAAGTCGGGAGTTCATAAGTCGAGGATTGCCTGTACAAATATTTACACTGACACAGAAACAATCTGTCCTAAGAAATTGACTACACACCAAGCAGAGCCATTCACAACGTTTCTTGAATTCATTATAATTTCAAGAATCAACTAAGTGAATTACTTTTATTATTATTTAAACAAAACATTGGTAATTTTCTCTGACATGTGTTTATTACAATTGTGCATACTGCTTCATGAACTACTATTTCATAAAATGACTAATCTGAATTTCGATTTAAAGCTTTCGTGACTGCAGGGATTCATCTTCTTGGTTCTTTCGGTAAAGTCACGTAGAAGGGAAGTAATAAAATAATAAAAATAAAACATAATAAAATTATTCTCACGACGTTTCGGCCACAACGCAAGTAGCTGTCCTCAGGTGAAAACCAGGTCCGTCGAGGCGACAGCGTCTGGTTTTCACCTGAGGACGGTTACTTGCGTTGTGGCCGAAACGTCGTGAGAATAATTTTATTTTTATTATTTTATTACTTCCCTTCTACGTGACTTTACCGAAAGAACCAAGAAGATGACTAATCTGGTTTTAAAACATTTTTATTTAACTATTTTTTTTATTTTACCAGGTAAGGCCCACTGAGCTATAGAGCTTTTTTTAGAAGTGCCCTGGCCACAAATGAGAGCTCAATGAAGTGGCTTATCACGTGGAAATGTATGGCAGACAAAAACTGGAGGACCCGGAGAAAAATCCACATGACCACAGGGGGAACATTCAAACTCCTGTAAACCAGGCGAGGTATTTAACATCTCGCCACCATGGCGCCATGCTGTGGCATGATGGTCATGCTTATAACCTAAACTAAATACTGCTTGATCCAGCTGTAATAGGCAACTCAAAAAATAAATCAATGCTTTCAAGCTATATTAAGCATAATAAAAAAAATGCAACTATGTCTATCAGCAGATAAATTGGTTGACCGAGCAGATGGGCAGACGGAAGTGCTGCATGTAGCGACGAATTACTGCCAACTGTTTGGTATGCACAGCCTAAGGCCACCGCTTAGTCACACATCACGAGGTACCCCAGCAGGGAACCATTTTCAAGATGAGAGAATTGTTATAAAAAAAACTTCCGTATTTCACAGCACAATACAAATTATATACAGTCGTTCATCCATTATCCGGCGGCTTCAGGGGGGAAGGGGGTGCCGGATTTTCAAAAACGCCGGATAATCACATCATAACTTCAAAGATCTTATTTTTGCACATTCTTGTATAACATGTTTTTAGGTGTTGTGTACATGTTTTTGTGTATACTGTATGAAATTCGCATGAATCAACATAAAAATAAACAAAGATAAATATCCTCCTGTAAAAAGTTACAGTACCGTACTTACCACTCCAATGTTTTATCAACATGTGTTTGACGATTTAAAGCTTTCGTGATTGCAGGGATTCATATTCTTGGTTCTTTCTGTCGGAAAAACAGCGCCCTAGGACGCTGTGGCCGAAACGTCGTGAGAATTTTATTTTATTATGTTTTATTTTTATTACTTTATTATTTCCCTTCTATGTGACTTTACCGAAAGAACCAAGAATATGTGTTTGACGATCGCTGGACTGATGCAGCCTTTAGACCAGTGCATCGGAGAATGCGGAATTACATGCACTTTTCGCTGGATCGTAGTGAATATTTTCTCTTATTACTGTAGGTATTAGTCATGAAAAATGTATATACATGCCGTATCTTCATTGTTTAAGTTCTATGTAGTGTATAATGTACTGTATATCATATTTGACACTGAAATCAAGCACAGCTACTCTTCTTTTGCCACTCGCCGGACTGGTACAGCCTTCAGAGTGGTTTTTACGGTTTTTCCAGATAGGCCCTGGACCACCGGATAATGTTGGAAGCCGGATAACCGCCTGCCGAATAATCGATAATCAACTCTATTGTGATATGTAAAAAAAAATGATAACTGCCACGTGAAACAGCACTAAAATAAATGCAATATTACTTCAACATATTAAATGTCAATTGAGAATGGAAAAATACACGAGGAATAAAATTGTAATGGCTATTGAAGCATTACAGTTTACCTTCACATTGCAAAAGCTTTTGATGTAGTATCATTTGTATTCATGATTTGTGGTTACTTAGACTTACAAAATACGACGAATAAATGGATGTGCAAATACGTGTTAATCTCACATTCCATAAGTGTACTAATATTATGATTCTCAATTTTATATCATTATATTCCCACTGATCCGTAGAATGAATGCTCAAGAGAAATGGAATATAAATGCAGAACTTATGGTTTGATGGCACTCAATTAAATTATTCTCATCATCTAATGTTAGGCAATCTTATGTTACAGAAAATATATTTAAAATCAGTTTTGCTCGTAACGTAACATTAATGAAGGCGATACTACCCAGAAAAATATGGGCATGCTAAGGCAAAATTGGGAAATTACTCTATGGCCATCAGGGATGTCTAGCAGTTCACAGACGTCTACTGGACATCTGTGAACTACTGGACATCATCTGTGAACTAGAGCTTCATAGCTCATCAGAATCTTCCATGATAAATACAGTTTCTGATTCTGCAGATGAGAAACAAAACATCATTGTGTTTTGGGGTGCTCTGGCTTACTATGTCATATATCATGTGGAAGATATGTGGCATACACTTATACGATCTACAGCTCTGATGGGTTGGTTGTCATTGTATGCATATGCATGACCACCTGTACACAGGCCTATACACAATTATGCTGTGTACATAAATATGCTCGTGTATAATCACTTTGTCTGCCAAATACGTATGCCCTGCATTACTCATATCATAAATAAAAGACATAAGTCAAGTAAGTCCTTAACATCATGGATGTGCTTTACCGAGTGAGTTCATCTTCTTACCTTATTTTATACAGTGCCATTGTTCAAAGCGCGTAACATAATAAAAGGTAAAAGCAACAATTATTTAGATAGCAGGAGCATGCAAGAGATGATGAATGGGCGACCAGGATAGAGGGTACAAAGGGGTTAGGAAAGTGTAGGGGATGGGTGGGAAGAAATGGAGGCATGGGCAATGGAATGGAGGTAACCTATAAGATAGGGGGACTGCTTAATTTACAGGGGAAGTTTGTTCCAGTGGAGGGGTGCAAGGAGAAAGAAGGCGTGGAAAAAAGATTGCGCACAGGTAGGAGGAGGGACAGAAATAGAAGATTGGGAAAGAAGAGGAGATGGGACACAGAAGATGTTGAGAGAGACAAGATAAGGTGGGGCAAGGTCACGGGAGAGATTTAAAGACGAGACTAGTGTATTTAAAAAGGCAGTGGGAGTAAATGGGAAGCTTGTGAAGGTCAAGCAGAGGGGAAGTGTGAGAATTAAAGGGGAGATTAAGAACAACCTGTGCCGAGGAATGTTTTATTTGTTGAAGGTGAGTAAGATCATCAGCAGGGAGGCCAAGAAGAGAATTACAGTCGTCCGAATGGGTAAAGATCAGAGCATAAACCAGGGGTTTGGTGGCAGAATATGAAATAAGTAGGCAGATTTTCCTGATGTTGAATATACAAAAGGGGCAGATGTGATTAGTAGTGGACATGGGGATAAAAAGTGAGGGAAGAGTCAAAGGTGACACCGCGGTTGATGGCAGAGGAAACAGAGGTGAGGGAGAAAGGAGAGGAGATGGTGGGAACGGGAGGGGGAGAGCAAAAGGCTGGAAAGAAAATGATGGATGTTTTTGAAGGATTGAGAGAGAGAAAGTGAAGTTCCATCCATTATTCGATGGCAACCAGACAGGAGAAAATGCGAGACGTACGGTCAGGGGTAAAAGAGGGAAAGGAGAAGAAGATTTGGGTCTCAGCAAGGAAATATTGAGGAAAACAGAACAAGTAGATAATAGATTCACGAGGCGAAATAGAGAGAAAACAGTGAGGGACCCAGATCTGACCCCCTGCGGAACACCGACACTAAGCTGGGGCAGGGGGGAATGTAGTGATTGAAGGAGACTGAAGATGTGTGAGAATATGAGGTTTAAGCAAGGAGAGGGAAGTGCTGGAGCTGTCGAGGTCGGAGAGCGTGGAAAGAAGAGTGGGGTGATCAAAAGTGTCAAAAGGTGAAGGAAAGGTCAAAGAAGAATAAGAAGAAGGGCAGAAAGACCGGCATGGAAGGAATTGGCCAGATGGTTCTGGCTGGTTCGGTGGAATGAAGTGGACAAAGACCAAATTAAAATTGGGGCTAAAGGGAATGCGAAGAAATGTGGCGTGTGAGCCGATTATGAACAAGGCGTTCCAAAAATGTATAAAACAAAGAAGATAAATTGGACAGTAATTGCCAGGAATGGTGTATGCTGAACTTCTGCTGCACCGTACATAGCCAAACGTGCTAATCGGAGGCGAGGGTGAAGGACAACTCAACACAAATGAAGATGTTGGGGTGAAGGCAGAGGAGGGCCAGTGACGAAGAGAGGAAAGGAACGGGCATGAGAGAGAGAGAGGAAGGGGTAGACAGAATGTATGACCGAATGAGCAAAACGTTTGAGAAGAAATAGTGGGAGAAGGCCAGAGCAGAAGGGGCATGTGGAAGAGAGGAATGTGTATGAAGAGGGATGGAGCCAATTGTTTATGGTGGAAAAGAGTGGATGAGGGTGGGGGGGGCAAGGGAAGTGATGAGGGATATGAAATGTCTGTTTTGCATGTTCGTGATCTGAAATACATTTAGAAAGAGAAAGGCAATATCTATATATTCACTATGCACAGACCTCTTGTCTGAAGATTCACAGGTGGCAGAAAAAGCTCGATAACAGGAAGCAGTATGGATGGATTGTTGCCAACGGATGTTAAAAAGCCAGATGAAGACTACCTTTAAACATACATGAAGGATCCTTGAGACTATTGTTTTGGTCTCACTATACAGTGATGAGACATACTTAGTACTTATGCTCTACATGTACAACAGCTCAATATAACTCAAAGTACAACATTTATCTAAGTCACAGAAGTTAGTCGGTTTAAACGATAACAAATATACTGGACAGCATTTCACAATCAATGGCCAGTTCCAAGAATCAGGAACTGGTAATAATTTCCAATGGAATATTAGTAATGAATGCACTGGTTGGCATGCGCAAACATATAAATGGTGCGACAGCCGAAGTCACTACATGATAGGGTTGCATTCGTTTGATCAGTTAAAAGGTATTCTAGAATATGTCGTGCCTTTTATCACTGGGGACTGAATATTAAAATCAGCACCACTTTCCTCTGAGTTTACTGGTGATCCAGGCAAAGGCACAACGTTTGTGTTTGAGGAATTAAAGGTGGTTTGATCAAGGTGGTTTGAGAGGTTTAAACAACGCAGCTACCTGCACAACATTAGAATGATAGGTGAGGCGGTGAGTGCAGACACAGTGGCAGCCGACAATTTTTCAGACTACAGATGAGTGTTAACCTAACCTTTTCTCTGCTGATAACTAGAGTTAATCACGACAGTGTTATTATTCGTTTTCCTATTAATTGTGATGGGAAATTTCATCTAAACCTAAACCTCCCCTATTTACATTGATTCTTATGTAAAAAATTATTTTGCTACAAGTCGCAATTTCCAGGAACGCAATCCCGATGTTAATCGAGGACTGCCTGTATTTAGCCGACTCATCCACGTGGATCAGATTTCATGGAAGATGTGGGCGTACCCACGTTTTACCCCACCACACGTATCCTGCACATTGACTAACTGGGGAGATTGAATAAACTTGCAACATTACTTCAACTGTCATGCCAGAAGATGGAATTAATCCGGTGGCCTCTGGATTGCAAGTCCAATGTGCCAACCATTCCACCACAGCGGCTCCCCTTATTTCTCAATAAAAATGGCAAAACTGTTGCTCATTGCTGGACATTTCTATTTGTGATGCAATCTAGTAATGTGTTTTTTTACTTTTTTTCCATACAGTTACCGGTAATGCAGACAGAACTATTGTAAAAAATCCGACAGGTTACCTCATCCCCCACCCAAAACACATTTAAAAGTAAAAAAAATTCCAACTTGCTAAACCAAGATACTGGCTACACAATCACATTATTCAAACTTTATTAGCAATGAATCCTGGCATATTGTATTTCACTCAACAATTGATGTGGAAGGTTTAATTAAACAAGAGTAAATAATTGTGCAGAAAGGGAAACTCACCACCACCAAAGGTACGGTCACCCTGGTTCATGTCTCCAGGCCTGTTGTCCCTCCGGGGAAAGACACGGCTGAACGAGCCCTGAGCTGGTAC
This sequence comes from Lampetra planeri, assembly GCF_965212315.1. NCBI lineage: Eukaryota > Metazoa > Chordata > Hyperoartia > Petromyzontiformes > Petromyzontidae > Lampetra > Lampetra planeri. The sequence goes on along the minus strand of NC_136109.1, from coordinate 2,751,398 downwards.
ACACACAAACACAAACACAATATTATATACATTGCATTAACGGTGTTACCTTATAACCCTCTTTGTCCTGGAGGAAAATTCCTGCACGGTTAAAATTTCCAGTGCATGACTCTCCTTCTTTTACCTGAACCGTGTGCTCAACTA